>NC_132878.1:34933260-35249510 GCF_030463535.1 Salminus brasiliensis
CTTGGAAATTTGCATGACTTGGCCTTTCCTAACAATGATTATGAACAGGCCACAGCCATATCAAATTTTTAAACAAAAATTATAATCTGATTTTGCTTAAAATGTTTAAATGAATGGTTCTTTTGTCTTTCGGAAATCAGTTCACCTAGAAGTCAAATATTGAAAAAAACTTTTGCAAACTATTGCAGGCCACTGTATCATTATATATACTAAAATACAAATAAAGTGTTCTGCTTAATTTACTCTAGTTATTGTTTAACAATGTTGTTAAAGAAACAGCCAGTAAATTACCGCCCACTGGCTTGATGAAGCCTAATAAGATCACCGTAAATATGCGGGAAATGCTTTATTCACCCTAGTTGCTGTTTAATGATAAAGTTAAATAATATAATTGCCTGTTAAATATAATTCCTATGACCCCCAATGCTGATGTTACCATTGGTTCTTTTAGGAAACCAAAAATGGATCACTCCAAAACAAAAACCTTGTAAAAACCCTATAAAAACTCACTTTTTGGTTAAAATTAAAGCTCCAGTCACACATTAGATTGTGACAAATTCATGATTAAGATATGAACAAAACTGGTGCAAGATGATTGGAATAAAATCTCATTAAATGAACCTGCATTAAAAGTTTCAACTTTTTTCCTTTTCTGGTAATGTCAACATTTTCTGAAACCAATGCTTCAGAATTCCATATCGCTTGTATATTTAGACTGCAAGGCAAAGCTGTTTAATGTAAAATAGGCTGCTTAACAGGAAAAGGCTTGACCCTTATCATTCAGTTAGCAAGTCTTGTGAACCCCTTTCCATCTATCAAGATGACTGCATGTAAACCAGAAGTGTCAGCTTATCTTGGGAGTAGTTCCTTGGATAAGGTAGAATGAGTTTTTCAGCTAAATTACTCTGCAAGCTCAGACATAGTCTGCTTTCCTTCTAATTGTCAAAAGTGTTTGGCCTTATCTCAAGAAATGAAATCACATGACTTTACCTTCTTTTGTCAGTGTACTGATCAGCTCTGTAACATTCTCACACCACTTTAGAATATTTCACAGTCTAGGATATTGTGATACTTTGACAACTGCATTGGCAGATCATTTAACTTTAACTAAAAAAAAAAAAGCATCTGGGATGTTTCTTCTTGGAATTTTGGAATGCGACTCTGGGAAACCTTTCATACACACACTCAAGCACACCATACCTTATCCAGCTTGCATGAAGTATTGTTCTGGCATGTATATGTAGGGGGACACCGGTTGTTATGAATAAGCACAGTTCCGTAGTGGGCATTTCAACAGTGATTGCTTGCTGTAAGTTGGGCTCATGAATTAAACATCTCGCGGGTCTCTCAGGGTCTGAGGGAGGAGACATGTCTAAACACTTTCATATTCTCTAATTGCTCATGTAAGACAACCGAAATAATACAAGTGGCGTGAGACAGTGGCTCGGAGAGAGAAAAGTAGGCCGGGCGGTGTGCAAAGCGCGCTGACAGCTGAACGAATTGTTATTGAGTGGATTTTCGGGCAAAAGCTGCTGTAAATTCCAGTGCCAGGCATGCAAAGAACTCATTTTTATTTTAGCACTTCCCCTGAGGAGCCTCAAAAGATGCAATTTAAATACAAAGACCCCTCCAAAACACCTAAGCAAGCGAATGTGGTGGCAGGCCAGATAAACTCGCTTTTGTCCCAGAAATGAACAAGAAGGTTTGATTGAAGCATTAAGCCATGCTGCTGTGTCCTCTTGACTGTTTTTCAGATATTTGCTTCCTTTTTACAGAAATTTAACAGCGCCAAGACGTGAGTTAAAAGAGGGGGGGCTTGGGGTATTGTTAACCCACAATGTGCACTGTTCAAGAAAACAAACATATGGGATCCTTTCAAACAATCATAAGGTCAGTACAGCCAGAGAAGATTTATGTATGATCATTGACCATACGTATGATCTTTGGGGCAGCTTTGGTTTGCTCATAGGTGTAGCTGCCCACTATATTGTTTAGCTCTGCATGACACAATACTACTAGTATACACTGTATACACAGCAAGCCTGACTTATTGACTTATGCAACACACATAGTGACCCAAATCAGCTGCAAATTTCCATTCTTGTGTGTAGTGCTTTAAAACATGTTTCCTACAGGCACACACACACACACACACACACACACACAATGCAATCACCGACACACACATTCAACAATAACAGTTCACCTAGCAGGTCTGCTTGTGGAATAAGATGGCAGAGGGAGTGCGTGAGCGGCGAAAGCTCTTTTTGTTTAATCAGTTTGCTTCTTAACAAGATAAGATTGTCACATCACATTAGTGCTGATCTCTACCGCTGCTGCCGAATAACCGCAGTCGCAGTGATTTATGCCACGCCTGGGCTATGCATAATGCCCCATTATGAAGTAGTCACTTGGTTCTTTACAGTTTCCCTGAAGCCATATGAACATCACAGCTTGGAACCGGTGGAACGTGGCGGAGTTTTCCTTCCACACTTTTTACTAATAAAACCCAGCAAATATTTCACCAATATATTCATCACATGCAAATATTTGAGACTTATGTGAAATGGAATGTGTATCCATCAGAGTAAGATGGATAAATCTGCCAGGTTTCTGCCAGTTCTGCCATGACAGATATGCCTGTGCCATTATTCTTTTAGGGATGGCTAATGTGATAAAACTGTCGAAAAACAGACCAGTGAGTAGAGTGGATTCAGGTTTCACGGTGCAGCAAGTAAAATGGGACAGAGGTTTTCAGTGTTTTTGAACCGTGATCTGAGCTTCCTACACCATGATGTTCAACTACCAATCAAATGTTTAGAATCACTTTATAAACTCTGCTTACATTAATAATTTGCGTTTGGTATTGGACGGTCGTTTGGGGACATTTGGATGGAATTATGGGGACACTGTGTTTGGTCATATGGGACAATTGTATGGTCAAATGGGGACAGTTTGTTTGATATTTTGAAGAAGGTCGGTCATATGAGGACAGTGTATTTGGTCATATGGGGCAGTTGTATGGTGCTATAATATTTGTTGTATTATGGGGCTATTTGGTAATATTGGACCATCATATGGCATTATAAGGACATTGCATTTGGTCATATGGGACAATTGTTTGGTATTATAGGGACAGTGTTTTATAGTATTAAGGGGATGTTTAGTCATATGGGACAAATGTATGGTTTTATGGGTACAGTGTGTTTAGTCATATTAGACATTTATATGGTATTAAGGGAACAGTGTTGATTGGCATTATGGGGCTGTTTTGTCATAATACCAAACGGCTGGGACATTTGGGGATATTTGATCATATGGGACAGTTGATTGGTTCTATAGGAATAGTGTCTAGTAAAATGGGGACATTTAATCATTTGGAAACAATTAATGTGGTCAAACGGGACAGTACTTTTGGGCCCATATGGTTATATGGGACAATTGTTTGGTATTATGGGGACAGTGCATTCAGTCATGTGAGACATTTATATGGTATTATGGGGACAGAGTTGGTTGGTATTATGAGGCTGTTTGGTCATATGGAGAAAGTTGTGTGGTATTATAAAGACAGTGCTGATTGGTATTAAGAGGCTTTTTTGTCATATAGGACAGCTGTATGGTATTAGGGGACCTGTGTTTGGTATTATGGGGATGTTTCATCATATGGTACAGTTGATTGGTATTATAGGGACAGTGTTTGGTATTATTGGGCCATCCGGTCACATGGGACAGTTGTTTGGTATTATAGGGACAGTGTTTGGTATTATTGGGTCATCCGGTCACATGGGACAGTTGTTTGGTATTATAGGGACAGTGTTTGGTATTATTGGGTCATCTGGTCATATGGGACAGTTGTTTGGTGTTATGGGGATAGTGCATGTGGCCATATACAATAGTTCTGGGAAAGTTCTATCAGAAACTAAAGTAGATAAAGCTTCTTAAAGTGCGTATAAGACTTGAATCCACTCTAGCTATTCCGATCAGATTCTTAAGCTTAAAAGTTTGTGTTTGCTGAATGCACCTCTGAGATGATAAACTAGTGCTCCTGTATTAAAGCAGCCCCTGTGCCTCCATCTGCCAGACGCGATTGTGCTCGAGCGGTGAGGCCATTTTGTTAGAAAACTCATTTTCGGCCTCTTAATTATTTTCCATTACGGAGTAGATTGGAATTTGACAGTAATTGTCCAGCCAGAGAAGAGTGGCCCCTCAGCTCAGATCAGCTGTGACAGACAGACATCTTAGCTGCGCGTGGCTATTAGGAAGCTTCCGCGTGCCTCATCGCTGAGCTAAACTACCCACCTCACGCTCAGGTACACGGTCATCCAGAGCAAGGTCAGTGCGGAGGCTGTAAATGGAGGATATATCTCAATAGCTGCCTCACTGCTTCGCTGCCTACTGTCTACATAGACAGTTTTCAAGATAACACCAATTCATTGAAATGGATGGTTATAAAAAAGTTTGTAACTCATTCAT
The DNA here is from genome assembly GCF_030463535.1 of Salminus brasiliensis. Classification (NCBI taxonomy): domain Eukaryota; kingdom Metazoa; phylum Chordata; class Actinopteri; order Characiformes; family Bryconidae; genus Salminus; species Salminus brasiliensis. The sequence goes on from NC_132878.1 coordinate 34,937,734, forward strand.
AAGTATGTGACATTGGTTAACTTCTCTCACTTTGTTTTCGGAGAAGTTGGTCATTAGTCATACGTTTACATTGCACAGTGTAGCAAACCTTTTAAGGCATCTCTATGAGACTCGTCATGAACCAGAAATACTGAACATAATCAGAATCAGAATACATGCATTACAGGAAACAGCCATTCAGTCACTAATTCTCTTATTAAAAGTGTTTAAATGTTAAATTAATTGGAACATTTTTATTACTGTAAAGGTTGTTCTGAAACCAACTGTAGTGAGAAATGGCAAATACAATTTTCATTTACCATAAGCACCAAACAGGAAAGTTGGTTCTAATTTTTGGCAGGTGGCACCAGCTATCTTAAACTTATAGCTTAGCAATGACATAAATTCTTAGCTTATCAGGTACTGTCTTAGCTATACGATTACATTAAAAAAATTTGATTAGCAATAACATCTTAAATGTTTAGCCTAGCATTAATATCTCAAATTTCTAGTTAAGCAATACATTCCTTACTGAGCAATAATATGTCAAACCTCTGAAATTTGTAGCTAAGCAATTAAATCTTAACATTTTAAATGAGCAATTACATCTTAAAATCTGCGCCTAGCAATAAAACATTACATTCTTATATTAGCAATTAAATCTTCAATTCTTAGCCTAGCAATAATCACACATTTTCAACTGAGCCATTACATTTCATAATTCTTAGCTTAGCAGTTACATCTTCAATTCTTAGAATAGCAATAATCACACATTCTCAACCGAGCCATTACATTTCATAATTCTTAGAATAGCAATAATCACACATTCTCAACCGAGCCATTACATTTCATAATTCTTAGCTTAGCAGTTACATCTTCAATTCTTAGAATAGCAATAATATCTCAAAAAAGCAATAAATTCTTAACTGAGCAATAACATATTAAACATCTCAAATTCTTAGCTGAGCAAATTTTTTTTTTTTTTTTTTATTTTAGCTTAGCAAATACATCCTAAAATCTTAGCCTACCAATAATATATCTCATTTTTAGCTGAAGAAATTACATTTTAAATTAGATTAGCAATTACAATATACATTTTAGCCTAGCAATAATATCTCACATTCTTAGCCGAGCAATTACATTTCATAATTCTTAGATTAGCAATTACATCTTCAATTCTTAGCCTAGCAATAATATCTCACATTCTTAGCCAAGCAATTACATTTCATAATTCTTAGATTAGCAATTACATCTCTACAATTCTTTGTCCAGCAATAATATCCCAAATTCTTAGCTAAGCAATAATACCTTAATTTTTTAACTGAGCATGTTAAACATTGCACATTTTTATCTGAGCAATTACATCTTAGTTTCCAACTCATATAAATATCTTCTCCTTTCTTATGTTTTTGTTTGTTTATTAAAGAGGGAACTATTTTTTCAGTGTCCATGCTAAGGAGAAACACCATGAGTTTCCTTGTAAAAGAAGGGTCTCTGAGTCTTTGCTGGCCGCGCTTGAGCTCATCCATGTCTGATCAGAACAGCTCTCGCGTTCGGCACCACTTTAACATTCCCGGTGGATCTAACCGGGTCGGCGCTCCTGTGGCTTTAAGTAGGATATGTTCTCCACTGCCAGAGAACCTGCTGTTAGGATTATGATTTTTTTGTCTCCTTTTTTTCTTCTCTTCTTTATCTGAGCAATGACAGAAAATCCTCTCCAAATGCAGTGTGGTTTTCTGCAGCGCCAATCAATAAAACTCCATCAGAGCAGGCAGGGGAAAAAGAACGACAGAGAGAGGAGAAAAAGACAAGGTCTCCTCTATCCGCCTGTCTGCGCGTTCCCAGCCGGCCGTCTTTGTGCACTTCAGGTCGAGGTTATGAAAATGGCAGTATTACATCATCGCTTGGCGCCTCTCCATCACCTGTGGAAACACCCAAAGAAAAGCCGGTAGAATCTGCTTTTATTGAGAGTCGGAGGCTGATATCACTTCTAACATCTCGACTTGCTGTGTCCTTAAAGAAACTGCAGTGCTGTAAAGGGTAGTGATGAAAAACCCCACAAGATATGACTTTAGTCCCTCTCTCCCTCTAGTTACACTTGATGTCCAAATGTTTATGGACACCCCTTCAATTGAACGCATTCAGCTACTTTAAGTTGCTTCCTATTGCTAAGGAAGATACACAAATGCACACACACACAACTTGTCTAGTGCCTGTAGAGAAGTATTGCCTATAGAATAGGACTCAATGATGAGCAGATAAACATGAACCTATTGGCTCCATGCCTAATGCCAGGCTAGAGAGGTATAAAGCCCCCCCTAGCATTGAGCTGAGGAGCAGGCTGGAATGATGATGCTCTATCCAGTACTTTTGGGATGCATTGGGGATGAGGTGGGGTGGTGATCATCCAACATCCTGACCTCACTAATGCTCTTGTTGTTGAATGCAATCAAATCCTCACAGCAACATTCCTCCAAAATCTAGTAGAAAGCCTTCTTCCCTGGACAGACTTTTTTAAAACTCTTGATTTTAGAAGTAACAATGAATGAGCAGGTGTCCGAATACTTTTGTCTGTATTTCCCTCTTTCTTTCTGTCTTTCTCTTTGTTTTTGCACTCTCTCTCCTTCTCCCTTTTTCTTTTTCCTACCTCTTTACCTATCCCAGATTAGAAAGTCATGGTCAGAGCGCCGGGCAGATCTAGCCACATACAGCACATCTGGAGCATTAAAAAAAAGAAAAAAAAAGTGAAACCTCAGAGAAAAATTCGAAGGAAGGCATCATGTCCTCAGACGTCCTCAGGCTTCTCCTCTGCAGCCCCCTTCCCTCAAATCTGACATAGTGAGGTCAGTCTCTTTGTTGCTCACCAGGTTTTCCTGGGGGCAGAAGTGACCGCTGCTTTGATGGAATTCAGTGGGCTGTCTCCACTGTAAAAGCTTGTAGAGAGGAGATCAGCTGTGATGTTGCAGCTGTGGCATTTATTACTGTAGCCGCTGCTGCGGCCTGGAGCTGCAGGGTCGAGTTTAATGGCCCGTTTTACAAGCAGTGGACAACGCTCCATCCAGACTGAACCCCGTACACAGACAAGCTAAACTCATGCACTCCTCTTACCACACTCACTGGCCCAAGGTTAGTGATTTGGGACTGTAGAATTACTCACCATTGATGAGGTAGACCATAACACTGGAGGTTTATGGTCATTTCCATTGCATTGATAATCGATTTATGAAACCAAGGCCTCAAACCATGTTGTTGCCAAAGACCTGGCAGCTCCTGCTTGTTCATGTTTGTCATAACGGTAATGGGCACTCTTGCAGTCTTGCTCTCCTGCATTGTAAAGACCAAAGATTAGATATGGCTAATCAAGGCCAGATCAGTGCTGCATCTGTGACGTCTTCACGTCATCACAGGAAGGTGCTTTCAGAGAAGGCGAGTGTACACAGTGCTGTCAATCACCATTACATGCCTGAATGATGTAGAACATTATGACAGGCAGATTATGAGATGTAAACAATGAAGACCTAATTAAGATTAAGTGAAAGCAGGTTTCAACTGCACACAAACCAAACTGCTTTCCAGTCAACAGTCAATGGGCCTCATTCACCAATATCTTGCTATGGATTTTCTTAAATTTGTTCTTGAGAAAAGTCCAAACAGAAAGTCTTCAGATGCTTGACGTGTTTTGAAACCCATCCATTAGGATTTCTTCTTAAGAACGGTTGGTGAATGAAGTCCATTGTTCTTGTGTCAGTAATTTATAGAGGGATAGAAAGGTAGTAGGGTGTAAAGTCCATGTTATTAACTGTATATGTATCTATACACTTCATTATGCCTGTATTTAAGAATGATGAAGAACCACAAACAATGAAAACATGATAGGAAATTGTTCACCTTTTATGTGGATTACAGCTTCCATTCATGTCAGAAGAATAATTTGTAATGTTTCTGCAAGGATTCTGAAAATTTGATCAAAGTAACCCCAAGCACATACAATAATGTTGAGGTCTGGACTTCATTCTGCTAAAGATACCACTCTGACATCTTTGTTTGACTCCTCTATGATCAGATGTTCTTTCTTTGAGTCTCTTTGCTTTTCTCAGTAAAAGCTTCTTGATCAGCTTCTTGACCACATCCTTTCAGACCCACAGTGTTGCGTTGTCTTCTTATAGTGAAAGGATGGACAAAAAGTGGGATGGATTTGTTCAGATGTGAAGAGAGAGTGGAACTTGTTTTTTTCTCCTTTAAAAGCTTCTCATGCTGGTGGTCTACTAGGTGTTGCAGGCTTGTTAGGGATCCCGATTTCTCTGAAACTTTGAAGCTGGATTTGACCTCCAGCATTGACTTTCTCCATATTCATGCAAATGGTCTTCTCCTCAGACATATCTCCTAAAAAGTGAAGACATTTTACTTAATGGCTGTTTTGGCTGGAAATTAGATAGGCAAAGGGGGCGCTCAGACTTTTGCACCGTACTTGCACACAACAGGGAGTCAGATACATCTGCTGAACCTTATGCATGTTATTATTCCAAAAGTCCAGTGGTTGGGAAAATAGGTGCCAAGAAAATGACTGCCTCATCTGTAGTTACTCCTAAATACAAGTGAAAACAGGACAAAAGCGACAGGCCTTTCTGAAGTTTTAAGAGGTACAAAGAAAGAGCCGAGACATTGCAAAGACTGTGCCAAACATGAGCAATATGTATACATAAGAACTAAACACAGGTGAAACTCATTCAGCTTAAGCTGTTTACACTTGGTCATTTTACGCTTCTTGAGTATCGGGACTCTATCCAGATAGGCATTGTCCAGACAAAACACAGATATAAATGCACCCCAGTCACATTCAGGTAAATCAGTTAAGAAGATGGTCCGAGATGTTTACAGTCAGATGCTACACATGTGTAAATACAACAGGTAACTGGTTGTAATGTTATAAGCCACGTTGTACATTATGCATCATGCAGCTATTTTAGGTACTGGATACAAATTTAGCTAAGTGTACATGCTTGAAATCCCATCAGGAGACAATCCAGATGTATGGTGCATAAAAAGACCAGGTCTAAAGAGAACAAGTCTAAATGATGAGTCCAGGGCCAGAGCAGATCTTGAATCTTCCATGGTGCAAAGCCAGAGTGATGTGTCATTAAAGACACATCTTTGCTTAAGTAATTTAGAGCATTTCTATTGGTCGATTTACCCAGATTTTTTACACAGTGTACAGATCAGCTCCAGGGTTCAAACCATGGAGAAAACTAAAAACAGACAAAATTGGAGATTCATGGTTTTCACTGGACAGCAAGTCCACAATTCAGTCTACCAGATTTATTTTTAAACAACAAAATAACAATCCAAATTAACAAATAAATACACAATTAAAAAAGTCAAAAATATGAGTAGTGTTTTTTTGTGCCACCATGACAACTCAACGCACCCTTTGAATGCTTAAATGCTTCTTTACCTGGTTACAATGGATTTGTTTTCCCTCCATGAAAAACCTTGCTTACATATTCTTTTATAAATCTTTGAAATAAAAAGTTTCTGCAAAAGCACTACAGGTTCTATGTAAGGGGTTCCACAGTTGAACTAAACCTACCCCCACTACCCATATATTTTTAATCTGTATATTCTATACTTTACTACCTCAGTACCTGCTGTGTTTCATGTGCATTATACGCTGTCTGCATATAATGTAATTGCATGTTACATTTCTATGCACCTTATTATCAATACCTGCCTGTTAAATATCTATCTATCTTATAATTACTACCTCTACTCAGAATTGAGTCATATTTATTGCATTGTATTTCTAGTTTCTTGTTCTGGAAAAAAAAATCATTTAACTGTCTACTTGTACAGAGCTGACATGACAATAAAAAGCCTCTTGACTTGTTGCTGAGTAGAACTTGGTTAAATGGTTAATTAGTTCAGGGGGTCTAAAGGCAGTGGTTCTATACAGAATCATGAAGAACTCAAAGGGGCATTTGAATGGTTCAATGATGGTTAATCTGATCACATATTTTTTTCTATGATGAAAAACCCTTATGTATGATTATTTTTGTAACTCTTAACAAATGGTTCTACTGAAGCACAATAAGGGCTTCCACAATTGTTAGGAATCAAGGAGCTTCTACATAGATCCTTTTTGCAAAGGGGGTATAAGGGGGGCATTAAAACTCTGTACTAAAGGCACTGGTTATATGTAGTACTGTGACAACTCAAAGATCCAATTGGATGATTAAATGTTTTTTTTTTTCAGCTTGTTAAAATGGCTGTTCTCAATGATAGAACACTTAGAAACTCATAAACAACAAGGTTGTAGTGATACACCCTTTGAAAATTAGTTCTTCAAGGCAAGGGAAGGCAAGTTTTTTTGGTATACATAGTGGCAAAAATCTGGAAAATACAGACAAAAACACATTGAAAAAAAAATTAAAAAGCATTAAACATATGTTTTGTATAAAAATGTCATAATATTATAGAGTTTTGTAGGCTATAGAGTATTATAGAGTCCATGTTTAGTCTTTACCTTAGGCAGGACTAGCTGACTAGTTCTTAAAGATCTAAGAGGGGTATTTACTAAATGCAATGGTTCTTTATAGAATCCTGATGGCTCAACCATTTGAACGATTAAAATGTTTGTTTGTTTTTTATTTTTATTATGCAAAATCTTGTACGTGTTATTCTTTCAAGAAGAAAAATGGTTCTATATAAGCACCAAAAAGAGTTACACTTCTATGTGTATTTACTGTATATATAAGTGTGTAGCACTACACTCTTTAAAATACCCTTTTCAAGGTTCTTTAGAGAAGGCACTGCTTATATTTAGTACATGACAGTGGACTCAGATTGGATTATGGTTCTTGTCAATAGTTGAACACATCTTGTAGATGCTTTTTCAAAGACTAAAAATTGATCTATACAGCATTACAAAAGGTTCCATTATTATATGAACCAAAGAACCCTTTTGATACTACATTGGAACCTTTTTGCTATGGGTGTTCACTCATTCACTGCATTCTCTATTTGATACTCCTAATATTTTACATAAAATTTGAATGAGGAAAAATGATGACTCTGTGCAGTTGTTGCATAATCTGCTAATGAGACCAGAGCTGAGAGGCGAGAGCAGTGAGGTGCATTACATGGCCATGCTGGACTGGGCTGTGAACTGCTGCTGGCAAGGTTTAGTGCTCCAACTATGCAACTGCATTGGATATCCTATTTTAGACTGTGCACTGTAAAATTGCAAATGCTATATGACAAATAAATGTAAGCATAGAAAAATACAATACAGAATAGTCCACAAATAAATCTGAGTTGAACTAGATCCAGCTGTACCTTATGCTCCAGTACAGCCGTTACTCCGCGGTGTGATGGGATCAGAAAGTGTTACGACTCCTCCGGGCCTGACTGTGTCCTGTTCCTGCAGCAGATGTTGGGTCTCATGTCGTGTGCTAATAAGGTGCACACTGAGGGAGGTCTGTTTGTTTGGAGATGTAATAAACAGTGAGGAGAGGCGGCTCCGTGAGTCCATGCTGCTCCGTACAGTAACGGCCCTGTGTGTGATGTTGTGAGGTGGGGGGGGGGGTTTGTGTGTGGCTCGTCCAGGATCTGCCTGGTCCTCCTCAACACACAGGCCTGTGTCACCCAGAAATGAACCAGAGCCTAATGGAGTGTGACAGGTATCATGACTCACTCTCTGCAACACAACAAAGGCCTGAGTATGAGGGTATATATGTGTGTGGGTGAGAAAGGGAGAAGGATACAGTTGCTATAAGAAAATCTCCATATAGAAACAGTTCTCTCTTTTTCTTTTTTGACGCAATAATTGCAAAAGTTTCAAGTTCATTCCTAAGTTTGCAAAGTTATGAAATGGCAAAAAATGCATAGACAGCTGAAAACTAATGGGAAGGTTATTTTCTGATTATGTAAAAAAAAAAAAAAAAAGAAGAAAACATGCAGTAACCATGGTCGAAGGCTTTCTCATGACACCACTGATCTGTGTGGGTACACTGCATATGGCTAAAGCTAATAGTGGTGTAAAATAAAACACACACACACACACACACACACAATCCATCAAATGCAGTGAGAATAACGCTTTGGATTGACATGCTTTTTCAATGAAAAATGAGTACAGGGTCCTCGAGGCACCAATTTCAGCTTTCAAAGGACCAGAAGAAGCTACAGTTTCACCGATCTGTTGTTTCGCATTACCTTTAAAAGTCTATCTGAAATGATGCACAATGCTCCCTTTATCCATAATGCCACTTTTACTTCAAAAACAACATTTGTTAAATGGAGCGGCAGGAGAATAATAAAAACAAGAAATGGCATGCTATATTTGCCTCTCTTCGCCAAAATAGATGGATAAAGCAAACCAGTTCACCAACTGGACATAGCAGTGTTGCTAAAGATAAAAACCATCTTTAAACCTTCAATCTTTCAGCATATCCAAGACTGCTGCCACTCAGTCAGGCTTCCCTCACACATATCAGCTGCCTCTCAGCAGCTTTCCCTCATACAATCTATTGCCATTTTATTTCATTTGTCATTAATCTGTTTTTATTCTGTGTTTATAAATTGTGCTGCCATTCTACTTTAGTCTGCTGCCAGACTATTTTCCTGCTTGCTCAAAAGTTGCAACGGTCATTTTGCTTACTCTTTTCGCTTTACTCTTTTGCTCACTTTTTAACTCCTCATACCATTTACTTTCAATCTATATTCACAATTTCTGCTGCCATTCTTCTAGTTCTACTGCCAATATGCTTTCCTACCATTATAACTTCTTCTGCTATTCTGCTGTTTCTGCTGCCTCACAATTTCTGCTGCTGTTATATGTTTACTGTCCTAATAACATCTAATGTCATTGTACTTTTGCTGTTTGCTCATAAATTGTGCTCTCGGTTTATAATATCTGCTGCCATTTTATTTTGCTGTTTTTCTACTGTCATTACTATACTGCTAGTTTTAGAACTCTACCGTCATAGTGCTTTCACTCTTTGTTTAAAATTTCTGCTGCCATCACATTTGATATTTGTTCATGAATTATCCTGCCATTCTGCTTTCCTTAACATCTGCTGCCATACAATTGCACAGGTTATGCACCATCCACTTATACACTTTTCAAGCCATCTCATGCCATTATTAACCCTTTTCCAGCTTCCTAATTTAAAGTGGAAGATCAGCTGCATGCTGCAAGACAAGGCAAACACAGCACAATTTGCATTGTTTTGTCTTTAAAATGATTATTTCAAAGTCATAAAGTATCAATACTTTATAAAAAATGGGCAAAATGGCTATAATAATAAATATTATCACAGTATTCATGACATGGTCTTGTCTGCACAGTTACTGCCTGTTGATTCCCCACATCGTTTTACAGATGACGCACAGGTGAGCTGCTGAATAACTCCCCACTGCTCGCGCCAAAAGAACTGTGTGCAGTTCATTGACAGACAAAACTCACCTGTGAAAGGATTAAAGGCACAGGAGTTTCACCAACTGCTTTTACATACAGTTATAATTTAGTCTGGTTTATCCAATAACGCCCAGGCTTCAGCTTCCTCACATCCTAGGATTTTCTGATACTTGATGCACTGTCCTCCACACACTGCAGGTTTCCAATGCCAGAGGAAGAAAAGCAGCCCCAAAGCATCACCGAGCCACCACCATGCTTCACTGTAGGCAGAGTGTTCTTTTTAGCATATGCTTCACTCTTCCTTCTCCAGACATGCCACTAAAAAGGTTTTGGGATTATATTCTGTGGAATGATAAAACCAACCTGGAACTTTGGGCCAATGGATCAGCAGTATGTCTGGAATGTCTGCTCTTTATGTTCATTGTCAGTCATGAGTATGAAGCTGACAAAAGTGTTTCAGCACTCACTAGCTCATCTAAGGAACATATGCTGCCGTCTAGAATTCACTTACACCCATCTGTTGCCATTCAACTTTTCACTTCCTTTAATGCCTTCATTTGAACAAGTATGCCTTCTGTAATACAGCCTAGCTGCCATGTAGCTTTCTGCCTCTATTCAATCCTCATTCACCTTTCACCTTTACACAGCGTTGGGTGCCTTAGGGTTTTTTTGTCAGCCTGCTGCCATTCAGCTTTCAACCTGTTCGGCCTGTGTTTACACACATCTACTTGTTCGACTTTTACTCGTCCACATCTGCTGCCATTCAAGTCTTTCCCTCCAGCGCACATCTGTTGACTTTCTGGCTTCCCTCGTGCAGGACGTCTGCCGTTCAGTCCCTTACTGGTACATGCCTGCTTCTGATCAGCCGTCATTCATACACGTGTTCTGCTGGAATTGGAGCTTTTGTTCTTTCCCGCTTGTCAACTCCTGTAGTTGGACATGACCATTTCCTTCCACACAGCACTATTGCGCTGGAACAAATGAAGTGGGGTTTTTAATATATGACCTTTGGCTCCAGTCGTGTTGGAAGCTTTAGGGCATTCAGATACTCAGATATCTTGATCATGCTATGAACGCATTGATGGATAATACATAGCTAGGACTTGAACGTTTAATGGATAATTCATAGCCAATCGCGTCTCTTCTGAATGCCACTAACACAACATCTTTGGACAGCTGAATGAGGGGTTGGGGAATGTTAAGCACCAATTGTGCTATGTTAGCTAACAGATGTGCACACTTGCTACTCGCCCATGCTGAGTTATGGGGGGAAAGGGAGGCCATCCTACCCACCCAGATAGAGTGAAGCCATTATGTCGTCTCAATCACATATGGCTGTGGCATCTCTTGTGAAGTGGAGACATTGAAACTAATGGAAACATGTAAAAACTGTAGGTTTATATCTTTTTACAATGTAATTCATTGTAATTCATTATGTACCATTATGTACCAATGTGAATCTGTTAATAAGTGTATAACAACCTTTATATAAGGACATTTTACCACCTACACAGCCAAACAACATCACTTACACTAAACTTCTAAGGGTTCAAATTTGCTACAGATGGCTTTGTAAAGGAGTCCCTTAAGCTAAAGCAATTGTGTGTTTCCTATTTTTGGCATGACAATGGCTTGCGTGCGTTTGTGTCGGCTGGCTTTAGCACTTTAGATTATTCACGTCGGCACGTTTAATCCGTTCAGCAAACAAAAGCCGGCGGTCCCATGGCAGGCATGCTCAAATTGCACTCTAACTCTGATGGATTGATCAATTATTAAAAAACAAACAATACAGTCATTTAGAAGCCATCGTTTCTCATTTTACATGCCTTTTATTCTGGAGTTCAGAGGGGGGTTTCTTCCAGTCCACTGCTACTGCAGCTGAAATCCCATGCAGTAAGAAAAATGCTTTCAGGCTGCTGAAAGATTTGGCTTCATCAAAACATCTTTAAAATTCAAGATGAGTTAACAGTAACAGACTCACGCCTTGTTCACTTCGTATATTTATTGCTGGCGACATTGAGTCTTAAAGGACTAGTTTGGCAATAGTGAAAACAATGAGAGATGATCCATTGCCCATTAAAGTTCTTATGTACAGAACAGTTTAATTAGAAATACATTATGTATGTCATATATTAATCAAATATATGTAGATATTTTTTGTTTTCATATTTGCTGCTAAAATAATTGTCACCAGCTTATGGATATAATATTTATTTTGATGCAGATATTTCCTGTTTATTATTACTGTCATGGCGCGCTAGGCCAGACACAGAGAGATGAACACTCGCAGAATCAAAGCAAGCAGATTTATTAACACAATGAGACAAACCAAAAAGGGGCAAGTGAGGCAAAAAAGCAGCAAACCATGAATGACAGTGATCAACAAAACCTGAACGTGGCAAACAAAAGGGCGAACCAAAAACAAACCTGGGACTGGGGGTTTGAGCTGGGGGAGCAGCTACTGAACAAAAACGGCTAGGCCGGCCAAACCTGGAACCGCAGCATGCTGCCGTGGGTCGCCTAGCTGACACATGGGTTGCCAGTAAATTCTAGCCGTGAGCGAGCGAGCCTCGCTGATGACTTTATTGGCAGGGTGACCTGCTCTTGAACATGAACTCTGAGCAGAAGCTGACCTCAACACACTTCTACAGTACGGGAAACCTCTTGTGAAACCTCGAGGTCCCAGACGATACAATTCTCAGCACCGAATGGCGGTGTTGAGGCTTCTTAAAACCCCTCCAATCCCAGGTCAAATACGTGAACCAAATGAACATGAATCATGAGCCGATAACGAACACATGAACGTAAACAAGGTGGAAGTCCTTATTTGGGCCTGTGGGCGGCGTCTCGGAATCGCCCCGAGGGAGGGCGCAATACAGAGGGGCTGACAATTACACGTTTCTTTAGGTTGCCTCGAATTCATTGTTTTTGCATAATTTGACCAGTCTTTTTAAAGACCACCTATGGAGTTTTGTTCAAATATTACTATGTTCATGTTCAAATTCTTTTACATTTATTCAGGAAAAAAACATAATACATGAGAGGGTTGAACTCCCTTACTGTTATGGATTATGCTAAATTCACAACCCCTGTTCCAAAAGTTAAGGATGGAGCACCATTATTCTAGAGAACACAGTTCCACTTCTCCACAGCTCAATGCTGGGAGGCTCAATACCCCTCTGGTATCAGGCATGGAGTCAATAGGTTAATCTTCTATTCATCATTCTATTAATCTTCTATTGCATTGGCAATACTTCTCTACAGGGACTAGACAAGCAGTGTGTGTGCATTTGCACACCTGTGTCAGCAATGGGTGCAACTTAAAGTAACTAAATATATTCATTAGAAGGGGTGTCCACAAACATTTGGACATACAATATGTTTTGTCCAGATTTTGTCTATTTAACTGATCAGTGTTGGTCACTGATCAGTGAGGGTCTGCCGGGAGTAAAAGGCCTTGACGATTTAAAGTGTTACAGATATTCTGACTTCCAGCATTAATCAACGTCTAAGCTCTCCAAAACCATCCATTCTTTTGTTCTCTACATGACACAAACAGAACCTGAGCCGCAAGAGGTGTGGCCAGGAGCTGGACGTAGGACCAAGAGAATAAAGCAAGAGATGGAGAGAGAGAATGTGTATGTGAAGAAAGAGAGAGAGAGAGAGAGAGCTTTGTGTACAGATGGGATCAGGAGCACTCAGTGTGCTGAATAATCAGACTGAGAGCGTTTCATGCTTGACCTTTCCAGGCGGAGAAAGGGGCTGAGGCGAAAGCGCCACGCGCTGCGAAGAGGGAGAGAGATAGCGGCCCGAACTCGCCCTCTATTCTCCCTCAGGCCTCGCCCAGTCGCAGCCAATCTCCATGACATTTCAATGCTTCAATGAGAGGTCGCGCAATTTGGTAATGATAGCATCAATTTGAGGCCGCGGGACATGCCACTCAGGAAGCAGCGCGCAGGATAACAGGGGAAGTGAGGATTTAAGCATTTAGCAAATGCCAAGGTAGTAAGAGAGTCAGTGATAGGTCCTGTGTTCACTTACGCACCTGCCATTAAAGCTCCACAATCAGCTAAACAGGCTGTGATGCTGGAGGCTGAAAAAAAGCAAAGAAAGCAAAGTGCAAATTTTAGCAGTGCAGAGCATATGGACAGTTTCATACAGCTATACAGCATCCACATCTATAAACCTCAACAGTTCTAGCTATACAGCCTCCACATCTACAAGTCTCACCAGTTCTAGCTATACAGCCTCCACATCTATAAACCTCAACAGTTCTAGCTATACAGCATCCACATCTATAAGCCTCACCAGTTCTAGCTATACAGCATCCACATCTATAAGCCTCAACAGTTCTAGCTATACAGCATCCACATCTATAAACCTCAACACTTCTAGCTATACAGCATCCACATCTACAAGCCTCACCAGTTCTAGCTATAAAGTATCCATATCTATACACCTCAACAGTTCTAGCTATACAGCCTCCACATCTACAAGCCTCACCAGTTCTAGCTATACAGTATCCATATCTATACACCTCAACAGTTCTAGCTATACAGCCTCCACATCTACAAGCCTCACCAGTTCTAGCTATACAGCATCCACATCTATAAACCTCAACAGTTCTAGCTATACAGCCTCCACATCTACAAGCCTCACCAGTTCTAGCTATACAGCATCCATATCTATACACCTCAACAGTTCTAGCTATACAGCCTCCACATCTATAAGCCTCAACAGTTCTAGCTATACAGCATCCATATCTATACACCTCAACAGTTCTAGCTATTCAGCATCCACATCTATAAGCCTCACCAGTTCTAGCTATACAGCATCCATATCTATACACCTTAACTGTTCTAGCTATACAGCATCCACATCTATAAGCCTCAACAGTTCTAGCTATACAGCATCCATATCTATATACCTCAACAGTTCTAGCTATACAGCATCCATATTTATACACCTCAACAGTTCTAGCTATACAGCATGCACATCTATAAACCTCAACACTTCTAGCTATACAGCATCCATATCTATAAACCTCAACAGTTCTAGCTACACAGCATACACAGCTATAAACCTCAACAGTTCTAGCTATACAGCATCCATATCTATAAACCTCAACAGTTCTAGCTACACAGCATACATAGCTATAAACCTCAACCGTTCTAGCTATACAGCATACACAGCTATAAACCTCAACCATTCTAGCTATACAGCATCCACAGCTATAAACCTCAACAGTTCTAGCTATACAGCATCCATATCTATAAACCTCAACAGTTCTAGCTATACAGCATCCATATCTATACACCTCAACAGTTCTAGCTATACAGCATCCACATCTATAAACCTCAACACTTCTAGCTATACAGCATCCACATCTACAAGCCTCACCAGTTCTAGCTATAAAGTATCCATATCTATACACCTCAACAGTTCTAGCTATACAGCCTCCACATCTACAAGCCTCACCAGTTCTAGCTATACAGTATCCATATCTATACACCTCAACAGTTATAGCTATACAGCCTCCACATCTACAAGCCTCACCAGTTCTAGCTATACAGCATCCACATCTATAAACCTCAACAGTTCTAGCTATACAGCCTCCACATCTACAAGCCTCACCAGTTCTAGCTATACAGCATCCATATCTATACACCTCAACAGTTCTAGCTATACAGCCTCCACATCTATAAGCCTCAACAGTTCTAGCTATACAGCATCCATATCTATACACCTCAACAGTTCTAGCTATTCAGCATCCACATCTATAAGCCTCACCAGTTCTAGCTATACAGCATCCATATCTATACACCTTAACTGTTCTAGCTATACAGCATCCACATCTATAAGCCTCAACAGTTCTAGCTATACAGCATGCATATCTATATACCTCAACTGTTCTAGCTATACAGCATCCACATCTATAAGCCTCAACAGTTCTAGCTATACAGCATCCATATCTATATACCTCAACAGTTCTAGCTATACAGCATCCATATCTATAAACCTCAACAGTTCTAGCTACACAGCATACACAGCTATAAACCTCAACAGTTCTAGCTATACAGCATCCATATCTATAAACCTCAACAGTTCTAGCTACACAGCATACATAGCTATAAACCTCAACAGTTCTAGCTATACAGCATCCATATCTATAAACCTCAACAGTTCTAGCTACACAGCATACATAGCTATAAACCTCAACCGTTCTAGCTATACAGCATACACAGCTATAAACCTCAACCATTCTAGCTATACAGCATCCACAGCTATAAACCTCAACAGTTCTAGCTATACAGCATCCATATCTATAAACCTCAACAGTTCTAGCTATACAGCATCCATATCTATACACCTCAACAGTTCTAGCTATACAGCATCCATATCTATAAACCTCAACAGTTCTAGCTATACAGCCTCCACAGCTATAAATCTCAACTGTTCTAGCTGTACAGCATCCATATCTATAAACCTCACCAGTTCTAGCTATACAGCCTCCACAGCTATAAACCTCAACCGTTCTAGCTATACAGCATACAGGTTGGGCAGTTGAGATTTAAATCTGCAGAGTTGGTACAGCAACCACATATATTGTGCTGTTTTCCTAATTGCTGCTTCCTTACCCTTTAGGGTTGCCAGATTTCCAATATTCACGTGAAATTGGTTCAGATAAAATGCAGCCATGGGTATGAATGATCCATATTTTTTTCATTCTTTTTTAAACAGTCATGGACGCACATTTTGGGCCAGATTGTGGTGAACAGGCTTTCAGAAAACAATTGTGGTTGGCAATCAATCCTGCCTATTCATTCATAGCATTATTTAGCCTTATTCAGTCATGCTGGTCATTCAGTGCAGGTAAAAACCACAGTACAGCATTAGCCGAACTCATACTAAAAATGAATTGTTTATGTGCTTGTAAGAAAGGCAAACCAAACCCCTCATTTGACTGCCAAGAACCAGCAGAGGGGTTTAGCTGAGTCAAGACTGGTGGCGTGCCATTCCAAACAGGACCATGGTCATGCTTGCACAAACACGATCTTCATGGAAAAGCCCTTGTCACAAAAGTCAACGTTTGAAGTATACTACAGAACATCTGGACAAGCCAGATGAGTGAAAATAAAATGCTGTGGACTGATGAAGTTTAAACAGAACTCTTTGGCCACAGTCAACAAAGGTAGATTTGGACTAAAAAGCATGAAGAAGGATTGTGCTTCGGGCTTGTTTTGTCATCAGTGGCATTGTCAATATGGCATTGGTAAAGTTAAGAACGAAATACCAGCAAATCCTGGATGCAAATGTGAATGCATCTGGTAAAAGGCTGACGCTGAAAAGTGGATGGCTTCTACAACAGGATAATGATCCATAACATACCTCAAAACCACCATGAAGGGACACTAACTGTGTAAATGCAACCTCGTGGATAGACCTTAAACAAGCTGTGCATGTAATACAACCCAAGACAAACATCTCAGAACTAGGGGGCTTCTGCAAAGAAGAGTGGGGGAACATTGCTATAAGAACTAAGCGTTTGCAAGCTGTGATTTCTGCCAAAGGGGGTTTTGCTAAGCACTGAGTCATTATGAAGTTTTTGAGGATGTTTTTTTTTTTATGTTATGAAAGACAAAGTAACTGTTCATAAGAATTTGCTGACATTCTGCAGATGCTCTGTTTACTACTTCTCAATTTGTCATTCTGCCTTAAGGGTGCCTAAACTTCCGCATACAACTTAGTCACAGCGTTCATTCCTACATTATAAGTTGGCTGTATTTTAGCACTATTTTGCAGCATGAGAATGATATGTAGCCTATACATGGCATGGCGTCACCGAAGGAAACCAATGGCAAGTCCATATTTCAGTCATTTTTTGAGGCCGTTTTGCACTGAATTATCAAACATATACAGATACAGATGGAATATAAAGTATAAAATATAAAGTACAATATAATAGCATTTTTGTATTATTTCAAATATCATAAATGCATATCTGTTTTGGTGTGCCTCATTTAAAATGCAGTTCAGTCTGAACATAATGTCAGCATCAGTGGGAGGGGCTTAGATGCTATAGGCTGAATAGCTGAATAACACATGTAAAAGCATTGTTTTTTGTGACCTCATAAAAACAGTGAGCAAGATTGGTTGTATTGGCAGCTTTGTGTCCATGTTTGACAGTATGGACTAGGGAGTGAATAGTATGGTAAAGAAAACGTCAGATAAAGTCAGTTTTCTGTGATATTGGCACTTTTAAAAAAATGTGAGTAAAAATATTAGTAAATTAGCTACATTAGCCTCATACAAAGCTCTGGTACAAATCTACAGAAGTACAGTTTGGTCTTGGCTGGCTGGCTACAAGTGAGGTAAGTGGAAATCGCTTTAATCACTTTAATAGACCTCTATACAACCGTCCATGAGAATGTTCTAAAGAGAACCAAAAGTTGGTTCTTCTGTAGCATTGCCTTTTTTAGGCTGATTATTTGTAACATTATCTGTTTCGTCCCTTTCGGGATTCAGTGAGGGAGCGATAGGAGGAGGACCTGGCTTGGGATAGAGGAAACTTGATCTTCTTCTTCTTCTTTTCTTACTCTCTCTGTCTCCCCCCTCTCTCTCTCTCTCTCTCTCCCTCTCTCTGTGATGGATGTGCTGTGATGGCCCTCACATCCGCGAAGCCTCGCCATAAACATGTCACTTCACCAAAGACAAAAGGAACACTGTTTTACTGGCCTCGTCTGGAGGTCTCTCACAAGTACATGCACATCTAATCTCATCCCTCATTCATTCCCTCCTCGCTTCTCACCCACACTTTTTCTCTCTCTCTCTCTCTCACTCTCATTCTCATATCCTCTTTCATGCTGAATGACAGATCGAGATGAGTCGGATCAAGTGAAGTCACCCCTGTATCACTCAACAGTGGCTTCTTTACAGCTGCTGAGGAATGATGTCTTCCTGTAAAGCTCCCCCCTCCCACCCCCACAACCACCCCCACTGTTTCCACCCTTGCAGTGAAGCCGATTAAGGCGATCGTTTGAAAATCAGAGTTTCCACTTACCTCACTTGTAGCCGGCCAGCCAAGACATGTTTAGTGTCCAAAATGTGCTTCCATAGTTTTGTACCAGAGCTTTGTATGAGGCTAATGTAGCTAATAGAGGCGTAAACCCCCACCAATCAAGCTTGATCAGACTGAAGTTATCTGAAATGCTTTACAACATGGCAAACTGGTAGCTATGAACACAGACAAAGGTATGGGCACAAGTTTGGCAACAGTGGGGTCTAAAGGTGTGAGACCACATTGAAAAAGGGTTGTTGTCATTGTCAGTTCTCACTGTAACAGATGAAAAAGAAAGACACTCATCCAAATACTAAGAAACTCATGTTCATTTTCCGACAGTTCTACTTTTCTATTCTATTTTTTATTTGACAATTGCTTTTCATTTTTTATAGATAACAGCATATCATACAGTACCAGAAACCACATAGCCAAGTCAAGGTATTGTGAGAAGACCTTTCATTCTGTCCTGCCCCCCCACCCGCCCCCAATTCCCAATAATTTCCTGTTCTCACACCGTAACAAGGACGTCTTTAATTTATTCCATTTTTATTTATTTCCACAGTTTCTACTTTCCACATGTGCTTCCTCCAAGTCACATTAAGCCAGCCATCACATTTTTTTCTAACTGTCACTAAGTAGTGGCATGAGTAGTGGGGGGATAGGGAGGCAATCCAAGTTAGTTTGGTTAGATTATTTAGATTAGCTAATTAATTGAGGCCAACTACAATGGAATTATTGCACAAGTAACGGGAGTCTGCGTAAAATATGACCTTAAAAAGTTCAGCTGTAAATATTGACATATACCATGAAAAGGGTCATAACCCTCCAAAAAATTTACATACAACTTTATAGCAAGCAAATGATAGCAAGGATATGTATATATATTTTTTTTCTTCAAATAAATTGTATTATTGGATTCACTTTAAAAGAAGGAGTAAAATGTATTAATTTATAAATGTTAATTTATAAACTCATGAATTCCTGTCACTCATGACCGCTGCTGCTATTTAATGTAATATATTTAGGTGCTGTTAGTTAACATTGAAAGTTGACCCATTGACACACAGTCACTCATTCCAAAGCTGATTGGTCTAGCAAACAACTACTCAGAATCAGTTCAGCACTGTGGGAACAACCCAGCAAATGACACAAAAGGCTTAACTTAGCATTTTAGTAGAAATAAATATGTGTCTATTAAGGGTGAGAAATGTAAACCTATGTGAATTGGCTTTCTGCCAAACTGTTGCTTTACGTCTTTCTCACCATTATTATGCACCTTGCGTCAGCACATCCCCTCCCTTTCTGTTTGCTGGCGAGACTTTACCCAAATCTCACGCCTGTCTTTGTCACTCATCTGAAACGAAGACTCGCAAGCACTTTAAATCATTTGTAATAACCTCCAACCCTTTGAACTTTGACCGTTTCATGCATATCTGCTGTTGCTGGAACATTGGCCACAGATGGCAGAGAGCAGCAATAAAGCATAAAGACATCATGGCTGGGGTCAAGCCAAATCAGTGATGGAGATTTGATGTGGTTTATCACACGGCAGGATTCCTTTCATGGTTCTTAAGCTTGCTGTTTCATTTTCAGTCCGCCCTCGTTCTGGCTAAGTTGTCGGGATGGCCGGTCGACCTTGATGAAGAGTATTCCCGACGCTAGCAGGAATGATGCAACAGTTACAATTACGAGGAAAGGATTTTCCCCCTCTCTTTGCTGTTATTGGGTCAACACTAATGGTTCTGACAAAGTTCTAGAACTTTATTTTCTAAATACGCCTCTGCCTGGGCCCTCATAAAAGGAGCGTGAATGAATGCCAGCTATGAAAGAGAAAACTACTCATGCTAACTGTCAAACGTTTGGGAACATTAGATTTTCAAGCTATTTTGAATGAATGAGCATGCTTTCTATGTTGGTTTGCAATAACACCACATGTTAAATACAGAGCTGTTGAGACAGTGCATCTGATATGTAGACACATATACACAACACACAGATGTAATAAAGAGTTTTATAATACTGCACAATACAGAATGTTATACATTAGTAGATTGGTTGGTATAAATATTCTTGCACTGCATATTTTCTTGCTTTGTAACCTTTAAAAAAATGAACCCGAGCCTTACTTTTTAAGACCTATTGTTTAATACTGACTAATTTATTCAGTAGGCTACCTACTAATTATTTATTATAAACTAATTATTTAATAATAAGTTCTAATAAAAACGTTCTAATATCTAGTTATTATTTACTGAATACTAATTATCCAGTATTTACAAATCATTCAAGAAGTACTAATTATTATTTATTGTGTTCTAATAATTAAAAAGTTCTAATTACTTAGTATATACTACTTATTCAATACCTACTAATTATTAAGCCTCTACTAATTATTCAATATGTTCTAATGATAAGGTTCTAATGAATATATATTTATTAAATTATTATTTACTAAATCCGAATTATTCAGTATGTATTAATAATTCAAAAAGTATTTAGTATGTTGTAATAATTTAAAAGCTCTAATTACTAAGTATATAATTGTAATATAAGTATCCAATGCCTTCTAATTATTCAATATCTGCTATGGAACTAACATCTAATGTCATTTTATGTATGTGCCCACATACAAGCCTGTATGGTTAAAGGGATTAAGCAGGCAAATCAAGCAAAACACAAACATACAGAATGGAAGGATTAAGGATGAATTAAGTGATAAACATCAGATCACAAACATGGCCATTTAGCCAAAAAATCAGCAGTCACACAGTTTCTGGCCACCTATCCTAAATGCAGTCGATCAGCTAAGAAATGTGCTTCTTTAGTTTGGCTGTGTAGCTGAGCTAAGTTTTCACATCATCAGCTTGCTCCATAAAAACTGCATGCCTACGTCTGATAAAGCAACTATTTAATAAAATGGCAAACATCCATAAAAAATTATTAAAAGTATTTGGTGTTTGCTTTATTGACAGTGCGGGCTCGAGCTGCACAGACTCACTGTACAAGCTACAAGCTGCTGATGAACAGACTGGATCCATCTGAGTCAATAGCAAGACTCCAGAACATCTGACATTTTTGTACAATGGTGTTAAAATGGACAATTTCACACATCTTCCTGAGTTGAACATTAACACTAAGATATTAGATATCATATTATATATACAATCATGATATGATTAATACAAGTCAAAATGCTAGCTAGCACACTTTTGAATTTCTGGGCGGTGTATGTAAAAATAATTTTAAAAAAAGCTGGCTTGAGTTTTTTTTTTCACATTATCTGTATAGTTTAGTGTAGTTTTGAGAACTTTTGCCTCAAACACGGCGAAGCTCGGGCACACAAACTTTAATAGAGGAAATGCTTCAACAACTTTTTAAGAGATAAATGGATGATCAGTCATTAATTAAGGTAAGAGCTAAGGGAGGAGCAGTTATGTTATTATGTGTGTGTGTGTAAGAGAGAGAGTTCTAAGAGAATGGGTAAGAGAAAGAGAGTTGGTTATGATATTTATATATAAGATTCAGCATAAACCACTAATACGTCACTAGGCTCTGTAAAGAGTGTGACCTACGGGAGGAAGTTGGGGCCAAACGTGGTAAGATGATTCATTTGTGCAAAAAAAAAAAAAAGAGTATATGTAATGCCAGCATTAGTATTTCAACCCGCCAGCCCCCTAAAATCCACCTTAAAAGCAATTGTAGGTCATTTCTACATTCAAGATCCGTTATCAGACAGCTTTAAATTAATAAAGAATGTTAAATAAAGTGAGTCATTAGTTACAGGGCTTCTTACACACTAAGGTAGTATTACTCAGTAACTACAGGGACTTCTGTATGAACTAGTGGGGCTATTTCTCTGTAATAAAAGTTTGTAAGAATACTTTTGGTCTGCCGGCAGGCCATAGGCTTTTGAAGGGGTTAAACTTTAAACTCCAGAAGGAATCTTACACTACTGAAAAAAGTTGCTTTAAAAGTACATTATGTTATTACACACAAATACATTTTAAAATGTTAAATTCTTTGTTTTATTTACTACAGTTTCTATATTTATGTTAGCCTCTTTTTTTGTACAGAATTGTGTTGATGATGACTTTATATATATATTTTACATTTCATGTGTAAAATCACATTTTAATCATGGACATTCTCATCATATTTCATTATATGCTGCCAGCGGTACAGTTATGTGAAGTGAGATTTACTGATTAATTCACGTTGAGGGGTTTGCCTAACAAGGTCTTAACAAATCATTATTACTAATGCTGAAAGTTATTCTCCCACACTAGACCTCCGCATATGTTCTAATACAGATAATAATGACGAAAGGTTAATAAATGGTAAATGGTATCTATTTAGAAGTAGTCCAATTTGTTTTTAATTGGAAAAAGAAAAAAGATCTTATTAGAGCTCTAATATCTGTGTCTCAAAACAAACGTTTACCAAAGTATCATCTTGGATGAAGTGTCTCTTTAAGTGTGTTATAACAGAGAAACCATAGCAGGAAAATTCAAAAGAAGGCGAGGTGTCCCCACAGACACTGTGTATGCATTTTCTCAATCACTCCTGTGCACAAAACCCTGCCCACTGTTCATGCATGAACCTGTGGCTTAGAGATTCAGCACTGTAAACCCACCTCCTCTGCTCAGATGGCTGGGCTTTGATGACCACGTTGCTTTCACTCCATCCCAGGCACAAACGGTTCAAACCCCCTGCCGCCTGAAAGAGCTGGGCAGATTGATAGCCATCGCTAGCTTCTCTGCCGAAAGCACTGAAAGTAGACTATCTGAGTCACTGAAGCCCAGCTAGAAGGTTAAAGAAGGTGGAGAGGGGCTTTGGAAAGGCAGGGTCAAGGCCTTCGCTCAGGCCAAATCCCAGATGAGAAGGACAGGCCCTTGGATTCACTACAAAGCTTCACCATCCAAGGCCATCTTCAACCGCCCCATCCTATCCGGCTCTCCTTCCCTTCCTGGAAGAGAGCGACACTTATCAAAACAGCAGCGTGGACAGATTGTGGAGAAAAGAAAAACAATGGTGACTCAGAAGGTCTTGGTTTGAAAAAAGGAGCCTCTGAAGAACAGAAAAAGAGAGACGAAGAAGAAGAACCTGCAGAGACTGCAGAGAAAAAGAGGTGAAATTTACCATTTTGCGCTTTGAGAAGAAGTCGCTGTTGCTCGAGTGAAATTAAAAGCTTTGCGTATTTTGTTAGTGGTTGACAACATGTCAGACGCTGTGCTCTGAAAGCAGAGAAAACCTAAATGCAAAATCTACAAAGATGACCATCCCTTGTGGCTGCTTCCTTTTTCTCACATCAAGGCAGTAGGATAAAGCAAGCTTCTAATGCTTGATGTGCAAAAAGCCACACAGGACAGAGCGCTAATTTATGTTATGCTTGTTGTTTAAGGCGTTGGCGTTTTCTTTTCTCACTGACAACAAAGCAAGTAAGGCACACACTCTCTTCTTAGGATCCAGTCGTGCCAACAGCTCCAGAACACCATGGCTGCCTATGAATGTACAGTTGCTGAGGCTCGTCATCGTCTCTGAGGTTCCTCCGTTTATTTTGGGCACACGCTTACATGGCCTGCTGTGGCCAGGGACAAGGCCTGTGACATTCTGGGTCGTGTGTGGGTGTTTTGGCTGGGAGTTGGCGGTTCCACGGCTAGGAGTGGCGGCCCACTGAGCTCTAGCTTATGGAAAATATGAATCAGGTACAGGATTCATGAAAGCTGTCCAAAAAATCAACTTAAAAAAACAGAATTATAGAAATATTCTGATAATAAAAACTGGATATGTTGTCTTAAAGAGACTGTCAAGTAAAATGGAGCTAAAGTGGAGGGGTGGTTCTACCCCAGATTTCACTGTCTGTGGTCCAACCCACAGCTAGAAAACAGATTCTGATTGGTTCTGCCCTTGAGTTTGACTGTCTGTTGTCCTGCCTCTGGCTAGAATCGAGATTGTGATTGGTTCTGCCTCTGAGTTTGACTCTCTGTTGTCCCGCCCACAGCTAGAATAGAAATTCTTATTGATTCTGTCTCTGCCTCTGATTCTGCGACTAATGAAAAATGTATAGAACAAGGACTCCGATTTTATTTGTTGGGCCAGATTAGAAAATGTATTGGGCCACCCCTAGTCTAACTGTCCTGTTCTGAGAATAGTTCACTCTTAGAATAGAGTAGTTAGAAAAATAAGACGTTGACTCCTTAAGAAGCCTTTGACCCGCTGCCAGGCCAAAAGGGTTACTACAGACTTCTATTACCAGAGAATAGCCCCACCAGTTCATACAGAAATCCCTGTAGTTACTGGGTAATACACCTTATATAATATATATATATATATAATAATAATAATAATAATAATAAGCCCTGGAGTGTTAAGGGGTTAACAAATTATTATTATTATTATTGAAGTATCATAATGTTTATCAATGTTTTTCTTCTTAAGTTGAAAGTTATATTTTCATTTTTATTGCTTAAGACACTTTAGATACTTGAATCCAGACCCACAGTGTTGGAGTGCAAGCGACGTTCTCCACTGATGGACCCAGAGGACTGTATGCGTGCTTCTTCACAGAAAACAGTGCATCATTATTGGGGCTCACCAAAGGCTGTAAATAAATCAGGAGAGAGAGAGAAAGAGTAGTGGTAACCTGAATGGAGCAATAGATGTTTGCCTCTTCCTGGAGTCCATTAGCCTTATAAAAAATGAACACTTGCATTGCGAGGAGACAATAGACGATCAGAGCGCCGCTGTTCTACAATAACCAAAGTCCAAGCACGCAAACCAACTGGCCTGCAATAAAGCCTCACTCAGCTTCGCTTTTTGTTGCAGCAAGTATTGACTTGTTTAGGAGAAGCCGGTGTCATGCGATGCTTACTGGGAAAAGTTTACAGTGCACTTCAAAAAAGTTCAGTGTGTGTAAAGTTAACCCTGTTCCGTACACACAGTTACAGCAGCACTCCCTTTTTAGACTGTAAACTATTTGAGAAAGCCTTGAGATTCAGAAAGGGACTGGCTTAGTGTTATGGTGAGTGATGCAGACCAATCAAATGTTTTCAAATGTCTTCAGCCAGAAAGCCCAGAAATGGTCCAAATGTGACCTTTCGCAGAATGATCCACGAATCTCGGATAAATTCACCATCTGCTTCGGTGTCTCTCTGCAGTTTTGTCCAAGCTCGCTAAAAGCTGCGCTGACTTGCTTTTGCAATTCAATTGCAGAGATGCCGCCGCATTATTTCCCAGCTCAACATTGATTGCCTTATGCTGTGAACAAAATTGATTCAATTTGTAGTCAGTTGTCAGCTGCAAGTGCTCTGGCTCTAATGGGACATGCCGCAGTTTTAATCGAATAGGAAGTTCAGTGACAGATCATTAGGTTGTTGGAATTTAATCACAACTTGTTCTGTATGAGTCCTTTTTTACGGATGTCTTTAAGGACTGGAGGGTGACTCTGTAAAGCCTGGCCTTATGCTGCAATGCATCAAGGGTGCAATGACAGTGCCAATACTATAAGACATCATGATTATATGCTTTAACAACTTCATACAGCCTCATATGGTGAAATTGAAGACTTGGACTTAAAATGGTGTTTCTGCAACTCAGATAAGAATTATCAGATGGTCCATTTTAAATATTTACTTTTATACTTTATACTATATACTTTTATTTTTCTAGATGAAAACCCTTCAGTGTGACAAATGAGCAAAAAAAAAAAAATCCTAGTACGTCTATTGATATTATAGCATTTTTATTGTCATTATATGGTAAAACATTATCTCTTTACACATTCCATCTTAGAAAACCCAGAGCACAGGGTCACCCTGGGGTGAAGCATCTTGCTCAAGGACCCAACAGTGGCAGCTTGGCAAACCTGGGTATCAAACCCACAATCCTGTGGTTAATAATGGCTGAAAGGCGGCTGCAGTTTTCAGTGCACAATGTAAGTGATGGCTTGATGGTGACAGAGCCTGCTGTCAATTGGCCTCAGTAAAGAAAAAAACAAAAAGTGTTATTTAATTAAAAATGTTATTGTAGGGTTTCTTTTTGGGATCAAGAGTAGCACAGCAATCTAAGAACTGGCCCTGTCATCAATGTCCTGATGGTAGGCTGTGCTACTTGTTGCCTGTTTGATCCCTGATGAGGCCCGAGCCATCTGTGGCTGAGAGTCCCAGAAAGCACAATTCGCTTCACACTTTCTGGATGAGTAGGATGGCCTTCCCACTCCCCCCATCACTCACTGAGATGTTAGCCAGTGTGGGCATCTGTTAGCTGATGGAACAGATTACAGTGAGTGCTCTCCTCCAAGCATGTTGCGCTGTCCAATGACATTCCATTAGTGGCAGTTTTAAAAAAAATGCTGTGGCATATGCTAGCCTTCACCCTCCCAGCACTGGTAGCATTGTGTGATACGAGGAGTCCTTGCAAGTGGGTGGAAACGGGAAATGTGATAGTTGACTTGAGTGATGTTCACTAAAATTTTTATTTCAAGTTAATGCTCTTAATATTATTACAATCTCATCTTTAGAAATATTGGATTAGCAGTGGATTTCAAACCGGTTCTCAGAGAGCCCCAGATGGTCCACATTTTGCTTTGTCTTCATCTGTTGCATGTGAATACCCTCAAGTACAGAGTCACAACAACAGGAATACTGTCATCCAGTTACTTATGAGCTACACTGTAAATGTCTTTTTCACAGTCAGCCATGCAAAATTGCAAAAGCTAGTGTTTCATGCAGCTTGCTCAGATATGTGTAGTGACAGTGCTGGCTGAACTTAAAAGCCTAAAAACACTCCTGCTTTACAGGTCTCTAGCAGGCAATGAAAGTCGGCAGCTGCAGAGGCCACAGTCGTGTAGCCCGGCCTTCAGGGCCTGCCAGAGCCCTCCATTCCCCCATTCCATAATACTGAATGCTCCAATCTTGAGCTCGCATGACAAACAGGTTTATTGTTGTATGGTTTCTCAGAACGAGGTTAAGCAGCTTGTGAAGGTATTACACAGAGAAAATGCAGAACATCAAGGAGGACTAAAGGCGTAATTTTCTCTGTGACCTCTTCATGACCTTCAGTGAGAATATACTGTATATCTAACATTTTCTTGTCTTTTATTCATTTATTTTTATTTTATCAGTAGCATTTCCTGCATTCCCTTATTTTACTCTTCCTGTACTGTATTCCACCTTGTTTAGAAAGCAGCCTGAGCTGAAACAGCTATAAAGATCCTAAATAATAACGCAAAAATGGGAGGGCTAAAATGTTTGAAGGTGAGTGGGTGGGGTTAACGTTTGGTACGGGGCATGGGTGAAACTTAACTACTCTAGCCTAAAAAAGGTTGGGCAAAATTGCTGTAGGTTAAATAGACAGGGCTAAACTACAGTAGGCTAAATGAGCAGGGCTAAGCTGGTGTAGACTACAAAGAGTGTGACTGAACGGGTACAGCTGATGTAGTGTAGTGGATAACAAGAACACCTTTCTCATGACAGACCAGTGTTCAAGTCCTTGACCAGGCAAGCACACCACATTACACCTTGGGACACCTAGTCACCTATCGTTGTAACATGATTGAAGTAAAAGTCACTCTGGATAAGAGCATCTGGAAATGCAACATAGGCTAAATGGTTGTGATTAAACTGCTGTAATCAGAATGGGTGGGGCTATGTGACTGTAGAATGAATGGGTGGGGCTTAATTTGTTACACAGGCTAAATGGTAATGGGTCAGTTTCTGTAACATCCCTGACACTGTTTTTGCAGCTTAGTTTCCATGAACTGAATAATTATTATAATTTTATGATAACTTTAAAATATTTATTATTTAAAAAAAATGTGGACGATTTCCTGCGTTTTCCATGATACAGGCTCTTTAAAGAATAACAGTTTACCTTGTCTGTTCCTATTCAGTGCATATAAAATCATGTGCAGTTTGACTCCATGTAATACTAGTCATTTTAGGAAAAGTGAGATATACATGTTGAGGTTAAATTAGAATTAGTTGTGCTTGAGGAATTGTAACGACAAGTGGCATGAATAATAAAAAAAAGCGGTTATTCAGAATAGTGTATTAGAGCCATGGAGGGAACCTAATTATTCTGCAGTGTAATATCACTGTGGATTCCCATGCGTCATAATTGGAGTCAGATTTTTCCCCCCTCCTATTATTATTTTTCCAATATCCATTTATTCATCCTGTGGTGCCAGCCATTTCCTTTCTATTATGGCAAGCTCTGTATTAGATGAAACCAATGTCTCCAATAATTACATTTCACAAACTCACGCTGCACTGGAAAGCGGAGTGGGAGCCAGGAGGTGGAAGACGCGTGGGCAGAAGCCTCCCTTGGAATCATCTAGGAGTTATTCTTCAGCAAGCCGACAGGAGCAGGTAGACAGTCTTAAAGCTGTTTATTTATCTACTCCTGTGTTACATGACCTCAGTTTCCTATTGTTTTATTTGAAGGGATTATTTGTTTATCTGTGAAGGCCAGCTGCTTAACTTCACTGCATGCATATGATACTTGCTCACTGATGGGAATAGGAGAGTGAGTTTACTAAGGAGCCAGGCACTACAAACCAGTGTGTATGGATGTGTGTTCCTGTGGTCTGTGTAAGTGTGTGTACACAAGTGCAAATGTGCAGAAAGGCATGCACATATGCATATACAAATACAAACATTAAAGATACGTATTTGTTATTGTTATTTGTATTTTGGCATAATTCTAAATCTAAAAATGCTCCAAAATTACTCGAAGTAAAATCTATTCATATTAAAAGCGCCATTTAAAGGTTTTTTCTCTTTTTGGAGCTACATGTTTTAGAAATATATATATATATATATATATATATATATATATATATATACAAATGTGTTTAAATGTTTTTTTTTTTTTCCAACATAAAACAATAACATCTGCAGAACATTACCAAAGGGATAGGTAAGTTATACACAGAAGTAAAAAGGTCCTCCAGTCAATATTGCAAAATTATAGGCAGCCATAAAAATTATTCACAACAATTAATCTCAGCAAATTAACTATAAAGAATAAACATAAAAGTGCATATAAACCATTGTCAGCAAAGTAAAGTAAAAAAAGTAAAAGTAAACTCCAGACTTTGTAAGAACTTGTTCAGCTGTAGGATGGGAACTGGAAATTCTGGCGTCCTTCAAGGAGTGATTAATATAACACACACAAATTTGAATGGAAGTTGAACATGTAAAATAAGTTCATTCATAAGGTCATTGAGAGCATTTCTATTGGTCAGTTTATCCAGACTTACTTACAGAGTGTACACATCAGCTACAGGATTCAAACCATGGAGAAACAGTGTATATATATATATATATATATATATATATATATATTTATATAAACCCTTTATTGTTCCATTCTGAGATTAGATGAACATGCATAAATGTATTAAACACAAGGCTTCCATTTTTCTTCAATCATAACAAATTGCCACCGCTGCAAACATTACCCATTACATTCAATGCACATACCTCTATTATAAACCATCTCATAAATAAAATATGCTTGCTTTACTCCCAGCCATTGTGTAACTTGGCTCGACCTACTTCAGTGCATTCAGTACAGAGAGATGTAGTAGGAGCGCGCTGTGCCTTTTTTTTTTCCCCCTTCCACTCACTCCTTATTGCACAGGACACTTGGGTTTGGATGACCTCTGTGACATGTGAACTGGAAAATACACTCCAGCCTCTAAATAAATCCCAGCCAAAGCACACTCGGCCTGGGCCGGCCTCACCAGCGCGGCTAACTGGTATTTATTTCAAGGCATTGGTAAGCCTTAGTCAGACTGTCATTTCTGCATGGCTGAAACAGATTATATTTAGGATCCAAACAGAGTGTGCTGAAATCACAGGCAAGGCTATAGGTTAATGAATTCCCAAATGGCTTCCGATTTCCTGTCTTTGGGGTTTCTGGAGGCCTGCTCGAGTGCCTCTCAGACCCTGGGAGGATTAGAAGTGAGAAGACGCCCTCACATAGAGAGGACGTTAGCGCTGCAACCAGAAGAAGGTTCTCTTCTCAACGCTGCATAGAAATTTAATAAGTCACAGGAAGTACACATTCATTCTGCATTGTGCACCATATCACCTTGAAGCAAGACCTCAAGTAACCTACAATGAGCTGTGTTTTCTGAACCATTGACACTGTTGATTTAAAATGTGCAGCTGTTTCTTTTCAGGCTTTATTTCTGTGTTAGTTTGGGCAGAAAATGGAGATCAAAGCTAAAATTAATGCACCAATTTCATGCCTTGTCGATGTTTTAATTGAGTAACTTTTCCTTATACTGCACGTGTGTGTAATCTCTACACGTTCTGGCTTAGGAGGTCTACGAAGTGCTAAAAGTGCTCCCTTTGGTATGTGGGTAGACACGGCCATGTGAGCAGTGCCATTGGTTAGGCCCTCAGGAGCTGAACTGATAGCTTTGCATGTCAGATCAAAAACCTCTGGAAGTCTTAGATATGCCACCGATCACTGGAAAGCTGTTACACACTGCTGTAAATTGCTACATGTCTACATGTTAATGTACATCTTTTACAAGCTTCAAATGGTGGTCTTTGGCCTTAAATGGCTAAAAGGTTTGTTTGCACCAGTGTTAGCTTTGTTTGCACCAGTGTTAGCAGTGTTAACTGGTGACATACCATAAGGACGTTTAGTGGGTGTCCATGTGTAAACCGGCAAATATGGAGCTCTAGGAAGTGCTAAAGAAATTCTAAGTGGAATTCTCACTAAAGTATGTGGGTTATGAGTGGTCCCAGTGGTTAGGCCTTCAAGAGCTGAACTGAAGGCTTTGCATGTCAGATCAAAATCTTCTGGAAGTCCTAGATATGCCACTGATTGTGCTTGCGAGTGGCAGCCTAAACAGGCTTCAGTCATTAGAAATAAAATACTTGGGCTCTTTACTGAACGAATCACTAGAAAACTGGAAAATCTTTCACAAGCTTTAAATTGTGGTGTTTGGCCTTGATTGGCTATAAAGGTTTATTTGCACCAGAATGTTCTGCTAACAGACAATAAGGACATTCAGTAGGTGTCCATGTATGAATCTGCATGACCGTTACCATGATTTATTTATTTTTTTGCTTTTGCCATGGCCCAAAGTGAAGGTCTAGCTCTAACAGTCATGAGTCAGGTAACTAGAAACCAGAAGGTATTTCCCTGCAATGGACCAGCTCCCTGTCCAGGGGTAATTCCTGTTTTGCAAACAGTGATCCTGGGCAGACTCTGGACCCACCATGACCCTAAACAGGAAGAAGTGTATAAGAAGATGTTGTTTATTGTAATAATCTATATGATAATTTACATTTATCCGACTTGAGATTTGATCACCACTTTTGACACATCAGTCATTTTGGGCATTCATTTTCTTATAACTTTATTTTTGATGCTCCACTGTTTTATTTTTCCAATGTTTTGAAATGATCTGCAGATTGTTTATCATTCTTGACATCACTTCTGTATTCTTTCGATTTCCATTTTAAAGTATTTAAAACCTGTAAACTCGTACAGTGTTAACATTTCGGAATCATTCTTTGTATGTATCTGCAGTCCAATGGTAGTTCTTTCATCATAGGCATTGATTGCAAACTTTTGAGCATGGTAGACAATTGTTTCCTCCTAGTTGATGCTAGATAAGAACCGACAACAAAGTGTCAGCTTTATGGAAGGTCTGGAAAAGCCCCTTTATTTCCTGCATTTCTCCATGGACACAGGAAGTCAAACCCACACCACTGCCGTCATTTTAGCAGGGGAGGATATACAAGGGAACTTGAGCCAACGTTTTATCCTAGAACATTTGTCAAAATGAGTGCAGGTTGACTGCGGTTCCTACCTTTTTGCAGAGACCTGAACCTAATCAGTGCCAAACATTTCCTTATCATCAAAAAGCCACATTTTTTCCAGGCTTTTGTGTGCTACGACGGATGTATCGAACCTTGTTAATGCCTTATTGAACCTGAGCTGGTTAAATCGGCCCAGATCAACGTTGTCTTCAGGCCAAGAAAAACACAGCATTGTCTTCTGTGCCCTTCTCAGGCCCTAATGATCTTGGCATGGCCGGTGGACTTGTTGAGCCAAAAGCGCTGATACAATTTGGTGCTGAGAAAAAAGAATAGGGAAAAAAATATGCAGAATATGTATTATTTAATTAAATAAATAAATAAATAATTCATGCACCACCTGGAGGATATTAGTTCAAAAGGAGTAATGTTGGCCCATTTGGTTCGACTTACTGCTTTTGGCTTTATTGTTTAAATATATAATCCAGCCATTAGTTGCTAAGTGAAAAGACGGTATGAGTTTCACGTCAGGACGGCTTAACGGCAGTGCCTTTGAAGTACTTGACATTGTTTACATTCTTGTGCAT
The DNA here is from genome assembly GCF_030463535.1 of Salminus brasiliensis. Taxonomy (NCBI): domain Eukaryota; kingdom Metazoa; phylum Chordata; class Actinopteri; order Characiformes; family Bryconidae; genus Salminus; species Salminus brasiliensis. The sequence continues at coordinate 34,970,560 of NC_132878.1, forward strand.
AGTGCGCTCAAAGTCACGTCTACACACTCTTTTATAAACACGCACTTAGTGCTTGGTGAGTCAAGATGTTTGGTCAGGGCTGTTTCTTGCTATAACTGGTGCATGTGGTTACCTAGGACCCCAAGCTACAAATGGGCCCCTTGACTATGTAGGTTTCTTTTTTTTATATTGCTAATCATGATATATGCTAAAATCTTATAGAGACCTCTTTGCTGGCAAGAGGCCCATTTTCTGAGAAAATAGAGGACAGAAATGAGACACACACACTTGTGTAATTCTTTATGTATTTTTCACTTTATTAACTATGAGTACAATGCAAAAGTCAAAGAGCACCCTTCAGCAGGACATTTTTCAGGAGACATTTCTCTGAAGATCAGATATAAGATCTCACAGTTTCCACAGTGTCCAGAGAAGTTTCCAAAACTGAACTTTCCAAAACTGATTCCAACATACAAAGAAACAAGACCCCTAACAACCATGCAAACCTGGTGGACCACCAAAACTGCTCCTATCAAATAAACAGCACTAAACATTCATCTGAGAGTGAAAAGAAAGTCAAGCTCCAGATCGGAAAAATTTCACCGAATGTTTCGGTCCAACCTTCTACTGTGAGAAGACGACTCAACGCTGTGGGTCTAAAAACGATTTGGAGCTGATCAAGAAGCTCTTACTGAGAAACGCAAACAGACACAAACAATGAATATTTGATCAAACAGCTGAATCAGCCAGTGGATTCCAATGACCTCCTGCCTTGAAATACCACAACATCTTTTGAGTGTGCTGCTAAAGCAACATTTAGTGTAGTTGAGTAAATACATTTAGCCAGGACTAAAAATGTGACCATAAAGTTAAGAGCAAATTTAGCAAGTTCAAGTTTAAAAAAAATGTATGGACTTACTGGTTAGTCTTGATTCACATACACACTCAGCTGACTAACACATACAGTGCCTATAAAGAAGGATTCATCCCCTTGTGGGAGGCTCCAAGGTCAACTGGAAGAACGTCCTTTGGTCTGATAAGACCAAAATGGAGCTTTTTGGCCATCAGACACTAGACCTCGTGGTGGTATCATCAATTTAACAAGTAGTGATGGTGTCTTGGTGGACTCCCTCACTAGTCTCATTCTTGCAAAGTGACTCAGTTGGGGAGGACGGCCTGTTCTAGGCAGATTTACACATGTGCCATATTCCTTTCTATTTCTTAATGCGAATTTAACTGAACTCCAGGGGACGTATCTGTATCCATCCCCTGACTCTTTTCTCGTTGCGTGGAGTGTTCTTGTGTCTTCATGATTTATTTGTAGCCATGAATACTGATCAACCAGTGACTGGATCTTCCAGACAGGTGTCTTCATACTACAATCACTTGAGACACATTCATTGCACTCAGGTGATCCCCATTTCACTAATTGGGAGACTACTAGCACCAATTGCCTGGTCCTCACTTATTTGTTCACTTATTTTACATTCTATACTTTTATTTAATTGACATTACGTTGTAGAACTTACGTTGTCACTTTAGCATTACATAATTTTTTGTAAATAAAAGCCAAATTGATTGTGATTCCATTTATAAAAGCAATAAAATGGAAAAATATCCAAGGGGTGAATATTTTTTACAGACACTGTCTGTTAAACTGCAACTGAGACAGACTTGACTTTCAGAGCTCATTAGTACTCATTAGTTAACTCCTTAACACTACAAGGCTTAATACACACTAAGGTCTATTACTCAGTAACTACAGGGACTTCTGTACAAACTGGTGGGGCTATTCTTTGGTAATAGACGTTTGTAATAACACTTTCGGCCTGCATGCGGCTAATAGGATGTTTAAGGGGATAATATTGAGTATTTTACTTTATTTAACTTGGCTCAGCCCATCAGAATAAACAAGTTACAGTTACAGTTGCTGGTCAGTTTGGACTAAAAGAATTAAAGTCATCAACTCAGAGTAAACATGCACTTTGTGTGGAACACTGAAGCTGCCTGCTTATCCGGACGCATTTTTTCCACCTTTTCCGTCTTTTCAAAGTGGCCGGAAGTTGTATATTAGTTGCTGCATTCTACTAAACAGTATTAGTAGAATCCGTGGCTCTGATTCAAAGACAATTTTGACACTCTAACAGACACTGAGCATTGCTCCAAAATATGCATTAGCTCATTACCTGGTTGATTTTGAGTGGCTGGTTCTGAGATGATGTGGTGCTCTGAAAACAGCACAGTAACTTAAATGAAGTACTTTGATATAAATGTTTTTAAAGATTTTAAAACTGCTGCACGCTTTCTCATGCCGTACTGCCATCACCGCTGAGTTTTATGATTCTGTCTCATTGTCTTTAAGAACCAAATGAGACCTTCTCTCCTTCTCACCACCTCATCTTATTTTCTTCCTCCTCTCTCCATCCGTTTCTTCTTTTACATTCATGCCGTCCCTCAGGGCCTAGGACTCACTACTTCAAAATCCATACCTGCAGCTGACTTCACAGGAATTCTTTTTAATAGACGAAATGTTTATATTGTTCTTTTTTTTTGTTGTTGTTAAGAAATCAATCTTTTATGAGTAGCATGCATTTCTGCAGGACATCCTTCACACCCTATCCATCCTTTCCTGTCCTTCAGATAGTCTTGTTCTGATGGATCCAAACCAGAATGTTGCGATAAATATTTGATTGTTTACAATCGGATCAAGCGCTTTCATACCAGTGTCTGCCTGCTCATAACACACCTCTATTTGGAAATTAATTATTCATTTCATATCTTCATGCAGAACATGCTTTTTTCCCAGCAAACTCTCAGCGGAGGTTGGTTCGGCTTGTCTTAATGCATGGTTATAGCCCCAATCCACCTTACTTTGCAGCAACTTTTTAATCAAGCCTGTTCTGTCTTATGCATCTGTATACAGGGAAATACATGAAAAAGACAGCCTTAACACTTTCATTCATTTCTAGTTGATGGGGTGTATGTTAAAGGGGAATTCAATCAAACTTTATAAAATGCAATGTAATTAAATGGTTAAGAGGTCATTAAAGTCATCCAGAGAGATTTGATGTGAAATGCACCATTCCAGAGAAATGCATAATAACAGAATTGTTCACAGTGGTGGTAAATGGAATTGAAAGTCTCTTAGTTTCTCTAAAAGGTAACTCACAGACAGTTATTCTATGTATATATAAACCGTTATCAATAAGCTGCCTGATGTCTGAGATATTGAAAAGGTTTAGGTCTAAACTATTCATACTGGAGAGATAAACGCAGGGCTCTCTAAGACAAAATAGTCCCCAAAGAAATTGAGATTTCACACTATTTTACCATCATCAACAAGACATCTAAAATTCAAAAGTCACTGGTGGTTTTGTAGGGTAAATAAAACTGACCTGTATTTACAAGGCTGACATTGTGACCCCTGGTTCCAGTCACCACCACCGAGTGAGTAAGTTGGTAACAATTTCACACCAAACCACTCTGAATTACTTTTCTTTTCCATCTCAACCACCAAATAATTATGTACTGTAGAAAGATCAGTGGAGTTCTCCTTCAAAAAGCGTGTTTTTCTAATGTTCTCAGGCCTCTCGTGCCTCGGTCATGTAAACATCCCAATCAGTGCTCCAGCCACTGGCTTAAAGCCCAGTTCCTTAAAGGTTCTCCACGTAAAACGGCCAGTTTGGACATACCATCTTTGCGCTCTGAAAGTACATGTCCATTAACTTGCCTCGAGATCAAATGTCTTTGCTTTCCTATGCTAGTTTTAGTAACATAACATGTTTTGGGTTTGAGGTCCAAAAACAAAGCTAATGGCATCTGGGACAGTCATGAGAGACCTAAGGTGGAGGTATCACTTTCATACGCCCTCACACACACACACACACACACACACACACACACACACACACACACACACACTTACACACCATCATCTGGGACTTTGCACTGTGTAAATCACTGAGGTTTCCATAACATCACCATCAGAGGGGTTGTGCAGGGGTCAAGAGAGGTCACCTGGAGGGCTTTGAAGCTTGGTCTTCCCAGGAGGGTCATCCGACTTTCAAAATATACAGTATTCTTTTTTTTTTTTTTTTTTTGGGGGGGGGGGGGGGGGGGGTGTTGGAGAGACGTTTGAAACTATGGAGATGACAAGCGAGCTTTAGATGATGTTGAAGCATGCTTTGAAATTGCAGTTCAAATGACGGCGTTCACATTTTCACCAGAACTTTCTTTTGAATGATTGCCTTTTTAGCACTTCCCTTTCAACCGCTTTTATCTGCACTTTTCAATGTCTCTTACCTGCTTCAGTTCCAGCTGCTTTATGCCAGGTGACGGAAGGAAGAAAGGTGTGTTGGTGTATTGGCAGCGGATCATCACGCTCCTAAGAAGAAACACTAAAGGAGCCCTTGTGATAATTCTTCTTTGATTCTTTTTAAATAAAACAAAGCTAACGGCAGTTAACAAAAGCTAATGTGCTGGTGATTCCAACTTTGAAAAGTTAAAGCCGAAGGCTTGGAAACAAAGTTGTCTTGTAATTATGCAATATGCAAGAATGAAACAAAAGGGTCTCTCAGTGACTCTGGCTACGATGCAGTGTGGGTACACTATATTGTTTAACCTTATGACCTTATGACTACTAATAATCCTATTATTAATGCAGAAAATGCTATTCAATTATTTGGTTACAGCTTAGCAGATATGGTGGAGTGCCCCAGGGTTCTATTTTAGGGTCTATAAAGCTGATGTTAATTCTGAGAGTAATGCAGTCATGAGGGTGAAGAACCAAAGTGTAGGCCTACGTTCAGGGATTAAGGAATTAAGAATTCTGAACATCTGGGGCGTTGAACAATACCTTCATTTGACACTGTCATGAAAAAGCCTTGTGTCTTCGAAATGGCAACTTTAATCGTCTTAAAAATGTACTTTGCTCTTGAGTGGCACAGCTGTCATTGTGAGATTGCAGATTTGATCCCTTTTTAATGCCACAGCCATCCAAGGCTGAAAGTTCAGGGGGGCATGATTAGACCTGCCTCTCCTTCATCATTCAGGGTGGTGTTAGCCATCATTGGTGGTTTGTTAGCTGATGTAACAGGTTATGTTCTTCTGCAAGCATGTTGAGGTGTTCACAGTGGTAATTCATTGTATAGAGCACATACTAACACTCATTACGTCTATATGAGCACTAGTATATGAGCAAAATTAGGACACCCCATGAACAAACCTTATCTTATTTTGATCAATGGATAAAAGGGTTAGGGTTTACAAAGGCTAATGACTATGTTAAAACAAGAATTTTATATAATAATTACATAATTACAATGTAAAATAGTTATATGTGGTTCATATTCTATACTAATTTCTTTAGTCAACTTTCTTCACTTCCAAAAATTGACAATAAATGATATTTTATGAAATATTACATTTATTGAATTTTAATAATACATGTATTATTATATAAATGAATAAAGGACACCCAATGAAAACCTTTGTCTTTCAAACATTTTATCTTATTTTGAACAAACTGAGAGATGGAGGTAGTGTAACTAAACTGAAGAAATTAGAATCAGGTGCAGCACATCAGCTGCACATGGTTAGAATGTCATTTAAGGGGGTTTTGGAGGAGCCAAAAATGTTGAGCCAAGTTAAATAAAGAGGTTATGTAAACCTCAGACATTTAGTTTGGTTGGCGCTTGATTGTTGAAGTGAGTGGTATCTGAAGAGTTCTGAGGCCAGAAGGATGGTTGTAGATGTATGTGAATGTGGAAATGGATTTAAAAAGATCTCTGAATCATAAGAAATTAGCAATTGTCATTTACAAGTGGACAATACTGCCAATATGGCTAGATCAGGCCATCCTAGCAAGTTTAGGCCAAGAGCAGACTGCGAGATGTCTCCAACAATCCAAAAATGTCATCATAGGACCTAATGTCATCATATCTCCTGCCACAGTTGATGTCAAAGTACAGCATCCACCACCAGAAACTGACTGTATCCGTTTGATTTTCATGCAAGGCATGCAAGGAGAAAACCCTTGCTGTCAAAAAACCTCAAGATACATCTGTTCAAAAAGCACATTGTTCCAGAAGTGACATCACTCACATTTCCAGCACAACTTTCTTTTGCACTCTCGCCCTTTTCCTACTTCTCTTCTCCCCTCTCCCCATATCTGTTTTTGCCAGTGTCATTTACCTGCCATACGTTTTCCACCTGCCAACTCAAAGCCATTATCTCCTGTAATGAGAGGACGGGGAAGTTACTGATGTCACTCTGAATGCACAGGGACATGCTGGACCTGCTGCCCCCAAACACCTGGGCTGGACCGACCTTGGCTAAGCCCTCCAATTCCCCCTGCTGGCCCTTCCAGCTGTGGCCCTGGTGCCTGCAGAACCCAGGTTCTCCCCTCATGTAGTCTTCATCATTATCACTCACAGCCTGGAGCAGCTCAGAGGCCTGCGGGGGCACAGGCAGGTGGGCACGGGAGCAGATGCTGCACACTTCCAGCTGCTGTTCCGCTAGGTGACAGAGAAGACGAGTGCACGGTGCAGTGGCAGCAGCTGCAGATCATCTCACTGAGAATAAAAGAAACACTAAAGGCGGCCTTCATTTTTAAAAACTCCTTAAACTGCATGTCTGTATGTGGACACACACTTCCACTTCCTTTGAAGTACTTCTAAGAACTTCTGTCTCTCTGTACAACTTCATCATGATGTTCTTTTAATGAACCATTCAGTTGTATGATATGTGTGAGTGACTGTAAAGAAACCCTTTACTCAATGGGTTAATATCAATTACATAAGAGCCTACATAACCTACCGTATTCTAAGCATTGACCCTACCATCAGGAGATGATACTGGTTCGATTCCTGGTGATGCCACAGCCATCTGTGGCTGAGAGTCCCCGAGAGCGCAATTGGCCTCATTCTCTCTTGGTGGGTACGATGGCCATCCTTCCCCAGCCAGTGTGGTTGTTTGGTAGTTGATGTAACAGAACTGGCAGTTAATGTTCTCTCCTGAACGGGTGCAGCTATGCAGTGATGCTATGTTAGCAGACATTCCAACAAGTGTGGTTGGCTTGCTTCATGTGAAGAAAAGAAAATGCATACTAACATGTGCTTCTGGTAGCATCTTTGGAAATCCTAACTAGTGGATGGGAATTGGAAATGATGAAAAACAGAAAATTATGATTACCTCAACAATAAGCACAGACTATAAGGGTTACAAAAAGCTAATGCATATGTTAAACCAAAAATTAAAAGAAATAACAACAATTATATATTTTTTAATTATTAATATATTAAATAATTATTTCCCATTTGTTGCACATGTAATTCATATCATTTCAATGTAGTTACATAGTTAAATGATTATTACATAGTTACAATGTAAAATAGATTGACATAGCTATGACATAGATGACATAGATTTTAAGTTTCAAATCTGCACTTTCTTCAGACAGACTTTCTCAGATTGCTTCAATGAGCTTTGAATAAGAAACGATTAGTTCACTTATTGAAAAATGGAGTCTTGTAAGTGCAAGTGCAAGGCTTGTGAATGAGGCCCTGGCAGTGACACAGCATCACCACTGGTGTCCGTCTCCAGCACACACACCCACCCACACACACACACACACACACACACACCAGTAAATCATGTGAAACAACATAAAAAAATTAAAACTCTGTCAAAACAAATTGGTTGGCTGTTGGTGGTTTACTGTGAGAAATGATCACACTTGAAAGAGAAGGATGTGACAAACAGCCAAGCAGTGAGGACAGAGTTGGCAGCAGTTTTATTTGTATAGCGCCTTTAACAGCATGCATTTTCCCAGAGAAGCTTCCCAGAGGTGTAGATCCAAGCTGAGGAAAACTCTCTAAGACCATGAGGATAAACAAAAACCTTGACTCAAACCAGGAACCAAGACTCAAAGCAAGTAATCTCAGAAAGCATGAGGAAGAAACACTAAAAAGGAATCAAGACTCAGAAGGGAATCCCATACTCCTCAGGGCTGCACTCAGGAGGAAAAAGAACATTTTCTTTCAATAAATAAACTCTTAATTCGTGAAAAAGATGAGTGTTTAATTTTTAATTCGTCAGAGACATCACTGTGTGGGGTAGTGGTGGCTTGGTGGTTAGAGCACTGGATTATTGATCACAGGGTTGCACAGAGCTTGATACCCACATCCGCTAAACCGCCACTGTTGGACCCTTGAGCAAGGCTCTTAATACTTTGGCTGGCTCTGTCCTCTCACCCCTGCATTCTAGAGTGTGATATGCCATGAGATCATTTTCATTGTACTGTACACGCAGGTACAATGACAACAAAGGATTAAAATCTCTAAACTGCCACAGTTGGACCCTTGAGCAAGGCCCTTAATACGGCTAAAATGGCTGACCCTGTCCTCTCACCCCAGCTTTCCAAGGTGGAATATGCCATTAGATACGTTTTATTGAACTGTACAAGTAGGTATAAAGACAATAAAGGTACTTCAACTAAGTTTAGTATGACCCTTAAGGCAGATTTTACACTATTGATGCTATTGTAGATAACTGACCTTACATCGACCTTTGTCATTCTAAAGATTGAGCTGTTGACTTACTGCATCATTGACTGTCAGTTATGGAAAATAAAAAATGTGTCACATATAGCTGAAACTGAAGTCAAATTCTTAGTTTGGCAGTTTGATAGGCAGTTGATAAGAAACAATCATACTAGAGAAAAGGTTTCTCATGACCCAGTAGTTCTACCACAAATTCAGTTCCTGACCTCAATCATTCCAGGATTGAGCTGTTGACTTGCCACTTCTTTGCCTGTCAGAAAAATGTGAAAAATATGGCTGACAAGTAAAGGCAAATTCTTAGTTTGGGAGTTTGATGCAGTTGATAGAAAAGTTTTCTTGACTTAACAGTGATACTGTCAATTACAGGCCCGGCCTTTAGCTCCTCTAAATAATGGTAAAGCATAGTCAGAGCATATACCTCACCAAAAATGTAAATGAACCCTGATGCAGAGGGCCCGCACTATGACAGAAATGCTAAGCGTTAATTGATGCATGTCTTTTAAATCTTCTCATGGTGTGTTAGGAATTGGAAAAGGCGAGGGCTTTCAGGGACTTGAGCGAGTGGGGATTTAGAGTTGTCCCTCTGCCAGAAAGCATATGTAACACATTACTTTGCCTTTGCATTACTTGCATTACTTCAGAGACATGGGTCATTTGAGTGGCCTCAAAGTTTCCTAGTCTACTGTGCAACAGAGTTTGTCATGGAGATGCTAAGCTGCAAGCAGATTATCTAGTTCGCTAAGTTCATTAGTGAAGTTCTCTCATTCATCTCATGCGATGGCTGTCACTTGTTGAAGTTTAAACTTTGTATGTTTGAACGTTTCTCAGCAATGTCCTCAGCCTTTGTTTTCATCTTCAATCACTCAGGTCACCATTGATAGCTTGACGTAATTTGACATACTGCCCTCCCATTAATTTTGAAAGATAGCCAGCAGCTTTAGGACTTCTAAAGGAAGGTTAGCCTCTTTCTTTCTTCCTTCCTTATACACATACAAAGAAGCTCAGATCCGAAGCAATGTAAATGTATGGTAATCAGAATCCCACGGTCATTAATTTCCTCTGTCTTCTCTTTTAAACAAAACATCTTTGAGCTGCTGCTAGCATATAAGGCAGTTGCTAGGCTTGCCAGAGCATGAGCATTACTCTTAATTGCGGTGGCACTTTGACTGGGACCTGTGTTGCGTTCCAGAATGGCGGATAGAGTTCCTCCATGCCAAACTCCAGCGTGTCCGGGGTCTGACCCACGCCCATCTGTCAGCGAAGTCGGACGCTGCGTCCAAGCCCATCTGAGCCCCAGCTTAAGAAACACTCTGTAATGAAAAATTGCCGATGAGTGATTCCAGTGGACGCATCCCAAAGAATTTGCAGAATTAAAGGTCTCCAGCTGCCGGATTGCTGAAGTTCCTCCTTCTTCAGGTTTTCCGAGAGAGAGAGATGCTAGCTCCAGCCAACTCTTAACCAAGTCCAGTTGTATTTGTGAGCATTTGGCCTGGACACTGTGCGCTATGATGGAATAGCTTTGATGAAGAGGAAGGAAGCAGGATGATGTCTGGTCACTGAATACACCTTAAACTTGACCTGCTCTAGGGACAGAATCCAGCAACACCACAGCAATGAGCATTGGTCTGATAAAAGCTAGGCCAGTCAGAGGAACAAACAAAGAAATCAACATGTTACAATCTCAGGAACACAATTCCACCGGGGTGTGGAGAATGTTAGCGTCCAAGGACATCCGGGTGCATTGTTTCTGGAACTTTGAGCTAAAGCAGCCTGCATGGAAGTCCCATTTTCCCCCCCTTGCCTCTGAGAGGAGCGTGCAAACCTGCTGAATCGGCTGTTCACACTTTTGCAAAGTCATGGAAATATGAAGGGGAGGCGGTTTAATCAATGTCACACTAATCAAATGTATTGTCATGGCATTATAAAATTTAAACCGATATCCTTTCAGCGCCTCCCCTTTCTCTCCGGCTGCAGGGACGGAATTGGAGCAGCGAGTCCACTAGGGAAAAGGAGCAACGCGCCGGCGCTCGACTTTCTCTCCCAGCACACACTACCTAGCCACTGCATCCTCACCATGGCAGATACTATCAAACCAGTCATTTCCTCCCAGTAATTGAAGAAAAGCAGTGCCTGCGAGAGAGCACGGCACAGCTAAAATATGTAATATACGCAAAAATCTAGCCTGTGTTCCCCAAAGCTTTGTGGTGTAATGATCATCATTATGTGGTAGAGGGTTCAAAGGGAGCCACAGTGCTTTTCAGCAAGCAGGCCCCGAACGTGATGCACGATATAATTCGCTCTTCTGCATCAAAAGGCACAAGTTAATCAAATCTCTCAGACACGCGCACACACACATCGGCACACATTCTGATTTCATAAATCAAACACAACGGTAATGGAATCAACCCACCTGCCGTAAACCACTATCATCAAGCATCCATCAGCAATGAGAGACAATCGCAAATGAAACTCTTCCCCAAAGGCACTTGAGAGTTTATATTTGTGTCATTTTGTGTGTGTCTGTAAACGTACGGCTGCTTCCAAGGGAGCAGGTGGGATTATGAATGCGGCCCGCTGCACTCTTGAGCCGTTTGCGTGCGTGACGCTGATTGCAAGAGGCAAGAGTATCTGCACTTTCCTGCATAGCTAAAAAAAACGACCCACAAGAGACTCTGGGGTGGGATCATGGGGGTCAAATGGAGATTTATTATTTCTTCTTTTATGTGCTGATGCGTCATTTATGCACTGGGATTTGGGCCTGTGGACCGAATATGAAGAGTTAGCACTCCAAGAGTTACCAATCACCCCACAAGACTTCAGAGAAACTTCAGAAAAGAAGGCCATATGCAAAAAGAAGACATTTACCTGCACCAAATACATACATATTCCCTGGCCATTTATTGGAAAGCCCCATGTTTTTGGACCTCCTTGCTGGAATTCTGGCTGGATCTTTATTTTGTTTTTTGGTAGGGGCTCATTTACTTCCATTGATATGAGATGTGTCTTAAACACAGACCTCAGCAACACCGCAGTACCAAACCAGCACTGCTCATATTACTATGTCAAAGTCACTGCTGGGGTCTGATTAATTAAAAATCAATGGGGTCTGATTAATTGTTCTTGGCAACAGATGAACTGTAGTCTATGTATATGTCTATTGGTTAAATAAATACTGCATATATAAAATCAAGCCAGCTTCTTTTCCTCCATATTAGGTAGATAGATTGTGTGGCTACAGCTGTCCTGGAAAGCACTGGAAGGTACTCTTCCACATGTACATGGAAAACCTTATATATTCTATTATATAAACACTGCATATATGAAATCATGGTAGGTAGATTGTGTGGTTACAGGTGTCCTGGAAGGTACTAAGGGTGTGATACAATTTACACTGTCAATATCAATGGTTCCCAACCATGATCTTGGGGTACCCCTGCCCATGTCAGTGTTTATCCTGTTTCCAACTCATCTTCCAACTAACTAGCTCATTAGCAAGACCTTCCTGAGTTTAAGTGGACATGTAGACACTAAACACTAAAATGTGCAGGGTGAAGGAACTCAAGACCAGGATAGGAACCTATAGCCCATGCAGTTGCCTTATAAGTTATGTGGAGCTATCAGAGTGGCCATCAAAGCTGACAGTAAGCATGTGATTCAACCTCTCCCAAAAAAATGGATGTGACTGCCTAGACCTTTGTCAGTGTTGTGCAGTCCCTGACTGGTCATTTGCTGAGCTGATTTCCTTAGCAGGAGAAAGTGAATGAAAAATCTTTATGCTTCGTTTGACGTTGACTTATTCTCATCATTTTCTGTTTTTTTTTTTTTACTCTGTGTATTTATTACTTTGCTCTCACTGTCTACTCTTTTATTTAGAGGTTGCTATTGATTTTTTTTTTCACAGTAACAACCTCATTTAGAAAGCGTAAAAAAACGCAATCCTGTTAATCCGGCGGGCAAGCCCGAAAAACATCATCCCTTCTCTGCTATTAATGTCATCTGGGGCTGCCATCCCCCCCCACCCCCTCCTGAATCTGCTTGCGAGATCATTTGCAAATAATTACCATCAGCAGATTTATTTCACTCATGCCCAGGTTTTTAATTAAATAACATAGTGAAATTAATTAAGATTACATCCCTTAGCCAGGCTGAATCAAATGATTGCATCTCTCCCAGCATGCGTGTCCTGGAAGCAAATTCTCTTAAAAGCCAGCGGAGGTGGAGGTCACGGGGAGGGGGGATGCTAAATTCTCATCCTGAGTCAGGCCGATTTGCACAGCTCCCCTGTGTGTGAGCATGTGTGTGTGTATGTGTGTGTGTGTACAGAGCCCCGTAAGGCCACTCCATGTCCTACGGAATGTAATTTGCTCTTTAATCCTTCTCGTACAATGAAGCGGAGTAAATGAGCTCAATGAGCTAGGCCCCCACACTTGCAGGGGAAGGAGTTCTGAAAATAGCTGGAAAAGGGGGATATCTGCCGCAGCTGAAGATGGTTAAAAGGTTAGGAAGTGGTGAGTGGGTTGATGTGGGAATTTGGAGAATTTCTTATTCAGCCGAATAACCTCACCAAGACCTGACTGAAGAAGAGGTAGAGCCTGTGATTGGAAAATTATGCAGAGAAATCCGGCTCCAAATCCCTTGTGACATAGGTTTTATGCAAAAGCAATCAATTCAGATATTTACAAAGATGCAAGTATTTGTTCACTATTAAACCCAGAAGAAATGCATGTTAGTAAATACATGTAATAGTTGGTTATTTTTCAGCCATAATTCACTTAAACAAAAAACTAAAAAAAAACAAAAAAACAAAACAAAACAGTGGGGTGTTCAGCTAACCCTGAAGTTTTCCAAACAGTTGCAAATGCCAGAACCAGTCAGAACCAACAACTTGCATTTGTTTGTTTGTTTGTTTGTTGTTATTGTTTTTTTTGGGGGGGGGGGATTTTATAGCTTTGTTTGAAAGACAAACAAATGTAAGTATACAAGTATATTTGTGAGAAAGTACCTGTAGGGCTCATGACCATGACAAAGTTGGTTTCTTATTTAAATGACAACTTTAAATGGTGCAAAAATTGCATTGCTTTCTATTCTCATTACTGTAAAGATGCCTGAACACAACTGTATATAAGGTGGAAATTGAAATTTCAAATAGGACATGAACAAAGTTTGTGCATACTTTTTAAGACCTCTATGTCATTTTTAGCCCATAAATTGGACGTATTTTGGGAGATTAATGAATTTTGGGCTCCCTTAAATTATCTCTACCTAATGGCTCCCTTTTCATTTCAGACTTAGAACTGCCTCTGTAAATGAAAAATTCTGCTGACACTATCAATGCCATCTATCAATGCCACCTATCTATCTATCTATCTATCTATCAATATATATTTATTAGTCATCGTTGTGTTGCCAAAAAATACTTAAGCCTGACTCTAAATACTGTAAAAGTATGTGGTAACTATGCAATAAATTGAATAGTAATAATTGATTACATTTCTTTTCATAATGTAATGTCACTCTAAACACAATAATAACAAAATAAAAATATCCATTTCTATATTTCATAAAACAAGGACAAACAGGCCTAGTTTTTCCGGACCGCCGTTGCTTGCATAGAATCACCAATAGCATTGTAACATTTTGGGACCAAAATATATGCTCTACCCACAAGGTGGGTAGCCAGTATGCTATCGTCATGGTAGAAATGTTGAGCCACACTTTTCTTTGCAATATTATTTCAAATAAAGAGACAGCTTCAGTTTACCTAAGATAGCCCATATACTTGTAGTTATTAAGTCGTCAGTAAGAGAAAATATCTTATCTAGTCATTGTGCATGTGTTTCAACGAAGGGTGTAAGTCAGACAGTGAAAGGTTACATGGTTAGAATTGCAACTATCAACCTGTTAATGAAACAAATGTAAACATAATGCATTGTATGTGTAATTATGTACATTCAAATACTTACATGCAAATCAAATATTTGGCAAAATGACCATACTCTAGAAAGGCTCTATGAACAGTTCAAACTTTCATGCATTCATTCAGGAAAGCTTTGCATTCAGTCTTAATCAATGCTGTAAAAGGTAAGGTGTTCTTGACTGTCAAATGTATTTTTTAATGTTGTCAATGCATTTTATTAGTTTGACTCTTTCTAGTTCCAGGCTGACACAGATGCTCTCACAATTGTAGGCCTCTCATTCCGACATAGTTTGGCAAGTCATAGTATGTTTAATGGATGGCTGTTCTGGTAAAGCCAATGTTATTTGCAGCTATGTACATGCTATGAATTCATTTATAACAGACGAACATGGCATTGAAAGAATCATTTATAAGCAAAACAATTGCAGTAGAAGAAATGCAACACACAGCAGACATGCAGACAATGATGACCATAAGCCCTCCAGAGCCTTTACTGTAACAAGAATCCGGGTGTCATGTGAAGGAGAAAGCCCATCCATAGAGTTTACTTCTGTGCTAATTCACATCCATCCATCTTTGCACTAGCCAGCTAATATTTACTTCACCTTGAGTTCACATCTTTCTTGCTTGCTCACACTGCCTTCACACAGGTTTTAGGTGGAGCTACTCAGATAGGTATAGTGTAACGACTGGAAGTATGGTGTTAGATGGGTGCTCTCGTGGAGAGGTGAATACTTAGCTCCATTAAGAGACACGCAGGGAACACGTCGTGCAGGGGTTTCTGACTCAGTTTTAATGAGCAATGATAGCACCTCGACTTTGTTCGTCTTACCTTCCCAGACAACACCAGCTGGAGAACCCAGGCTACAACCCAGCATAGTTCACCATACGCACACACTCTCCCGCATTTTCCTCCAAACTCTCCATGCACATGCGCACTGTACCCCAACTTAAAGTGACCGTTACAATAGGTACAATTAGATGGCTTGTGACGTAGAAAGCCTGGCCAAATCTGAACTCTCAGTTGAACACTCAGTGTGTAGGTTGGTAGGCACTCCAGGTATCGAGATGTATGTGCAAAAGCAAATTCTGAAAATGTCCCCTTTAATACGAAATCCCTCATTTGGAGCTCTTCATTTCTTTGGTAAATTCAACTGAAGGAACATTGTGACCAGTGCTTCAGTTCTCTCATTTGTTAAGACATTATACAAATGACATGAACTAGAATAGCCTTCTTGATCAGCGTAATGGTGTGGTGGATAGAGGGTCATCAGCTATATTGTGAGTGGAGTGGTGTCTCTGTAGTGAGCTGATTAATGAACGCCATGGCCAGTTTCTGCTCATCAGGATGGTCTGATTCCGAGGCTGATGCTGATGAAGGGCTCTCTGATTACTGGCTCAGAGCCTTCTCATTGGTCTGCTGGATGTGGGAAAGTGCTCAAGCCCGACAAAGTAGATGCGTCTGCTTGAGAAAGAGAGTGAAAAGAACGGAGAGTGGAAAAGTAATGGTGGGAAGCGTCCTGGAAAGAAACCCATCATGCTCAAGTAAAATATCAGGGAGAGAATCTCCTCGAATAGATGTAAACACACTCCTCCAGGACTCTGCATGAGTTGAAGGGGGAAAAAGGTGGAGATAACTTTAAAATAAACAAACCAAGGGAAATCTATGCCCCTCATAGCCCCAGAGTTGGCCAGCCATGTAGCTACAGGAATTTCCTTCATCCGCCTTTGCATAAGTATTCAAAGCAGTGGCTGAAAAGCTGCAGATGGCAAAGCTGATCCAGGGCCTGAAGCATTGAAAAAGGGTTGGACAGCTAGAAACATGTAACCACAACGTGCAAGGAAACAAAAGTGAGCATGTTCTAGGGTGTATTCAAGTGGTTGTGTGCACGATGTAAGCAGTGTCTTGCAACAAGTGTCCATTATTGACGCATCCCTGAATACCTTGAAGGTGTTACCTCACCTCCAGCATAATGCCTTTAACACCCTGAGAGTTTGTGGAAGTTGGTCGTGGATATGGATAGCGGCTGTGAATACTGAAGCTGGAGTGTTGCTGCAGTTAGAAAATTGCAGCCAACAAAGTGAAAAAAAATCTTTATTTTTATTGTAAAAGAGCAAAAATTACATGCAAAGGAATTCAATTAATGTTTTTAATGTTTTATATATTTAATTTAATATAATCATCAAACAAAATAGTTGATAAACAAAGTAGTTGATCAACTTAATGGAAAATTATCTAATCTGAATTTTTCCCCCATGGTATCTGGGTAGGTGCAATCAAATGAGCTCTCCCACTTGTTAGGCCTTCAAATGCTGGACTGATGGTCTTACACATCAGATTAAACACCAATGTAATTAAGAAGTGGCAGGGGGGAAAACAGTCACATTTTATTGTGAGTGGTGGGGCTTTAAAAAAAAACATGACTCCACACTTTTTGAAAGTCCAGGATGCATGACCAACTGTGAATATGAGCGATAGCCTAAAAACTCTCAAGCACCTAGCCATGCAGTCTGCCTTTATACACATTAGTGAAAGAATGGGTGGTTCTAAAAAGCACATCCTGGTGCTGCAACAGGATGTCACAATTGCAACAAGTTGGTTGGTGAAATGTCTTCTCTCCTTGATATTCCACATTCAACTGTGAGTAGAATTAATGAAAAGTGGAAGCGCTTAGGAACCACAGTAACTCAGCCATGAGCAGATTACGTAAGGTTTCAGAGCTTAGCAGACTCAATAAATCATGCGTGTATCAAACCTTAACATCAGCAAGCACATTTGACAAAATCTGTGCACCGGGAGCTTCATGATTTGGGCTTCCATGGCTGAGCAGCTACATGCAAGCCTTACATCATCAAGAACAATGTCAAGCGTCAGGTGTAAAGCACAACGGCACTGGACTCGTGAAAATGTGTTCTGTGGAGTGACAAGTTTCTTTATATGGCAGTCTGTTGGACAAGTCTGCATTTGATGATTGCTAGGAGAACATTAGCTACCTGACTGCACTGTGCCAACTGTAAAGTTTGGTGGAGAAGGGATAATGCTACAGGGTTGGTTTTCAGGGGTTGGCCTAGGTTCCCTAGTTTCAGTCAAGGGAAATCTTAATGCTTCAGCATTCTAAGACATACTGAACAATTGTCTGTTTTCAACTTTGGCCTGTACAGACCCAGATAGTGAGCATTTGGACCACTACTGGTCCACCCTTGTGCCATCCATAAAATTATCATGCATACATGCGTACATTTTTTAGATTTAGATTTCTCATTTTAGCACATAAATTAATGCTATCCTCTTGTTATCAGGGCAGCCTTTACCTCAACCCCAACAAACACCTTTGGGAAGAACTATAATGGAGATTGCAAGCCAGGCCCTTTTGTCCAACATCAGGGTCTGACCTCATAAATGCTTCATCTTCATGGGGAAATGGGCAAAACATCCCACAGACACACTCCAAAATCTTGTAGAAAGCCTTCTCCAATTTGGAAGCTGTTATAGCTGCAAAGGTGGAGACCAGCTCCACATGAAATAAAATAAAAGCTTGTGCAGGTGTAATATGTAAGTGTCCCAATACTTTTTTCGTATGGTGAGCCAATCAGAGTGCATTTCTTTTAACCAGGTTTGTAAAGAGAGCTGCAGGGATTGGGAAAATGCTTGGTAGGAATGCCCTGATCTGAGTGTTTAAGATTGTTGGTAGAGGAGAGCTGCATGTGTATTCTAGACAGCGTGCAATAGAGAGATAGCAAGTGTGTGTGTGTGTGTGTGTGTGTGTGTGTGTTTGCGTGTGAGTGTGTGGTGCTATATTGGCAGCTCTGTGCACTGCGCTTGGCCTGTCTGTTAGTTCCGGCTGGCTGATCTCACTTCATCTCTCATCACTGTGATATCCGTCTGGAGACAGGCCGCGCTCCTGACGACTGCCACCATGTCGGCTCCTGGCCCCTCCGCTGAGCCTCACCCCTCCTCACAGTACCCCCACCTCACCCCATCACCACCCCCAACCCCCCCCTGGCCGCCTTTAGTTTCCACTTTCTGATCGCAGCAACGCTACATGAATATGCATTCACCTCTAGTGCTCTGCACTCGCAAGCTTTTCACACAGCCTCTCTCAGACTTGTCATCTTAACATGCGCTCTGAGGCCCGGTCCAGCCAGGTTGAGGTTTGATGAAGAGTCAGGGTGTGGGAGGAATGCTTAACCCTTCAAAATATAAAGCAGTTGATGTCAATTTGCCATAATGCTCAAATGCAACTACATAATAGCATAGGCCAGAAAGTAACGTAATGAATTACATGTACACTGGCAGTCAAATAGAACTGCTCAGTAATTTCAGTATAAATGTCATAATGACGTTTAGCAGCTGTTTATTGATGAGTTTGAAGGATCTATTTAGTTTTTTGACAGAGAAACACAAAAATGTCTGGTGATAAGCCAGCCAGAGAGTGCTGCTTATTAGTGGAATGGGCTAAGGAGTGAGGAAGCTCAGGTTTTCCCTGAGGACAACAAAATCAAATAATTGAAACCCCACTGGGAGCTTATGGGAGCTGGGTTGCGAAATGTGTGGTGAAGAAATAAAAAACAGCCACTATAGGATATGTGTGGACAGGAGTGAGGGAAGTGCGAGGTATGGTCTATATCTAGAAAATCATCAGCTTAAGCAGTTAACCTCTAGCTAGCATCAGCTAGAGCAGGTTCTACCAGGAGACTCTGCATGTCACTGATAGCTCGACCAGTCACCAGTATCCACCTGCCTTTAAAAGACCTCTACTTCAATGCCTTCTCTGCTGCTTTTAGATACTGACTTTTTGTTTTTCCTGTCCTTCCTCCCTGCCGTCTCCAGTTTGGTACTGCAGTTGGCCCGGGAGGTTGGCTCCACCCTTGCCATCCACATATGGCAGGATCTGCGAGGATGCAGATGTTACAGACGTGAACTGACGACCGGGCCTTTGCCACTTTAACTCACAATTACACAGTTATCTGTAAAATTCTAGCTAACCACAACAATCAGATTCATGTAACATCTCTACTACTTATGCTCCTATACATTACAATTTCTATGCCACCCATACAATGAGGTCTTGAAGGTCAAGTTTAACACAACGTATCTGTAGTATGTATGAAGGGCTGTTTAGGCCTTCAGAGAAATCTAATGATTTCGATAAATCAAAAAAAGCAAGGCTGTAATTTCTAGTTTATTTTTATTTAATAGAATCATCATGTGTGGGACCAATTTCATGAGAAAAAACATCACTCTAAGCCCTAGAGCGCAGAGTAATAATAACTGGCCTAAAATAACTGTGTCATTAATGAATGAAAGAACAACTGGCCATGCAGCGTTGACTGCTGAGCTCAAATGCTGTGAAGAGAACACAATTCATTTATCATCCAAATGGCCAAACATCAACGTCAATTTGTGAGTAAAGGTCAAAGGTCAACATGTGCTCCCTGAAGCATTAACAGTAGCCTCCACACACTTTGAGGAGAGCACTGTCCTGTACTTGAACCTTGTGTTCTTCTTGTCTTCTTTCCTAATGAGACTCCTCTGAATTGCATCACGGAGCACATCTAGAAGAGCTGCGATTCCGCCCCAGAATCACCAGCATGGGCTTCAACATGTGACAGTGAACTGGAGAAACTTCTATTGCTCCTCTGTTTTATTTATGGGCTCAAGTCATTGCATGAAGATGACATCATCGCCCTGGTTCCGTTCTTGTTTCTGTCTATGTTTGGGCAGCTAGCGTTCTAACTTCGGCCTACGTTACACAGTTCTAACAGCATACCTTGTCTGGACCCACTTCACATCTCTGAGTATGTTGTAACCTAAAGTGACAAGTCGACTTCCTCCTGTTCCTCCAACACCGAGTGCTTTTGATCACGTCCATCCCTCCAGCACTCCTCCATACACAGTGCTGACAGATCGCATGTTCACACGTACGTGTGTTTGGATGAGCGTCATGGGGCCAGTTAGAGTCACGGAGAGCTATGAATTTGTCTACAATTCTGCAGTAATAGTCTCGGGAGCATTAACAGATGGGAAACTGTTCACACGTCCAGGATTTACTGTTGGATGAGCTTCAAAATGAAGAGGCATGCACAGTCAGAGTAAGATGGGGGAAATCTTTGCATATGTTAAAGGAATGTCCAGGTAATGTGTATATGCATTGGATATACTTGGGACATAATTTTTACACACTCACCGTCCACATTATGAGGTCCACTTACCCATAATGCCTCTATATCTGTGAACAATTACAGACTGTGGTCCATGTTTTAATGCACAATGTCAGTCATTCTCAACCCCATTACAAAACTGCTGTGCACCAGATGTTATTTGGGTGGTGGGCCTTCACAAATTAACACCGACACCGATATGGTAGTGTGTGTAGCCCTAGTACTGTTTCAGGGACAGTAGTGTTGCCGGGTTATTTACATCATCAGTTTCACTGCTAGGTTAAGAGTGAATTCACCAGTACAAAAATATCCAGCCAAGAGTTCGGCTTCTACCATTATTACAGAAGTTCAGTCTTAGAAGATTCGATTTTCTGCTTTTCATCATCCAAGTCATCCCAGACACATTCAATGATGTTGGGGTCTGAACTCTGGAGTTGCTATTCCATTGTTCTGCTTGTGTATTTTCTAATCTTTTCTCAAATCTTAGCAATACTGGATATTTTCTCAATATATATGAAGGCTCAAATATAAACTTTAGGTGCTTGCTTATATGATGGTGGGCAGTGTTGGTGGTCTACCAGCTCAGTTAAAAGTCCCATTTTCTCTTTATCTTCAGTCTTTTTTGAACCCCAGAACTCCACAAAATACATTTGCTATTCAGAGAATCTAATAAGCTCACAGAGATAACCAGTACAATGTTGGATGCTGATGTGGAATCGTTATCTTCTACATATTTTCTCTTTAGTGGACATGTTAGTTTGTCAGAGACATACAGGTTCTCTGACCCTTTTTCTCATTATCTTCAGTCTTTTTTGACCCCCAGTTTGGAAACTCTTGTTTGATTTGCCCTTTCCTTTTCATCATTGTCAAAAATAGACCTCATATCACCAAATTGTCAACTTTACAGAAGCACAAATAGAAGTCAATATAAACAGATTTTATTTCAAGTCATATTGGAGTATTTTTATTAGACCATTCGTTGTCCTGAAGTTCTGATACGGTGTAAAGGACAGCTGTCCCTTTTAAATTATGTCAAAAATGGCAAAAATACAGTTTTTTTTTTCTAGTAGCTATGCAATGCACTTTGATTGTCTTATTTCTGATCTTCTCAGAAGTCCTCTGAAAATTAAGAACCTGTTAATAGTGGTCATTTTGACTGGAAACAAAGCAAACCGAGGGTGATCTCTGAGTTTTGCAGAGGACAATAAGGCAACTGTCAAACAATATAAAGTCATCTTGAATTAATTTAACAATTTCAGCTCAATAGTTCACATATCATCGTTATTCTATCTTGAAATTACGTTGACAAGCAAGACTGATTTGATAATAACATTTCCTAGAGGGTGCAAGTGATCTCAGAAGCCCCCCTCTGCGACACCGCTGGACTTTGAGGCTATGCTTTCTTCCATAATGAAGAACTAATTGATCTGCACTTTTGCTGCTTAGCTCTAACTGAGGCAGGGTTACGTTCTGGAGTAATAAATATTGCCATATGATAGCATTTCAAACAGCCGTGTTTGCAGTGCTCCGGGGCAATTAACCCAGCAGACCTGCATGTGAATTATTTACAGCCGAGCTCATGCAACGTGACCCTCCTGCCTTCTGCCCTGAAAAACACACCTGCCATTCTGCCCCAAAACACACAAAGAGAATAAGCCAAAGACACTTTCTCAGTAGAAACGGTGGGAAAAGTAATTGCTGACTGTTTTTTTATTAAACAACTCCTGACAGATATGAAACATCTGAAAACAACAGGTAAATTCATTGCAAATCGCATTTCTGACCTGGATTGCAGAAAGGTCCAGTTAGAGTTCCAAGAAAAGTTCTGGAAAGTCCTCATGAGAAAAAGACTTATCGGTTAAATCCCAGAATATATCAGTTTCTCTCACAAAGATAACTGATCTTGTCTGAATCCAGTGTTTAATGCTGTCAGAAAGAATTTTGTTTCTAAATGACACTATTCATGAAGCTGCATGACACCTACAGTACTGAAGCCTTTCATGACAACTGAAATAAACCTACATACCCATTTATGAAGACGTATTCCAACAGGCATCAGTTGTCATGGGTTTCTTTATTCAATTGTGATGTCACTAAAGAAACTGTTATGACAGGTGCTTTTTGGAAGAAGACTTTCAAGACAATCGACATGCATTTATATAAACATTTATAAAGGCTAAAGGCTAAAGTGTCAGTTGTCATTGCTTTAGTTATGTGTTATCACATGAAAAATGGACAATTGTGAAGTCATTTCATCTCTCAAAGTGCTTTTTGGAGTAGGCCTTTCATGACAACTGACATAGGCCTACGTACACATTTTTAAAAGCTTATTCTAACAAGTGTCAGTTGTCATAGGCTGCTTTAGTCAACTGTGATGTCATTTTACATTTAATGAGCTATCACTTTAAAAATGGACAACTGCCTGTTGTTTTACCTCTCAAAGCGCTATCTCATCAAAAATGGACAATTGTGATGTCATTTTACCTCTAAAAGTGCTTTTTGGAATAGGCCTACATAAACATTTATAAAGGTTTATTCCAATGTGTCAGTTGTCATAGGCTGCTTTGGTCAACTGTGATGCCATTTTATCTTTATAGCGTTATCACTTCAAAAATTGACAAAAGCAACCTTTACAACAACCTGTTGTTGTTGGAATAAGCATTTTATGATAACTGACATAGACCTACATATACATTTATAAAGGCTAATTCCAACAAATGTCAGTTGTCAAAAAGACAATGGACAATTGTTGTTTCACCTCGCATTATCACACCAAAAACTGTGATGTAATTTTACCTCTAAAAGTGTTATGACATCAGAATCAACAAAAGCAACTCTTGCAACAACCGATGCTTGTTGGAATAAGCATTTCATGACAACTGACATAGACCTACTTACACATTTATTAGGGCTTCTTCCAACAAGTGTCAGTTGTCGTAAAGGCTGTTTTAGTTCATTGTGATGTGATTCTACCTTTAAAGTGTCATCACAGCAAAAAATGACAATTGTGATGTCATTTCACCTCTGTTATGACATCAAATATCTACAAACGCAATCTTTACAACAAGTGATATAGGCCTACATATACATTTATAAAGACGTATTCCAACAAGCATCAGTTGTCATAAAGGCAGCTTAGCTTATGTTATATATTTTTTTATACATTTTTTTGTAAGTTGTAAAAGTAAATGGCATAGTGGTGATTTACACCTCAAACACTCACAAAAACTGATTTTTTGTATTATTAAATGTGAACACACTGTCCACTTTCTTCCTTACATAGCGGCATAGCTAAAAACAACTTCAACATTGCAATGTGAAATAGATTATGGATCAGGTTCTACAACCTAAAACTCAGCAATTACCTCACAAAGGCCTTTGGCTTTCATAATGTTTTCTTCAACAAAATACAGTCTTTTACCGAGCGGGTCACTTTCCCTCGTCTCTAAGCGGACTGATGTCTGGACGTGTGTGTGTATGAGACAGTAGCATCAGGAGATCTTGTTGCGATCAATAGGGAGCAGTCACTAATCCACTCTGCCAAGGTGTTGATTTGTTTACAGTCGGAATTCCTGCAGACAAGATGCCATTTCCGCCCTGACAATCAGACATCAGGGCAGGTGGCAGAAAACAATTTTTAATGGCCTTGCTGGAAAGAGGCCGTCTGCAAAATTGAACGGCAACAATTTCCACTGCAATCATGCATTAGCATCTCAGCTGCCTCTAATCCACTCTCCTGCTTCTCTCGCTCCCTTTCATCGCAGGGCTGTTGGTACTTTTAAAATAGTCCTGTTGGGTCAAGGCAGAGGCTTTGAATTAAGGATGCATTTGATAGCTTGGAGAAGGCGTAAATTAGGAGGCGGCCAAATGTTGCTGTCTGTCTGAAAAAGTAGACCCCTAAGAACATTTTTGACTTAGTTCCAAAAAGCATTTTAAATGAAACCAGAGTCGCCCCAAACAACAGCGACCTTCAAGTCAACAATCAGTCAGTTCAATGATGGCTAAAAGGTTGCTGCATTGATATACAGCCCCCAAGGGGTGACCCAGTCGGGTGCTTGACTGATTCTAAGTTTACAAATATGTGTGTAAAATAAAGGTTAAAAGATATTTTACACTTAAGTAAAGTGTCCCTGACAACATTGGCCCTGTGTGTTTCAGATAGATAGCGTTAATACAACCTTTCTGCAGCAGTTCTGCTTGTCGCAGCCCACTATTACACTATACATTATATTTAGCATTCATTTAAGAATCTGTTTAAAATCTTTACTTATGAAAAATGTACAGTCCTTTAACATTCACTCAACCCTTCCTCAATAATGCAAAAAAGTCATTTGTTTTAGTGATATTGTGACTCTGAGTCATTAAATACATAAAATATATCCCAGTTAAGGGTTTTTTTTTTTGTTTGTTTGTTTTTTTGGGCTGTCTAGGTGTCTAGAAAAAAGAGTATTCAATGTGATATTCACACAGGCAAATTATGCTGTGATCACATGCAGAATTATGGTAAATATGAGATCCCGACATACCCTCAAGTGGTAATTCCAAGTGGAAATGTTTTAGATAATTTTGATACGCACATTCGATACCAGCATTAGAATTATATCCCCCCCTGTGCAGCTCCACCCAATTGCCTTTGCCTAGCAAAATTGTAGAGTCAAAATTGTCAGGTCCCAGGGTATGTTTTTTACATACCCTGGGGGGGGGGGGGGACATTTAACCGCAGAAGTGTACCATGAGTGCATATCAGTCCTGAATTGAATAGCCAGAAACCTAAGGGCAAAAAGAAAGGTACAGCAGACTGCAGTGGCTCAGGAGAGCAAGCAATCGAGATAGAGACAGATATAGAGTAAATGTGAAGTAAACGTTAGCTAGCTAATGCAAACAAGGGCAAAAGAGAATAAACTCAGATGTAAAGTCTAAGAATTTGTGTAGCTAGAAGGAGAAGTAATAAAAAGG
Organism: Salminus brasiliensis; assembly: GCF_030463535.1. Taxonomy (NCBI): domain Eukaryota; kingdom Metazoa; phylum Chordata; class Actinopteri; order Characiformes; family Bryconidae; genus Salminus; species Salminus brasiliensis. The sequence goes on from NC_132878.1 coordinate 34,996,135, forward strand.
GTGTGTTTGTGGGGGTTCTTATCTAAGAACTGAGACTGAGGTGAGAAGAGTGCGGTTGTGCTTGATCCTTGTGGATCATCCAACAACCTGACCTCACTACTACTCTTGATTCAACAGGTCTCTCTGATTGCAATCAAATCCTCACAGCAACGCTCCACAAGAGCGAAGAGACAGTTACTCCACCAACAGCTGGATGAAGTCTTTTTTAACACCCTTGGTTTCAGAAGAAACAATGAATAAGCAGGTGTCCCAATACTTTTGTAATGGTTAAATGCATTTTTTGCATATCTGTAGATTACTGAAGCAAGTTGAGAAATTCTGCTAAAAGGGAGAATTTTAGGCTTTCAACTAGTATTGTATTTAAAAAAAGACAATAATATTTTATTATTATATATTATAATATATAATATATTAATATATTATATATAATATAATATATAATATATAATATTATACTATATATTTATTTATTACTTGATAAAATGATTTTGAGCCAGACAGTCTTGTTTTGTGGGCAGAGAACATTCATTGCATTTTGACCATATCATGTGATTGACCTTACAATGTAAACTTAATGTTCTTATGTAATTATATTTAAATAATTATGGATTCTAAATTGAATGTGTAGAGAATGAGCAGTCATGTCTCTAACTTTCTAAAGGTTAACAGTTCCTTTTAGCACTGGCTCACTTCAGTTCAGGATTATTCCTCTAGGTCATAGAATAGAATCAAAACAACTGAACCCAGTGAGCTATAACTGCATGAATGGTAATACACATCCTGTATCATCAATAAACATCTGTAGTCCTAAATAAAAACACAACAGATGCAAAGGCATTAAAAGTAAGCGTACAATGCTTTGCCTGTCCCTCGAGACCTCCTCCACGTTCTGCTGTACAAAAGCACATGATGAGCCTCTGAGTCCCTGGGTCCTATACACTTGAGGTCTGGATGTTTGTGTGTTTGGATGAACATGATGGATACGGTGCAGCATTCGCATTAACGCAGCACTTTATGCATTTAGCCGAGTCCCCTGGTGTCCCCGCTGCTGCACGGAGAGATTGCACCACTTTGTTTGTTTCACAGTCTCAATATTAAAGTACAATTAAAATGCTTCCCAAAGATGATGCACTCAAAACAGACGTCCCTAGGCAAATTTGAACCCCCCATCACCATAATGTAAAAGTTCTTGCAGGCACGCACACACCAGACACCCACACACACACACACAAATACACACATTGTGGAATTTCTCTCTGGGCCTTGTGTAATGATTCACAACATTAGCCCTCTTATTCTCTCTCTCTCTCTCTCTCTCTCTCTGTCTCTCTCTCTCTCTCTTTTCCCACACTCACATTCACACGCACATTTCATATATGTGTAATTGCACATATATCTATCTTGCTCTGTATGCACATGTATATACAATCAGGTCCATAAGTATTTGGACAGTAACACATTTTTGTGCAATTTGTCTTCTGTACACCACCTCGATGGATTTGAAATGAGGCATGCAAGTGTAGTTGTTCAGCTTTAATGTAAGGGCTTTAACAACAATATGGCATTAAGGAGGTCTGAGTCCAGCCCAGTTTGCTGATTTCCCTGCTCCAACAGAACTACCACACCTGGCAATTTACAGGTAATTGAATTCAGGTGTGCCTGAGCAGGAAAAAACAAATATGTGCAGGAATCCAGCCCTCTAGGACCAGAATCACCCACCCTTAATTACAAATAGAATAATTTTTTTTTTTTTTAATACTTGCAAATTCTGCCTTCGGTTTGTCTTCAGTAAGACAATTGTGAAAGGTTGTGCTCAGTTGGGTCGAGGTCAGATTGCTGACTCAGCCATTTAAGCCTTTAACAGTTCGTTTCTTTGCCCTAAGAAGCCTTTGGGCCGCCTTTGTTTTGGGCCATTATTAATCTGTACTGTTAAGCACCATATGTAGCATTTGACTTATTCTGATTGCTAAAAGCTTGGCTATATACACTTTACACAAAACACTGCCTCCACCATGTTTGACAGATGATGTGATATGCTCTTTCTTGCCCTCTGCATACTCAAGTTAATCTTGGGTTCACTTGCCCAAAGACCCTATCACTCTAATCTGGCTTTTCTTGGTCTGTTCTTGATCGTAACCAGTCATATAACATTCCTAAAGGCATCCCTTGATTGTAGACTTTGCCAGTGACATGCTGCCGTCTTCAAGAGTGTTCTTGACATGATTTAATAATGAAATAATTTTGTGTTCATCTACTTCAGTTGTCTAGCATGGTCATCCAGGTTCTTTGGTGTTAAGATGACAGTGCATTCCTTCTTTTTAAGAATACCAACATGGTTGATTTTGGCCACTCTTAAGGTTTCTGCCCTCTCTTTTAGATTTGATTTGTTTTTCCAGCCTAAAGCCCTGGTTACACTGGGTTTTTGCATTTCTAGTCGCCTCTCAAAATGGGTGGTGCTGCAAGTGGGGCTGGAAATCAGTAGTTCAGCAGTTTTAAAGATAATTACCTTTTAATCCCACCTCCTGACTGATTGAGTAACATTCCGGCACTCGTCTGTGCTGTATTTTGTAATCCGCACGGAAATATAACATCTCCTGTTTTGAAACCGCAACAGTCAGTGCTTCCTCCATGTTGGCCCAGACGGAGCAAAGACAGTACAGAGTGTGTCTTAGGTCACAAAGTCAGAGCCACAGCTCTATTGTGCAGAGTTTAACTTGATATAGAAGTTCGTAGGTGAAATTTATTCACCTAAAAGTTCATTGAAATGCATGGAATTTTGCAACTGTGTGACTGGGGCTAATGAAGCCCTCTTTCACTTGCATTGGCACGTCATTGGATCACATATTGAAGGTTTAGAAATAGCTTTGATATATGTCAATAGCTTTCTTTCTCACTTTCTCCAAACCTTCAGTTGGATGAGTTTCTGATTTTGGCCATGTATGTTCTGAGGGGACATTGGTGAAACTCTAAGTCAAGTGCAACATTAGTCAAACATCTCCGTTCTGAACTACAAACTTCAGGTACAAAACATGTCTTGGCTGACTGATGGCATTTGTGATGAGTGACAAATTATATCTGTTTTGATTTTTCCCCAATTAATTCCTTTAATACAATATATTTCCCATGAGCCATTTACTCCTTCTAAAATGGCCTTCGGCCTTCACAGGCAAGAAATTCCATGGGGAAAACGCCGCTCTCGCCTCCCGCACACTCTCTCACTGATGCTGAGCAGATATGGGCAAGGTTATGGAGATGACATAACACCACTGGCCTGATCTGCCACTGAGCATCTTATCATGTTGGTGATATCAAATTCCAGAGCAAATAAATGTGACACATGAGCACTTCAGTACACACACATATCACACATATATACACACACACATTAGACTGACAGTATTTTTATCACATCATCATATCTCCCCTCCTAGCCTCCTTAGCCCTCATGTCAGATTGAATTCAAACTGTTTTTTTGGGGGGTTTTTTTCATAGTCATAACCTTTGCTAATACACTACTGGAAATGTGTGAGAGAGGCCTGCTTGGATCCAGCAGCAAGGCTGGAGTAGGCCTGTGAAATTACAATAGGAGAAATGCTGATAGCAGGGACTCATAGCAGGCCTGATACACACTGACACAATATCCTACCCCACCTCTACACTGTAAACACTTCTTTCTGATGGTGTTACTGAATACATAAACACAGACACACAGATTCTCCTCTACTGGCCTAAGAAACAGACAGAAGATACTAGGCAGATACTACTACTTGCTACTACATTTCTGTACAGTTAAATCAGTGTGAAATGCTTCATTCTAGAGAAGCTTATACAGTGGTGGTGAACAGAAACAGTAATGCCTGAGCAACTGTTTCAGATAATATGTGCCTAAAACACAGTCATGGCGGAAACCTAAATGCCGACCATGGTATGGCAAAATAGTGCCAGTGTAAAGTTCTTAATTGTTCAGATTGACCATTACTTGACCTTTGTTAATATTAAAGTATACATATTAAATGTATTTATTAATATGTGTGTAATGCATTTTAGTAAACTAAACAGTTTACCCCTATATATTGCATTATTAATGCAGGACGTTTTGGTCACAGTCATAGTTTAGACCCATGTCAATCCAAAACACTGGAGCTGCAGACAGCATAGCTAGCACTCAATTAGTATTCTAGTTTTCCAGTTGTCGATAAATACACAATTGATTTAAAACATAATTAAACTTAATGTTAGCTTTCTTGCTAATGTCTGACTAGCCAATTAGTTAGCTAAAAAGACACAGCATACCCTTGTGTAACCTTGCGACTGTTCAAGGAAAATGCAAATATTTGCTAAAAAGTAAAAGTCAAGTCTTAAGTCATGAATACCAGGTCAAAGTCAAGTCGAGTCCTTTTTCAGTGCTAGTCAATCAAGTCTAAAATCCTAAATTTGCAGTCATGTGACTCCACGTGAGTCCCCCACCTCTGCTGGTTCCATGCACCATCCCTGTAAAGAAATGTGAGTCACTATTTTTCTCTATAATGAAACATTTAACACTAAACACTCTGAGTGGCTCTCTTTACATCCAAACCACTGATGTATGCAGAACCTTGAAAAAAAAATGTAGTCCCCCTTTAATGTTGGAGTAGTTAGGTTCAATCTCAGTCCGTTAATCAACTAAGGGGCCACTTCAGACAAAATGAAGAACTTTACCATCGCTACATCTGCTGTACAGATGTGCATTGCTGCTGTAAACATGCCCACTCACCTCCTAGAGCAGTGCTGCAGTAGCCTCTAGAGAAAGATTTTCCAGATGTATATTGAAGGTTGGAGGAACTTTTGCAAAACTGTCAGTGCTTTTAGACCTGTCGCAATAATTACACTAGCGATTTATCATACAATATATGGACATGACCTTAATAATTCCTGCTGACCTCAATAATGCCCATTGTGTTTACTTAGCGAGGAGAGCCCATTAGGTAAATATGTGGTGGCTATGCTAGCAGTCAGGATTTATTTGTTACTGTGGGTGGTGTTCACAATGGTTGTATGACGTGTTTATGTGGGGTATTCTGGGTAGTGTAGTGAGAGTGACTGACTGACGCCACAAATTCTGTATTTATGACAGATCATCACTACTGCTAGTTCACTGATAGTCTACTGAGAGTTTATTTTATCAACAAATGACTGCAACTTCATTGCTAAAGTGTAAAGCAACTTTATTCCATCTAATGTTGTAGCATTTGTTTTATCGTTCTATGCATCATAAACTATGCAACAATACTTTGTTCCTACAGCAATGGAATGCATATTTTACTCTTAGTTCACACACCAGCTTTACTTAAACAGGTTAGACACAATACAGCCAATAATTAGCAAAATGCTAAAAACCTGTATTAAACACCATGCAGTCAGATCTGATTGGAGCTGTTTTGTCAATACATGTAATAGGAACCATTACTTGCTCACTTGCGACAGACTAAACATGTCAGCCACAGCTTGCATGCTGTGTCTCTTTACCGAGTGTCACTTTTATCTTGTCACATTATCATCATTGGGATGCAGCTCCTGCTATTTTTGCCATAAATATGTATTTTTCTCTCCTCCGTCTTGCGGTTTTTAGCCATGTTTCGGCGAGGAAGAGCACAGTCCGGTCCCTTAGCAATCCCGATAGCAATTTCCACACTGCAGTAGGTCATTAGCGGAGAGGTCCACAGGGCCGGAGTCTGCCTGTATCATTATGAGCAAAACAGAGGCCTGCATTGATATTCATCTCGCTTCTCAGGCCCTTTGTTTCACACATAAAGTCATTCTGATTCATTTGGCTTGTTTGATCTGCTCTTGCCTTTTTTTTATCCGCCCCCCCTCTCTCTCTCTGTCACAATGCGAAATTAATAATTAATACTGCAATACCCTTCTGATTCACTCGTCAATTTAAAAGCCCAAACAATGGCCCCACACACGCGTGGAGGACGCCAGGAGATCTCCACAGAGAGAGAGAGAGAGGCGAGTTACACGACCAGAGTAATGAGGGAAAATAAACTGTAATCTCCTCGAAATTAGTTCACGTCCCACCAAAGCCGACGTTTCGCCAAAGGTGACTTGTGCGTGTGCGTTTGTTTGTTATTATTTCTTTATTTATTTATTTATTTATGTATTTATGTATTTTATTTTGCTTTACCCTTTTTTTGATTCCTACTTGAGGAACTGCAGCATCGAGCTTTGGTGGCCATTAGATCAGCACTGCCAGTGGCATTTATCAAAACTCGTCTTGACAGTACGTGACGTGTGACATTTGATTGGTGGCATGAAGATCTCGGTATGGCCACCTTCGCTGTTGACAAGCGTGTCAGCGTGTGGCCACTCAAAAAGTCACAGAGGAACGAACAGCTTTACCTGATCCCAGAGGTGTCTGTCACACAGAGAGAAAGATGTCAAAGCCATAGAACACACACTTTTACTGAGAACATCCTGCTGAGTGAGGTGGGTAGATGCTACTGGGCCTTCCCAATCCTTAGTACTCAAAAATTGTATCTAAGGTTTTCAATCACTAATTCTGGTCATCTAGCCTTGGACGGTTAGATACAGAAACACTGTAGGGTAATTAAGGCCTACTGTATAGCAGATCTGCTCCTATCCAACTATGGCAAAGGTTGTCCCAAGTCCAGGCCGCTCTAAAACAAATCTTCCCAGATAATCCTGTGGCAGGGTCTAATTCATACATCTTGATGACTCAACATCCTGTAGAATGGGAGGAGCTGATTCTCTTCTGAAACCCAATAGTTACATTTACATTTACATTACACGATAGCCTAGCTAAGCTTAAATAGTGCCTTTCTGCATGCCCCTTAGTGGCTACTCTGCTGGCAGACTGGAAATCAACTGGCTAAAGAAAATTTCTTCCTGGATTGAATCTGTTGGCAGATGAGTTATGGAACATGCATGTAATTTTCACTGAATGTAGTAAAATAGGTTAGCATGTAGAATTGTGGCTTTCTGTGTGCTAAAATGCTGTATAACAGATGTATGCGGCTTTTGTGCTTGTTGAATGTTCTAGAATTTGTAGTTTGTGGCTGGTCAAAATTCTGGGACGTGCTGTCTGCCATCAGCAGTCGGAGCCTGAGAGAGCACAATCTCCTTACATCACTTCAGCGCGATGTTTGCCCACCTAGACATCTGTTGGCTAATACATCGAAGCTGGGTACTCGGCACTTTCCTCTGAGAGCATTGGTTGCCTGGTGAAATTACATCAGTGGCAGTTCGAAAAGAGGCGGTGGCTGGTTGTGCATGTCCTGGTGGAGGTGCGTGTCAGTCCTCACCCTTCCAGTTTCGGGAGCATTACATCTGATGGGGGAGGGGGAGAACTAATGAGTATTAGTATCTAAAATTAAAAGAAAAAGAATTTGGAGTTTCACATTCATTGTATGTCAAGTAAATGCAACTATATCTCTGAGGCCTTTGTGTTATTGACAGAGAAAATTAAAAACTAGGTCATTCATAGTACTGTTTACATGCATGCTGATATAGGGTGACTTTATTATGGGAAGCATCTCCTTCCTGATGCGTCTAAGTTTCCATTCCATTAAAAAATACCCTTTGTTCCTCCATCCATTTAAATATCAATGATGTCTATTTCTGACAAAATGTTGAACACGAGGGATCTTCTCCTCAAAGTGAAGCCCTTTCTCCTTTTCTGACTCGTGTTTGTTTTGGTGTCAAAAAGCTGTCATCTCATGTGGTACTACAGAAAAAGCCTCAAATTGTTGCAAAGCCGCTGTATCTGAGTCAGTGGAACGATCTAAGCTTTTACATGTCTAAATCCATCCAGAATAGACTGCTTGATATGGACAAGATACTTTAATGAGGTCTAGCTCAACTTGTGCATATGTCAGCCATGTTTACTTGTTACATATCAATGGTTAAATACTAGTGAAAACTAAGAAACTAAGAAAACTAGCAACAGTCCTCTAAGGTTGGCCAGCCATTACACTTGAGATAGAAGAACCACCCATGAAGCACCTCCTTTTTTCTACCTACCTCTTTCCCAATGTTCTAGGACTTTCCATCTTCAGCTTCTGTCTCTGGAAGTTTTTGTAGTTGGAAGTTTCCACCACCTTCCCATATCCTCCCTGCTCCGCAGTCCTATATCTCAGTCCTGCCTCAGTTCTTTGAGATTAGAAAGTTCTGACAGAAAGTTCAGACCTGAAAGCAGAAGCCGCCCAGAACTCCAACCTCAGCCTCACTTCTCACAGTCATATAAGATCATCTAACTGTAGTGATATAATCTCCTCTCATACCAGAACCATATGTTTTAGGCATATCTACACTCCAAATAAATCGGAAGTGGTGGGTCGACACTGGTGGTTCCCCACTAAAAGCCTCCATTCAGCTGGTTTAGCTAAATTACACAAACCCTTTACTTCAGACTGCTAGCAAAGAAACTTTGAAGGCCATAGTTGGATTTTTCTTTGTGGGCTAAGGTAAAAAAAAAACAAAAAAAACAACTCTTGACGAGGTTTACCAGTCAGTCTACTTAATATGACTGTAAACATCTGGGGTTTATGTAGAATCAAGAAAAAAAAAAAAAACATATTAACATGTTAGCATTGCTGTGCACCGTTATGTTTCATTACTTCAGACTTTAAGACTATGCTGTCAGCAATCCCTAGGGAAATCACTTCATGAGCTTTTCACAGACAATTAATTTTCTATTTGTATGCAACACTTTGGTTTTAGATGATCACTTTTTTTGACATTTTCTTTTATGTAACTGGAGGTACAGACAGGGGGCAATAAATAATTCCATAAATGGCACAGGGCTGATTTTTTTCCCCTTTTTTGCATTTATCATTGGGGGCATGGTAAATTAATTATGCCCAAAGATCTTACCGTAACCCCAGGATCATAGTTCAACTCTAAATGATGTCATTAAAGCATAATGGTCCCATTTCCCCAAACTGTCTTTGCCATTTAGAGGAGCTAAAAGTGGAAGTATTACACCAAATCCTATTAGGTTTCCTGTTAATCCATGAAACTAGGCACTTTAACAGAGTTCAAAAATTCACTGGCCTGAACTTAAATGCACAAGTAACAGGATTAGCGTTACCGAAATATATTCTGCTTGACGTATTCTCAGCGAGAGAGGAAAATAAAGAAGATTATGCTGTCTCCAGACAGCACAGTGGCGACAGGGTGTAATGCGTTTTTACAGTATTTAAAGTAGGACTGCAGCGGAAATGGATTAGAAGGAGGTGGCAATATTGAGTGCATAAGAGACCTCTGAGGATATCAGGTAAACAAGAACATTTATTAATTTGCTAGTGACGTTCAGCCTGAAAAGTCCCATTCCTCCAACTTCAGCAGTAGTCTGAAACTTCTAGAAGGTCGAGCGAGGAGCGGTGTAGTGTCGTAAAGAAAGACGGAGCAACGTAGGGCATTCCAGAACATCTAAGCTCTTCTGCGAGACGTGTACGGAAATAGAAAGCGAGGAAGTTCAGCTCCATCAAGCCTCCTTGACTTTGATCATGGGTTTCAGGATCCACCTTTTATATTCTTGTGGAGAGCTTGCCCTGTATGAGGGCAACTGCAGTCTATGAGGAGAGGGGATGGTAAGCACAGCGTAGTGTCATTGCAGGTCCTAGCAATGTACTTCCTCTGTTGACCTTTTTTTTTTCTTTCTGCTGATTTCATTTATTCTCCTCTACTCATCCTTCATATATACTCTCTCGGTATCAAAGATCAAAAGAAATACTTTTTTTTGTTATTGTTGTTTGTTTGCAATCCAGCATTTGTCCATAGAGCTTCGGTTGCTTTCCCTACATCATTACAGACGTAGACTTACAGACACATTAAACACACAGTAAATGTGTATGTTCCTCACATGTTGAATTGTTAATGGGAATCTTTAGCAAGTATATATTTGCAGATCTTTAATCCGACATGCTTTGAACCAAGGCGAGCACCCTATAGAACTTCACAGGCTACAGGGTTTTAGAACTCGGTGCGTGTTGTGAGAAAACATCCCCGCCAAGTTTGCAGCGGAAGGAAATTTGGGCCAAGGTTGAGCTGAGGTTGAGCCAATATCAAAGCATCGGGGGACCATTAAAAAGTCTTTGCCCAGGCTGAATACATGTTGCCCTGAAGGCCATCTCACCATGGTGCTTCATAACTCTGTCAGAGGGTCCAGGAATTCTTTCCATCCAAAAGGGATGAGACTTGCTCGCCTCAATTAAGCCTGTAATTAGCTGTTTCAGATGGTTGAACACTTGGATGAAAAACCGTTGGCTCGCGCTGGACCACTCATGTGACTGACTGGGGGATTGCTATGGTCTTTGCTTCATTCTGTGGAAGTTCTTGTCACTTGAGCAGCGCAATGAACTGAAATGCAGCTCAACTATAAAACTTAACGACTCAACGTCATTTCAGTTCAGTAACAGAACTCAAGATGTCATTAGTACAAATGCTCACATGATCTACCCTTTTTTTAGCATCATACATCATTATAAAATATGGAGTTATGAAGTTTTGATGCCAATACTACTAATTGATTCCTTATAATAAATGAACCACTATCCTAACATATGCTACTAAAATATATTTCTGTATATCTTCATGTGGGCGATTTCATGTTGAATCTTTTTGCGTGTATCTATGCTACTGAGGTGAGCCTGGCTGTGATATGCTCTCCAAGGACATCGACATGTCCATGGCAAAGCTCAAAGTGATAATTCACTCTGAGAGCCATTTTAGCGCATGCAAAGATGGCCGTGTCTGTCTTTGGGCCCAACGCACCAAGACAATTACAAAAGCAAGCCATGCATATCAGTCATGTATTGACTGGTTAAAAAAAAAGGTTTCTCCTATAACACATCGTACCAGTAACCTTGCTTGCTTAATATGCTCTTTTCTGGACCCATTTCTGTCACCTAGTTAAATTGCAATTAAAGCCATCTCACGTTTAATGGACGATGCATAATATAGGCTTATATAGGATTCTGTGGAAGTTCTAGTAAAGACCAGATAAGAATATCTGTATTAAAGGGCATGCATTTTTTTTCCCTGACCTTACTCGATGATGTTAATAGACTCAAGGGTAAAGTTAGGTGGGTGGGAGATGGGTAACACTGTAGCATCTCATCACTCTTATTAGTTAATAAACCATCAGCTATTAATATAGACATAAAGGTTAGGTGAACTACCTTTGCTAATAATATAATTCAGAGCAAATGGACTAGAAACTCATAAATCAAAGGGATCATTTCCAAATTATTTCTAAATTATTAGCACATAATTTGAAACATGTGTTTAATGTATATCTCTTTCAAAACACATTATTTCATAAAGCTCCCCAGACAAACTTCCGTATCCTGCAGATGGTGCTGCACGGGGATGATCAGGATTTAAACATGGAATTTATAGATTGAGAAGAGGTGGAACAGTGGACTGAACGTCTTATTGGATGTGTGGGGTTAAATTGGTCAGATGTTAATGATTTGCAAGTGTACGGTCATACTGGTCTACCAGCAGTGGTAGAAATCCCAGTCTACAGGTAATTCTCCTCATTCTCATCATTCTTGAGCAGAAATGAGTAAAGACCTCCTACGTTTCACTCTGCTCCATATGGTCATGGTATGCAGTTACCTGTGGAGTGGTCTTTCAGAAATTGGTTTTGAAGGACCTGCACTGTCTTCTAGAAGCAATTTTGCCTGGAAGCAAAGCGATGTTTATTCATAAGCCATAAAATACACTTCAAACACAATTCTGATGAGAATTTCCTGAAGACTGGGATTTCTGCCACTGCTGGTGGATCCAAATGACCGTAAGCTTTCGTACACCTGCCAATTCCGCTACTTCCTTCACACTATGGTCTTTGATACAGCCAAATGCAATCACTTCTTTTTGACAATCATTACCATCTGCTTTGTGACCCATTTTCCACACATCCAACAAGACATTCACTGCACTGTTCTACCTCTTCTCAATCTATGAGTCCCAGGAGCCTGAAGTTACTACCATCTTAAATAAGCAAGGTGACTAATTTTTTGTCCAGGGAGGTCACATTCATATAAGTTACATCCAACATTCAGTGTTTATTTTGTGATATGATAAAACAAATTAATTGCATATGTCTGCCCATTCATTCCGATTGCAGTTTAGCTCCGCCCATTCATGCAGAGGTTTTTCTGAGTGTTTCCAGAGTGTTTCAGCCTGGACTGCTTTTAGAATAAGACGCACTATAAACTGAATGATGCCTGTTTTACACAAACATTATAAAAGAATCATACAACACTTGTAGGATGTGGCCCCTCAGAAAGTTTCACGGTGACAACTAATATGATAAATATGATCACAAAAAATGGTCTAGACCACCAAACCTTTCTTTATTTTCCAGTTTGAATGAAACTCCAATCCTTTTGTTTGTTTTTTCCATTGTCATGGCAAGATATTGAGTTATGGATTGAGAATGGCGTGCAATGATTTAACCAGTTAGGATTTGGAGACGTCTGAACAGAAACAGTTCTATTTTTCAGGTGTATGAGAAAAGCAGTACGGCTGCAATAACGCAAAGTCAATTATATCACATGTTGTTTGATCTTATTGAACCTTCGGTGCCTTTTGCCATCACGGTACACACAGACGTGTGCTACAATCCAGGCAAATTATATCGAATGGGAGCAATTGTAGAGCCCTTCTCATTTTTGGAGCTCAACTCCAAAGGAGTGTGTCTAATTACCACATATTATACAGAGGAAATCAAAGGCTTCAAAAAAAAAAAAAAAAAAAGGAGCCTTGTCATGAGTCATGAGCGACTTCTGTGAGCTCAGAAAGATGGCTGATTTCAACAGGCAATGTCAGCGCAGCTGGATTCCTGCTTTGAGTGTTCTCTGAAAGGACGGGAAAGAAAAGAAAGGGGCTTTTTTTTCCCTGAAATCTGATTTATCTGACTTTTGAATTACTCGAGCAATTAAGCACCCGGAATTCTGTGGAGAAACATGTTTTGGAATCAGGAATGCATTATTCCAAAGCCACATAATGGCTGTCATTCATTGTGTACTTTGAGTCGATCACTTTTACAGTTTCGCGGTGTAATTGAATACATATTCAATATATATATATATATATATATATATATATATATATATATATATACATATATGCCTGCCTTCTAAGCAGTTCTTAATTAAACAAATTTAAACAGATACATAGCTTAGCACATATTTTCCTTTATGTTCAGCCACTCGCCTTGTGCTTGCTTTAGAGCACCCTTACAAGAGGAGAAAAGCAAAGGCATCATGCTAACACAAACACTTTCAGCAAGTCTCCGATAGAACACTCTTCTTTACTCTTTGTTCTCTTTTTGTGTGCCACTGCTCTTCGGCTAGCATCCTTCCATGTGGGGGATGTTCCCTGTAGACATAATTGGGCCGCGGGACGGGTGCACCACGGTGAAAAAAGAGAGGGACCATCCTCCAGTCAAGCAGTCAGAACAGACAAGTCAATGGGGACATAAGTAGTCCCTAATTAGGATTAATATCTCACTCCAAGGAAGCGCACAATAAAAATATCAGCTCCCTGGGGATGTGAACCAAATCTGACAGGACCAGAAGGCATTCCGGCTCTGTAGACTTGACCCAGAAGTATCAAGGCGGTCGGAACGCTGTCTTTTTTTTGCCCCCGCAGCATGGGCTAGCGAGCAACCAATGGAAGGCCCGGCAGCAGGGACAGCTGTGCACTTAATTAGGTAAGCTAACAGCTAATCAGGATGACCTCCCGGCCCGGTCTCACAAACAGTCATGGATTCTCTTCGGAGCTTGAAAGAGAGGCTAAAGGGTTGACTCAAAGCCCACCTCAATATGTCTTGCTGCAGCTAATTCCCTCACCGAGGGTGAGGTCACATGGGCACCGTAAGAGCGCTGTGACATGCTGACCAAGAGACTGTGGCTGTAAAAAAAAAGCTCAACAACAAACAGGTGGATCAGCCAGGCTCTTTTTAGTGAGTGATTTTTGGCCAGGGTTTCGTACACACGTTCCCTCTGCCATTTGTACAGCTGGGCATAAACCTGGTTAGAGACCAGCTCCGGGGTTGTCGTTTCAAGGACAGGCACTGCAAGGTGGAATACTTCCCACATTTCGTCTCTTTGACCTGCAGGTGCTGACAGATTGTTCTTCACTGCCTCTTTGAGTAGAACCAAGCCCAAACTCAACAATCTAAAGTAAAGTTAGCATTGCCGCTCAGAACTACATGCCTGCAGCTTAAAAGCAGCCAGCTAAGGTGTAGGGACAGGATAATAAAGAGCTGAAGAAGGTGCAGGGGTAGGATATTTGTTTTAAAAGCATTAGGAAATCCCAATTGGTTGGTCAGATTCATTTCATGGCATTTATCATTGTAGCTTTTGCCATTTTTTTGTATGAAACAGTGTTCCAAAGGTCCCTCCTGGCCCATGAAATTCCTAAAACTGCAATACAGTACAAAATTCAATAATCAAAATGTCATGCTGTGACTGTAATTACACCTATGCGCCTGCTGGGGAGCTTTCCAAATCCCAGCAACTGTAGTTATGGTTAAACACTTACACTTGCTCTTTTTCATGAAACATGGCTCGTTTCACATTTTAAAGTTCTGACTTCTCTGTTGGGCAACTGTGCAACTGTCTACTTTAGGTGCCTTCTGGGTGAGGTACCTTGATAAGCGAGAGGCGTCCTGTTGATAAAAACAAAAGCTCCAGACAGGACATGTAAAGGCCCTGTCATGTGGAAGGATCATGAAGCAGTGGGTGGAAGAGAACCTTATTTAAACCCGACAGCTAAAAGCTCACGTCTGTGCCAGCTGCAAACCGGGTGTGAACGGCAACAGAACTGTCATAATCACAGTGGTGCATTAATTGTGATCCCATCACGGCAAAGTTAATTACCGGCGCCCGGGCAGACGCAGCAGCTCCATCCTCGCTCTCCGAGTGTCACCTTTCATTTACTTTCACCAAACATTTAAATCCAGCCTAGCTCCTGTTGTCTTCGTGGCGTTGGATCAATGTAAGCGTTCAGTGCAAACACAACAAACACCCCCCTTCGGTTTCGCCCCGCGCCGAGTTGCGTATTGCGTCGCCCCTGAACTTAATTACGGCCCACAATTACAAGGTTCTCGGGGAGTTTGACTGAAAGTCAAATTACAAAGGCAACAAAATGCTGCCTGAATTGCGGGGGCACTTGACAGAAGGGAAGAGAGGGGTCATTAAACTGTCATTCAGATTCAAATGTCCTAAGTGCTCGAACATCGCCAGTTTGGCTTGAGCTCTTTGCTTTTCCCGTCCCGGTTGTTTGCTCAAGGTCTTTGTGGTTGGACTCAACAAACGGCTCGTGGCCCTACTCTGCAGGTCATGAGAAAATCACTGTTTAGGCTAGGCCTACTTTCTCATTCTCTTTTCTTCAACTCGGGAACATTTCAATTAGCATTTCAATCTATCAGCATCGGTTGCACCACTGATTATATCATGGGTCTTTCTGTGATAACACGGACAGACAGGCCTGACAAAACACTGAGAGAGAGATACACTGAGTAAATAACCATACTGTGTCCTACTTCCACCCTAACTGCACTATCCAGTGCAGGCCACAGAAGCATGTTTTTTTCCTAGGTTCCTTTCAGTGTTTCTTTGTCATGCCCTTAGGGAGTTCTCCTTTTGAGTTTAGGTTCTTTTCAGTGGTTCTATTTTTAAGTTTAGGATTTTTTCAGTGGTTCTCCTTTTGAGTTGTGTCTCTTCTCAGTGGTTCTATTTTGGAGTTTAGGTTCCTGTCAGTTGTTCTTTTTTTAAGCTGTGTCTCTTCTCAGTTTACCTTTTAAGTCTTGTCTCTTCTCAGTGGTTCTCCTTTGAGTCTTGTCTCTTCTCAGTGGTTCTCTTTGAGTCTTGTCTCTTTTCTTAGTGGTTCTCTTTGAGTCTTGTCTCTTCTCAGTTGTTCTTCTTTTGAGTTGTGACTCTTCTCAGTGGTTCTTGTCTTTTCTCATTGTTCTTCTTTTGAGTATTGTTCCTTCTCTGCAGATCTAATTTTGAGAAGTGGTTCTGCTTTGAGTCTTGGTTCCTTTCAGTGATTTCCTTTGAGTCTTGGTTCCTCTCAGTGGTTTCCTTTTGAGTAGTGGTTCTTCTCAGTTATTCTCCCTTTGAATAATAATTATTTTCATTGTTTCTCCTGTCTGGTCTGGTTTCTTCTCATGGGTCTCCTTTCGAATCTTGGTTCCTCTTAGTGTTTTTGTTTTGAGTAATGGGGTATTCCACATATTCTTAGGAGTCTTGGTTTCTTTCTGTGTTTCTTTCTTACTCTTGTTTCCTCTGAGTGGTTCTCCTTTTGAGTATTTTTTCCTCAGATGTCCTTCCTTATTCTCTTTTTCTTTTTTTGTCCCTTCACCTACGGAATTGGACCCACTGTTGGGACAGCGCCGGCTGTAAAAAAAAAAAAAAAAAAAAGTGTTCTGGAAATATTTTTTCAAATGTGAAAAATGATTAGGAAACTCATAGTACATTAAGAAGTATAACAGAAATTAGTATTCAGGCTCTTTTTAGAATGTTTGTCACATTGATTCTTTATTGTTCACAATATAAGTATAGTGGACAAAGATGGGCATATCATTTACTGTAATATAATACAATGCATATAATCTCAGTTTTACTCATTTTGAACAATTTAGAATAGCTAATAATTTTTTTGTCTGCTGTGCATTTGAGCATAAAGTAAGCTTTATTGTGACTGTGTTTTTATTTTTCTTGCATCATTTTTCCTTCATTCTGTTGCCAACTCTGAAATTTCTGGAAAGAAACTTTCAGACAGTGTCTCAATGTCTGTTGTAGAAAGACCCATACAAACAGAACTGAACTGAAACCAGTTTGCTGGTCAGTCTGTATATTTGAGCTAATCCGTTCCTGTCACAACCACAAGGTGAAGCTTTCAAAAACACTTTGCAAAAGGACTCAAAAGAAGCACTCCCATTTGTGGAGTTTTTTCATCTTCCTCTAAGGCTTTCCTCTGGCATTTCCAGTCATATATTAAGCTTCAAGTGAAAGTTTGAAAAATGTATCTTCAAAGGGGCTGCTGAGCCCACAGTGTGATAATTGGGGCAGTATGTTTTAATTACAGGGATATTAAACAAAACCCACATCCCCCCTAGAGGGCCTATTTCATAGAGAAATATTGGAATGTATTTGCTAAAAATACTTTGTGATACTTGATCTTACCCAGGATTATTACTCAAAATTCCTCAAGGTATTAATATGGCTGCTTATATTATATGAGAAAAAGTGCAACTACCACTAAAAAGAACTTTGCGGTAGAAAATTACAACTCTCAGTAAAATCTTTGCTTATAATTCAGTGCTTCAGCCTGTTGTTGTCTGGAGTGCCATAGAGTCGAGCACTCAAAAGCACAAGGTCTCAGCATACAGCATATGAAGATGAACGGCAATGTGCTATACAGCAAAGCTAACAGTCTACCAGATTTGTTTATCTAAAAACGCCACTTAGCAGGAGGCCAATTGATCATGTCTCCTGTGCGCCAGTCGCTTCTATCAGCAGTTGGAAAGAGGCTCGAGAGTACAGCAGCCAGCGGGAAGATGAAAACAAACCAACATTGCCTGAGGACTGGAATCCAGCGAAACATGCACATTTCTAAACAAGTATCCCATTTCAATCACTACGAAGATGCCAAACATCTGCACTGGTTAAGGCTTTTCTGTTTCGTGAGGTTCTCTGGATCTTTCCATTTCCACCCTCAAAAAGTGACAATACCTGTGAAATCAATGAAGAGCAGCTTGTAGGTGGGGTCGCTTGCTTTGTTTAAAGTGCCCCAGCAGGCCTGTAGGTTAACTAGTGACTAATAAACGCATGGATAAATATAACTAAAAGTCCTTCAAAATGTAAAGTAAGGTATCAGTCAATAGAGGTGGGAGGACAACATTCTGTCAAATTTTATCATTATTTTTATGGAAAACTGCAAATTTCCATAAAAGTATTAAAAAAGATTTCAAGATGTACCGCCCACCCCCACGTTTATACCCAGTTAATACAATCGATCAATAGATTATTTCTCAATAGTACTGTACTTCAATTTAATATGTGTGCAATAACTCGGGTGCAATAATTTTCCATAATTATTACCACCATGCCACTTTACTATACGTACATAATTTATATATGTACACATTTCAAGTTTTTCAAGTTTTTATTTCTCTTTGCTTTTAATTTATTTTATTCATATAGTGTTTATTTTATAGAGTGCTTATTTTTTCATGAACAGTTTCAACTAATGTATTTCTAATTCTGATTATGATACAGTCTATATTGTCATCATCCTGCAAAAAGTTTGTATCTCCAATTTTTCACATTTTGCCTTAATGTGAATCTGGCATTTGTCCTTTACATTGTTTCAAAATGTTATGAAAATTTAGACCTATAGAAACGCTCCAAAATGAAATGAATTCCATTTTTGACAGCGACATTTTATCGCTACTATCTAAAGAAAACCAAGTAGATCTATTTTTGTCCATTTTTAGTTTTCTCCATGATTTTAACCCTGTGTCTGTTCTGTACATTATGTAGATAATTCTGAATGAACAGACCAATAGCCATGCTCTAAAGTACTTTAAACTCTTACTTTACATTGGCTTCTATTCAGAGTTAGGACCATTTTTGACTTCTTATGTGAAGTCACCATTTTGGAGATACATGTTTTTCACTGAACTGCAGCGATATGGAAACTAATCTGTAAAGAATGTTGTCAATTCATTGTATGGTCATACCTTATTTAGTAATTTCACTACACAGAAAATATGACAAGTGGTAGAATTGTTTGACATGAATTGTGTTCAACATGAGCCACAATAGACCTAAATATAGCGCAAAGCTGAAGCACATTTTCTAACAACAAGAAAGGTCTGAAAAAATCCAATAGAACTCCAATAGGGTTTGTTGTGATGATGCTATCTTTGAAGTTTTTATAGCTTTTTTCACCCAAATATGTGTGCAAGGTATTCTGTCCCAGTGTAATGAAACAGTTAACCCAATCATCTTCAATCATTAATCACGTTCAAGTTAACATCATGATGTCAGTGTTTTCAAAAGCTTCGCTTTGCCCTTCCACACGATAACACCACAAACTGCAAAATGCAGAGGGAAAACCTTGTATGAATAGGCCCTAAGTTAGCTACCCTGTACATTGTGGTGAGCAGAAAAGCAGGAAATCTGCAGGAATTACATGATGCAATCATGTCAACATGGACCAGAATCTCTAAGAAATATTTCCATATTTGGAATTTATTGAATATTTTCAATATTTGGAATTCATGCAATTAATACAAAGTTTTGTTTTGGCAAGCTGTTTATCCTATAGCAGTGATAAATAACTGTATGTGATAATAATAAAAGAAGTTGGTAAAATATTTGCATAATCTGGAAGAAAAGCATCCAGGCTTTTCTCTGTCCTGGCATCTAAGTGGTGGAACGAACTTCCCCTGGGTGGAGTCACTCGCTGTCTTCAAACGCAGACTGAAGACCCACCTCTTCCGAGAATACTTGGGCGAATAGCAGAGTGGTCTCCATATTAACTTGTGTTTAGTAGTGTCTAAACTTAAAAGGTATCCTTAAATTTACAAACAAACTAGCTAAGGTTATTTTTGAGTAAATAGCAAAGCACTTTTGTAGGTCACTCGAGATAAGAGCGTCTGCTAAATGCCGTAAATGTAAATGTGATGTAAATGTGAACATAACAACACTTTATTTGTCAGTTTGTCATCCAATATCCCTGCATTGTTTAAGGGACTTTAAACATGGCGTAGAAAAATGAGAAAATTAAGTAGTGGTGTTGTCCTTTGAAACCAATGGCTAATGCTTGTATGGGTGAAACGATGAACCAGTTGGCCAACATCATCTCTGTGAATGTCACCGTGCTGGACAGTTTGCTCATTTGCTGATTAGTCATGCTGACTTTGACGTTGCGTAGCAACAGGCCACTAGTTGCCCCCGAACTCTTCGTCATGCCGTCTGGTAGAACAGTTTTTGCGCGGCCAGTGCGAACGATACTTTCCTTCAGCCTGTTAAAAAGTCCCGAACCCACATTTTGTCTCTGTTTTCCTCTGAGGCGCTTTTGTTGTGTAACTATAGCAACATACGACAGCAGACTAATGATTCCGATACTACACAACATTCGTAACCCACAAACACGGAGAGCGTACGAGGGCAATGACAGTTGGCACTGCTGAAGAAAAAACTATTTGAGCGCAGTTAACATGAAGTTAGTCGTGCCCGGAGTGGCATGGTGGTGCCTGAGTTTGTTTAGGAAGTCTTGGATGTGGCCAATGGCATTCCTTTGGACTGGGTGTCTCTTTTAACTTTTTTTTGGGGGGGGGGCTAAACTAACTAACAGCCTCTCTGCGCTTTTTTACTGCCAGCCACATCCTCCCCACTGCCATGCACAAGAATTTTAAACGTCAAACTTTGTGGTCAATTCCTTATTCATTTAAAATTTTCTTAAGGAGCCTTTTTTATAAAAGATCGTTAAAAAAAAGAGGGTAAAGACCAGGGTGCTGGGTAGACGGGCCATGTCTGTTCTCCATCATTTCTTTCGAGGTGTCCCATCTGGGACTTTTCGCAACAACTCAACCACGTCGTTTGAACCTGTGTAATTCATTTGTCCTGCGCCGGTTCCAATTTTGCAGGTAGGCCTCACCTATATTAGATCCCTGTCCCATAAGGGACCGCAAGGTTTTATTACTTCTTTTTTTCTTCTTTATTTGTCACGTATAAAGTGGCGTTTTCTGCAGTAAGAGCTTTTAATATGTGCGAGGCATGCGTGCGCTCCCTGGAGAGTGCGGGTAATCTGATTTATATGCAGGTAGCGGGGTCATTATCATGCGCTAAGTGCCGAAGGCCTCCAGTGAAAACTGGCTCTGCAGAGTCTATAGATTCAGCATGCAAAATGCATGGACGGTATACACAGCCTACAGGGTGCGGGCTGAAGCGTCATTGCTGTATTATTTTTTTTCTTTCCTTCTTGTTCTCCTCAGTGACGGTGGCTGCCTGACCCAGTTTTCCATGTTGGAGTTTTCACACTGCTGGCTGAGGGAGTAAGGCGAAAATGTCCTGAGAGAATGGGTCCTTCGGCCTTCAGATCCACACAACTCCCCCCCTCCCCAGTTCCGCTTACCCAGGAGAGGTGTCAGTGGGGGACGCGTTGACGTTGTTATAGGGTGATCCCACAGAGCCCTAATAGGCCTTTAGCACTGTCGCTAACACTGCACCAACAATCTCCAGCTTACATGCTCTCTATATGGTTGCTAAGCTTATTTAGAGCCTCCCCTCTGAGATCAGACCTGTGGCAAACATTTGGCAGTGCATTTCTAACAGACAATCAAACAAACCCCATTCTTGGTAATAACGCACTTAACATCTAAGGACCTGTACAACCCCCACATTTCAGGTCCACCACTCTGAGGGATGTCATTATGCCCTGTGGCTAAATGCTCATTAAAGCCACACTAAATCCATGCCTAATATAAACTACAGTTATGTAGTGTTCCAAATAGACCATTCATTGAATCTTAGGCCACTAAATAGTAATCATAGTAGTTATTAACAGAACAGAAATGAACATTCATCACCAAATAATAGCTCTTATTATTATTAACTGGATAAGAGGCCTAGGGTTCACATTAGTGCATTGACAAGCTGATAACAGTAGGATCAAACAGAGGTCAAATGATAGCTTTGGTGTGGTTGGTGTGGGTAAGCTTGTCTTTTTTACGTTTAGCAGAGTAATAAAAATTGATGTAGTAGAATAAACCATTGAGCTTGGAGCGTGGCTATGCTGTATGTGTCCTAATTTCATACACAATGAGGATGACCCCTCTAAATGGATAAAAATGGATTTTCCACCGGAAAATCCTCAGGGCCTTCAAGATTTTGTCCTTCAACTTTTTATTTTATAATATATAAAGTACATTTTAAGAACTATAGGACTTATTTTGGCCACTAACCGACACAATATATGAAGGATTTAGATTAAAAATATTTATACTGTGGAAAAAAACAGAACTAAACAATAAACAGGTGAAGTTGTCATGACTGCACTTTCTTTAAAACACATCTTTTAGAAAGAAAACAAAATAGCATTAAAATTTCAGTTTTACTCCAGAAAGCCTTTAATTTTGAACATTATATTACTGTAGCATGTTCAGAAAGTGTGTGCATATGTGTGTAGAGAGAGTGAGATGTTAGCAAAGAGTGCAGTAGAGTGTGTTGTTAGATAAAGCTCCGTTAGATCAAGCTGTGTACTGCGTGGTTGTGGCTCAAGTATCTCACAGACTCTGCTGGTTGATGACCTCTCTCAAAGTACTTGTATAACTTATGATGTATTTGCCTTTCCTCTGTAATTGTGGGGTCAATGGCAGAAGCGAGCTGGTTTACTTTAAATCAGACCCGAAAACTGCCCGGGGTTCCTCTGAAGTGTGTTGTGTTCTAACGATCTGCTGCAAGCAACACAGTACGAAGCATTTGTGCTGTTTTGATGTGTCTAAATCATACAGAGCTAAATTTCGTTCAGTGCTTTTGTGTAATAAAAGTATGTGTGTATGTGTTAAACACAGGACAAATGTTGAACAGTGTACTAAATGGAACGTCATACTGCCTAGCACTACTGTATATACGTTCATATATGTCATGTTTTTGTTTTTGTTTTTGTTTTTAACTGTAAAGTTTTGTTTTATTACTCTTATCTCTTTGTTAAATGTAAAATTAATGAAACAGCAATCCTTACTTTTATAGTATCTGGGTAGATACAGCTCAGCAAGCTCATTTGTTAGGCCTTCAGGAGCTAAATGGAAGAATAAATTAACTACCTGCATAAGGTCAAAGCCATAGTGAAATCAGCCAGTAATGTTTTTAATTTACAGTCAGTGATTTTTTTTAAATGGCCAGAAAATGTGAATTGCCATTAGCTTAGCACAAACATACTAACAAAACACAACAATCTTCAAACTGCAAACTAACTAAATCCTTTGGAGTTGCTAGCAGAATTCATTGTAAAGGTTTCAACATTTAATGCCTAAACTCCAGTTCTTATTTTTAATATACTCAAAAATCACATCCTAACAGGTTACATCTTGTGTAAATATGAAATATTTCTCATTTTGATATTGTAAGAATATTATACAATAATTTAACTTACATGTAGAAACAATTGTCATTTGTTTTACTACTAGATACGTTTAATGAAGTGTTGTTTAAGTGTTCCAGTACATAAATGACTTAAATGTGTAGAAATGTATGTATATATATATATATATATATATATATATATATATATATATATATAATAATTAATCTCAAAAAGAAATGAAATTAAAAAGGCCCATCATCCAACAAATATTGAGTTTTTCACTAAGTTTGTTTCTTGTTTCAAAGTAAAAAAAATTGTAGAATGGAATTCCTGTGCATCTGCTTTCTTTAGGCTAGGTGATTAGCTCAGTGATTGTTCTGAGAGGGAGAGAAACTAGTCGAGCACAACCAACCCCTATTTGCTGTTCAGTGCTACTCGCAAAGGGACTTTTTCGATAATTAATGACGCAACATGTTTTTCATTTGGAAACTAATTCAGTAGTGGGAATACAAATTAAGGCCCATAATTGCCCAGTCTAGGTTAGAAAATGGTATCTCAGAGTCTGCTGTGTGAGTTGGTCAATTCAAGCCCAAGCCCAAAGCACTGGACTTCACTGTGTATGTTTGCTCACAACATACTGAGTGCACTGGAGTAATATTGTACCAAGATTTAAATAAAGTCATCTGTGGGATTGGATGTGAAAAATAGCAGCATGTCCACCATCCTAATTCTCCAGTAAAAGTGGGGGCCTCCAGAGGGGAAAACAAGCCTTTGTAATTATGTCCTCCTGTAGGCAGGGTGAGGGGGTCTTTGAGAAAGGAGCTGCTTCTCAGTGAGACGTGAGGACGCAAGGGAACACAGAAATCCTGGGCTTATTATCTTCAGGTTGAAAAGCTCTGCCCTGATTGGTCAATTCTGGAGGTCTATCTTAGGATTTGAGAGAATTTATCCTGACATGTAGTGACCCCACCAGCAGCATCATAACTGAAGTGAAGGGCATCCAGATTCTAGATTGGGCCAATAAATGAGATGCTGCTACTACTATTACACTTGGAAGTGGACGCAGCTAAGGGTCAGAAGACAGTCATCACAAAAATCAGTTGACCATTAAGACATTTAAGGTAAATGCTTTCATCTAAGACTCAGAAGTAAAAAATAGTTTGCAGAAGCAAGCAAAGGTTCAACAAGCAAAAGCATGCATCAGCAAAATCAGTGAAAAGGAGAAAATGAACACGAGCAGTAGCAGGCAGTGAGTGTCTTTTGAAAAATGAAGTTTGAATTGATTCTTATTTCCTACAGTATATTTGCAAGTTACTGAGTCAGAGGCCACACTGGGATTTCATATCTGCTCACATCTGTTTTTTTTTTTTTTCATGTAAACCTGGAAATAAACAGCAGAACGTCTGGAAGGAGCAGAAAGTACCAAATTGTGATGTTGTCCATGATAACATTTATTTGAGCTTATTATATCCTCTATTTAAGCTTGTGTTCAGGTCTGATCTGCTCATCAGATGCTTTTGGACAAATCTGTGGACTTCTCGCAGCTCAAGTGCATGCTGCTACTAAAGTGTTAATATTTCTATAATTCATTATATAGGTATTCGAATATAATTGCAAATGAAAATAGAAACGAGTTTAATAAAGATGTCTAAGACTTTTAAACCCTACTCTATAAATAGTATTTAAATATTTTAAACATTTAGCATATAATTACCAACAGACTGTATCATGTTTTCCCAACCCTAATGCAGTTTGGTTCGTCGTCAGAAAAGCAGACATAGATAGATAGATAGATAGATAGATAGACAGACAGACAGACAGACAGACAGGCAGGCAGGCAGACAGACAGACAGACAGACATATAGATAGATGGATGGACGGACAGACAGACAGACAGACAGACAGACAGATAGACAGACAGATAGATAGATAGATAGATAGATAGATAGATAGATAGATAGATACACAGCTGGACAGACAAATAGATTGCTATGGTTCTAGTACGATGACGACTCTATTGCAAAGACATCAGTGCACAAACAGCAGACAATATCTGCTGAGGCAGTTACATTCATTGGTGTGTGGGGGATGTGGTGAATTGGATTAGTGTGGAAAAAAGCCAGGTGTACTAAAGCAGGAGAGCTCTAACTGACACGGATCACAGTGAACATTACAGAGCATTATACAGCGTGTTGACATGACTTTTTACCACAATCTCGGTTGACTTGTCATTGTCATTGTCTGTGTGTGTGTGTGTGTGTGTGTGTATGTGTCTGTGTGAAGCCCTAGGACTGGAGGTGATTTATGGGAGGAGGTAGTGCATGCTAACGTGCCATGTCCTTTCAGTGGTCACCTATAATACTCCTCTTTGGTTGAAACCTTCTGGGACCAGAGGGAGTTGGCTAGTTGTATTTGGGCATGGCTGCTTTCTAAATTCAGGTCAAAATTGAACACAATGAGAATCAGACATTTGACTCTGCCTGACCTAGTCTCCTGTGGTCCATGACAGCAAACTGCAACTGGTCACAAGGCCTCTAGTTCCAGGATGGCTGCTAACCCTGACCTCTTAAGCTCCACTGTCCAATGCCAATGAGCATTGAGCAGTTAGTGCATGCGAGCAGGCTAATGCTCTCACATTGCCAATAGCGCATATAATAAAGCTGTCTCTCTCTCTTTTACTCTCGCGCTCTCCCTCTCTCTCTACCAGCTACTAGACAGCGAGAAAATGCCACCGTGAGATGTCCCAGAGGGCCCAGGGCTGTCTATGGGCGAGAGTGCACCTGACAGATGAAGCATTTTGACAATGACATATTGCTGTGGGACAACAATAAATAAATGACTGGAATTTTAAAGTGTAACACACCTCCCCCCTTCCTTCCTTATCTCTCTTACACTCTCTCACTCTCCCTATGTCACTCTCTCTTTCTCTCTCTCCCTCTATCTCTTCCGATTTATCCCTCATTCATTCTCTCACTCTTTGCCTCCTACAATTTACCAAGCTATCTATCTATCTGTCTATCTATCTATCTATCTATCTATCTATGTCTGCTTTTCTGATGACGAACCAAACTGCATTAGGGTTGGGAAACTAGCTAGTTCAAGCCTATTAATACATAAATTAGTATAATTGGACTACACATTTAACTTTGTACATTATAAGTATGCTATATAGTGACATGTGAAAGTATGTTTACCCGTGGTCTAAAATTCTGTTACTGTTAGTAGTTAA
Source organism: Salminus brasiliensis (assembly GCF_030463535.1). NCBI lineage: Eukaryota > Metazoa > Chordata > Actinopteri > Characiformes > Bryconidae > Salminus > Salminus brasiliensis. The sequence goes on from NC_132878.1 coordinate 35,022,482, forward strand.
ATGAGTAGAAGATCTTCAAGATCGTGGTCTGATCTCCAGAAGCCATGAAGATAAAGACTGATCAGTGACAAAAGTGGAAGGAGCACCACGCAAAAGTTTAAGGACCTCAAGAGATTTGAACTCACAGATTACTTTTACCAAGGCCTTAATCAGCTTGATGGGGTTATGATGTATTTATAGTCACTACCTGTATACAACCTTTTGATAAGTGCAATAATATTCGTACAGTAAGCATCCAAAAAAATGTATGGTGGCCTAAACATCCCCATAGGAATGCCTTGAAATGTGTCTGTAAACATTTAATCAAAACTTTTTATGTCTATTCTAGTCTATGTCTATAATTCTTTTTATTTACAGTCAACAAATTTGGCAAAATCATAGAACTAATATCATAGTTTTAGGTCTTGTGCTTTTTAAACCGATCCAAAGTACACTTTTCTGGAAAACAAATGTTCATTTTTCGTTTCCTCCATGAAAATAATTGTGTAATGTTAAGAAATGATGTGACAGTGGGCAGTTCTCAATCTGTTTGACTGTTTAGCAACATCAGAGGTTTTTAAAGGAACTTCTAAACAAGCCTGATGCATTTTGGGAACAAGGCCTGTGTAGTGATGAAGCTAAATTAGAACCTTTTGGCCACAATCGTCAGAAGAATGTTTGGAGAAAAAACGCTGCAGAGTTTAATGAAAAGAATATCTCTCCAACTGTTAAGCATCAGTGTGGATTGATCATGCTTGTTTTGCAGCCAGTGGCACAAGGAACATTTCACCTGTAGTGGATAGAATGGATTCTCTACCTCCCTCCCTCTCTCTCTTTCTCGCCCTCCCTCACTTATTCCCTCACCTGTTTTAATTTCTTTCCTGTCTCTTTCTCTTTTTGTCTCTCTCTCCTTCTTTCACTCTGTATCTTTTTCCCCTCTTACTTTCTCTTACTCTCTCTCCCTTACACTGTCACTCTCTCACACTTTCTCTCTTTTTTTCCCCTTATATCTGTCTCTTGCCCTCTCTCCCTCTCTCATTCTCTTAAATCCGACAGGAGGGAGAGAGAGAGAGAGAGAGAGAGAGTGAGAGAGAGGTAAAGAGAACTGCACCCTGACACCTCTCAGCTCCTTAATGACTCTCTCCTGTCGGGCTCTCTCTCACACCAGCCTGAACCTCCACTCTAATGTACTATTGATTTTGAAGGAGTGAGATTTACATAAGTAAATGTGTAAATGTATGCTTAGCTGACCCTGCGGAATGGAATTTTCTCTGATTTTACACTGTGTTGCAAAAAGCAGAACAACCAAGCAAGCCAACATTTTCAGAGCTAAGAGTATAGTGGAGCCTATTCAACCAGATAATGGATAGAATTTCAATAATGGGTAAGATTTTGGGTGATATGCTGTAATATATATAAAATGATCAAGCGTAAAATAATTAAGCAAATTATTAAACAAGCAACACTGAGGAGGAATTTTGGACCATTTCTCCCTGCAAATACATTCCAGTTAATCAATATTTCTGGGATGCTTTGTCTGCTTAGCCTTTAGGTCAGCCTTCAGGTCAGGCCACAGCAGATCAATAGGGTTAAGGTTAGGGTTCTGACTTGGCCATTCTAAAACACAAATCTTCTTCTTTTTTAACCCTTCTTTAGCTGATTTACTTCTCCTGCAAAATGCACTGAAACAACAACAAAAATTATAACAAAAAATTATCCCTCAGTCCACCCTGAGCACAGCAGCCCCAAACCATGATGCTCCCACCACCATGCTTCACAACACCATTTAATTTCTTATCATACTTGCCCTAGCTTCCTTCTGGAAATTGGGATGTTTACAGTTGCCCCACTGCCCCACTTCTATCTTTACAAATCCACGACTGACTGATCACCCAGCATTCATTTGAAGGATTTTTGTTGATGTGAGCCTCAAAACAGCTAAAGAAAAAAAACAGCACTTCAGTTTGAATCTAATCAAACTGGAATGCATTCACCAGCGTGGTGTACAGAGTACTGGTAGTGTGTGTTCATGCCACTGAGGTGTAGCCGGAAGCAGAGCAATGCAGAGCGCGTTACATCCCCCCCCCCCTCCCCCTCACCCCCAACTTGCAGCCTTGTGCTGTCTGCCACTGCTGCACAAAGCCCCTCATTCCCCTCTCGGCACCAGCGTCTGGCCTGGCTAAAAAATGCATGGAATATTTAAGAGCCATTGGCATTCCCAGCACTTCCAGCCCATGACCAGCCAGCCTGAGCCACGGAGTATCCTGCATCATTCTGTTAAAAAACAACAACAACAACAGCTACAAAATCATCCCCTGTCATTCTGTTAAAAACAACACAGTGTGCTGGGGCACTCATGCTGAGACTTAGCTGCTGTGTTCAACACAGAGGTGCTGCTCTGATCAATAGGGTTAGAAAAACTGTGTGTGTGTGTGAGTGTTGGGATACACATAGACACAACAGTGCACACACTCACAAACAGACACAAACACAATACTGATGAAACTGTAAACATAGACATGAACAGTTGCGTTATGTATGTATTACCATCCACAAGGGGCTGTCTACAAATAACAGCACTACAGTTCTGAATATGACTGTATACCAATTAAAGCACTAAAAAAGAACGGTCTACAAATGAAAGTGCTAGAGTTCTGAAAGGGATTGTCTACAAATTACACAATAGAATTCTGAAAGGGATGGTCTACCAATAACTGCACTACAGTTAAACATGTGACAGTCTACAATTTACCACACTGGGTTCTGACACTTCTAGCATTCTGAAAGGGACGGTCTACAAATTACAGTTCTAGAGTTTTGACAGGGACAGTCTACAAATTACATTTCTAGAGTTCTGAAAGGGACAGTCTATAAATTACACTTCTAGCGTTCTGAAAGGGACGGTCTACAAATTACAGTTTTAGAATTCTTAAAGGGATGGTCTACCAATGACTGCACTACAGTTAAACATGTGACAGTCTACAATTTACAGCACTGGGTTCTGAAAGTGACTGTAACTACAGATTACATTTAACAAATAGCAGTTCCCAAGTTCTGAAAGGGACGGTCTACAAATTACAATACTAGGTTCTAAAAAGGGACATTCTACACATTACACTTCTAGAGTTCTGAAAGGGACAGTCTACAAATTACAGTTCTAAAGTCCTGAAAGGTAGAGTCTACACATTACACTTCTAGAGTTCTGAAAGGGACAGTCTATAAATTACAGTTCTAGCATTCTGAAAGGGACAGTCTACAAATTACAGTTCTAGCATTCTGAAAGGGACGGTCTACAAATTACAGTTTTAGAGTTCTTAAAGGGATGGTCTACCAATAACTGCACTACAGTTAAACATGTGACAGTCTACAATTTACAGCACTGGGTTCTGAAAGTGACTGTAACTACAAATTACATTCAACAAATAGCAGTTCCTAAGTTCTGAAAGGGGCCATCTACAAATTACACTTCTAGAGTTCTGAAAGGGACAGTCTATAAATTACAATTCTAGTGTTCTGACAGGGATGGTCTACAAATTACAGTTCTAGCTTTCTGAAAGGGACAGTCTATAAATTTCATTTCTAGCATTCTGAAAGGGATGGTCTACAATGCAGTTCTACAGTTCTGAAAGTTACGGTCTATAAATTACAGTTCTAGAGTTCTAAAAGGGACCATCTACAAATGATAGTTCTACAGTTCTGAAAAGGATTGTCTACAAATGACAGCGCTAGGGCTCACAATAGGACAATTACAAATTAAATCATTTATTTTATTTCTCACTTGTCTCATTTTTTCTCAACTCTCAAGCCTTATGCTGTACACATTTCTCATCTTTATGTTTTCACCATTTGACAAAACATGAGATCAGTGATCATTTGTGTGAGACACAACAACAACCGCTTGTGTCTCCATCTTCCCTGTGGTTCTACATCACTCACTTAGACTGCAGTCAGACGGCAGAGTGCAAGTCCATTCTGCTCGAAATATCCTTCGGCTTAAAGTCAAGCTGAAAAATGTTCATGAATAGGCTCCACTTGTCATGTCACTTTTCATAAGATAAGAAGGGTCCATTATAAAAAAGCTAAATTAAAAGTTGGACACAGGGCTGTTTGTTGTGAGAGATGTATCCTTATTTTTAAACATGAAAAATACTCTACTCCAATATATATGGGAATATTCATACACAACAGCATGCACAAATACAGGCGCACTCACACACTTACACTCAGTGAAGCAACAACCAATAATGGCACTTAAGTACAGTATCTTTCTGTTTTACTGCATTATGCCGTGAGCTGCGGTGCAATCTCTTCTCTCCGACAGTGGGAATTTAGTCATACTTGCATTCAGTGAGTGTGCTGGCCCCTCTTCAGTCCACTCCAGCCTTTCTGCTAAAACTTCAGAGGAATTCCTCCAAACTGAAGTGGCACCATCAGCAGCGACTGTGAGGGGGAAAAAAGAAGGAAAAATAAAAAAGGTCCATTCTCGGAATGTTTGCCAGAGCCTCCGTCCTTTCCTCTCTGCAGAAAAGCGGGATTACGTCTCCTCTGTGGCCATTAAATCTCTAAACCCCAATTATATCGCCAGCCAGTGATTTATGGGTTTATTTTTAATGACACATTAAAATGCAATTAGCATCCGTATCCAGAACAAACTGTGTGTATCCAATGAAAATCCCCCACTATAAATGACAAACCCTTTTTCCCACTGCATGAATGAGTGCTCGGTTGGCGGCGAAGGAGAGCCGAGCAGGGTGGCGTTCCACCCGCAGGCCGAGCAAACAGCACTTAATGCAGAGTCCATTAAAGCGAAATGTCTTACAGAGCTTCTGTGGAGGTTCTGCACTGAGGATCCAGGGCTGCTGATCTTGGGTGATCCTTAGCAGTAATTTTAAGCTTCTTTGGTGGTCCAATAGTTCAGACATCTCCTTAAAGCTCACTGATTATTTGTTATTTGAACATTTTTTCTTTCTATTTTTTCACTTTTGCATTTTCAGATTTTCTTTCTAAACCTTCCACTTCCCAGTCCTGGATACCCATATTTTCCATGTTTTACCTACTCATGGATCTTATACAGCTAAAATATGGTCATTAATAAACTTCTATTAGGGAAAAGTCCAAGAGCGAGGAAAATGCTAAAATGTAAAAGGTAGTTCTTCTCCAACGTTTTGAGCCATTGATTTATTTTGGAATTACGTAAGGGTCCTTAAACTAAAGTGACAATTATTTCAACACTTATATAGGCACTTAAATAGGCTCATCAGAATAGGCCTCTTTCATTTGGAAAAGATGCTTCAGATCCATGCCATAAATGGAAGAGAATGTCATTCACTTGAGCTTAACCCTTTTACACAGCAATGCTTATTACACACTAAAGTATATTATTCAATAATAACAGGGGCTATTCTCTGGTAATAGAAGTGTGCAATAAGACTTTCGGCCCATGTGCGGCCCATGTGCTGCTTAAGGGGTTAATATCCCTGATATCAGTACAATAGAGTCATTTACATAATGCAGCCTCAAATATTTAGTCACCTTCCTTCTTTGCAAATGTACACTTTTTGACATCTGGCAGTTGTTCTTTACATTGTATCAACATTTCATGGTGAACGGACCAATACCAATGCTCCAAATTTGAGTAAATTGAACCAAAACATTGTTTTACATCAACTTCTTTACTATTAATAGTAAAAAAAATTTTTCCTTCTTTTGTACAATTGTCACTTTGGAGACACAATGTTTTTGTGTGATAGTGAAAATATGTAATATTACAATTCCCAGCACTAGTCTGTTTATACATATTTAAGTACTGCTTTGCAAGCATCTAATGCAATGCATGTGTTATTACGTCCCTGTGTAGGTAGCTTTTTAAGTAAATGCTACACATTTTTAGGCTCTGGTCTCAGAAAACTAGACAAATTCATTTTGTACCATTGCTGCCAGTGACCTACAGATGGCAAATAAAAGCCTGCTCCTGCGCAGAAGGATAGCCATCGTTACACGTGGCAAAGTACAGAAATAGCAGCAAGATCCTCAGATAGCATTCTGTGATGCCTGGCTGCATGCTAATTGCTGCCTAGATTGAGGTAGATTCCCTCAGCTTCAGAAAGACTGCCAACCTGAAAGGCAAAGGGTGTTAAAGAATATTAGCTGCCTCCATTTTGAAGAATCTTCCATTGATTTTGCAATACCGGAGCACTGTTCACATATAAGAAGTCACTAACAACTGCCACTAATATGCCTCAAGTAGCACGCCAGGATAAATAAAATCCATTTCAATCTCAAACAGAGTACGCTCCGACCTTCCCACCAAAGCATCTCTTCCTTGAGCGTCTGCTTCTGTCGACTCCCCTGGCAATACCCGCCAACTCCCTTGACTAGCTCTCTTGCATATTTTATCGAGCGGATGCTTTCACATCAACAGGTGGCATGTGTATCGACGTGGGACACTCTCTCACACTCACACACATGCCCTGCTGTGGCCTATCCATCCGCATGGCTCCGTGCGCCTGGTACCCCCAGTCACCCTCTGCTAAACATCTGGAGAGCCAGGGACCACGGCATGCTAAGTGGCCCGACTGATCAGGTATGCTCCCACTCCGATCGTAGCCCAAGCTTTTTAATTACCCATATGGCCTGAGTGGATACAGAACCTCTGTTTATGAGACAACATAAAGAGGGCCATATGGATCGGGACTAGGAAATCAAATCTGACAGTCAGATGTTCATCAAACAAACGTGCACGGGTGTTGGAAATATCAGTGCGATGACATGTCAATGGAGGTGATGGGGAAACTTCAAAATCAAGTATAATCTAGTTTGGGTGGTACAATTTGATGTTTTCACAATGATAACCCAAAGAAAAAAATTACTCTATGCAACTATACGAGGCATAGCTGAGAAAAAACAACCATACCAGTGAATTGGGCTTAGCATCTGCACACACAGGCCTAGACTGATATATCAACACAAGGTAAAGACAGTCATGTGGCCAGGGAATAGAGAAATTCCATTTGATACTTGGATGTTCTTCAGATGTATATATATATATATATATATATATATATATATATATATATATATATATATATGTATGTATATATATATATATATATATATATATATATATATGTGGAATGACTTGTTTATGTATAGGAGAGGTGGTAAGGAGCGAGAGCTTCATGCAGTAGGACAAAATGCAGTTGTTATTTGCAAGACCACAGGCCTCATAGAGGAATATCCACATATTATAGAGGTATATCCCAGAATATCCCAGAGTATAGAGGTATATTCTATACTAAAACTAGGAAAACAGGCTATATCATAACCATAGCAAATCTACGGAAAGCTAGCCAACCCTTAAACAACATGACTTAATGCCAGACCTGGCAATTAGCAAGCTATAAAACAGAGGCTACCTATATGAGCAAATGTACCTACAATAGCTACAATTAAACACACTATGAGCCAAATGGCACTAGAGAGAAGAGTGGATCAATAAACTAAACACAGGAGACCACAATAATGAGTAGGGTGGACCCAGGATGGAGATAATCAGGGACAGTTTAATTGGGAAGATGCAGGTTGATGGTTTTAACCAGTGTTTCCAAACTCAGGTCCTGGAGGTGCCACGCTTCCAATCGGCTCATTAACATCCGCCTCATGGAACTGAAGTGGCTGGGTTAATGCACTTCTGCTGAGCAGGAGGTTTTCAGGACCAGAGCTGGGAAGCATTACTTTTGACAATGAAGGAATGACAGAAGAACAGCTTGGAAAAGCTGAGAAAATCTAAATACAATCACATTAAATTTGTGTCTCCACCACATAAACAGGGGTTAGCATCAGGTTCAGTGGCTGTTATTGGTTTGAAGAGCTGCTGGGAACGTAGGGGTGACAAATGAGGAGAAGCAGAGAGAATTGAAAGGATGGTGAAAGGATCAGACAGAGATCGGCGTGGTTCAGCTCGTTCACGCTGACAGGCCCAAACGAGCCGAGTGGCCCTTCGGCAGACATCGACATCAGCAGAGCTGACATGAGCTAGCCTGATCCTGCGACCGCTGCTGGATCAACCTTGCTGATGGAGGCTGACAGAGGGGTCAGTTGCATTCTCAGTTTCAAGTCACTGTCACTCTGTAGCTGTTCAAAATAAAAGACAAGTGAGTGGGACTCCACAGGGGTAGCTCTACCTAACAATGCTAGCATTGTGACTTCTAATGCTGGCTAATGTGGCTTCTGGTTATGCTAAGTGGCATTGCTGTATTGGAGTTCATTTGCCATGTCATTTATTAGGCCTGATAAGCATACACACAAAGTGCAATATGGGCGGTTTTAGTTTTAGCATTAGCATTAGCTCATGATGCATCTCCTTGTAGAAACTGTGCTGCTTTTCACATCCTTCTGCTGTTGTCCACTCCTCTTTCTGCCATAAACTAATTAACACAGGCAGAACATATGGATGCATAGGAGGAGAAGTAATCATATTCAAGTATTAGCTGTGCACTTTTTTGCTTGGTACACATGCTATTAAAGCTGTCAGGGCTTTGTGGCGCTTCAGAAAATAGAAATAGTCAGCTGCACGGAGACAGCACAGAATATCAAATTACACTCCTCTCTTCCGTGCACCTGAAGGCGTGTTTTGGACCATATACTTTATTTAGTGAGGATGGGGAGCTATTTTACCTGCCACTGCGTTTAGCCATCATGCAAAATCATGTGGAACAGAACTGCAAAAAGTGTTTTATTTCAGAGCAAAACGTGTGGGACTTCACCGGAAAGCTTGGAGGAGCTATTCCTGACCGTGCGCGTGACAGCGCATACCTGCGGCTGCTGGACAATGGCGCAGAGTGCCATAATAGACGAATGCAGTTGCTTCTAATTCCCAGCTAATGCAGTGCCCATACATCTTCCTCAAATCCCAATGGCCCATGCTGTAATATGACCACTGCATTTTATCATTTGACATAGTAGTTCCCTGAGACTCGGATGCTTCAGAACTTTCTCTACCTCTGACTGGTTTCCCAGCAGATGTGCTGCACAGCTGACAGCTGCATTAGTCACCAAAACAGAGCAAACAATCGTAAGTGAAAAGCTATATTTCCCCTGAACAACTGCAGCCGAGCAGAGGCCAAGAGGTTAATTTACTAATCAGACAAATCTGCATAAATGCGAGCTGCAATGAATTATGTAAACCGAAAGCACTTCTTCCTCAAACTCAAGAACAGGGAGAGTATTTCCAAAGAGAATATTTATAGAAGTCGAGCCCCAGGCACACTGAGAGAGAGAGAGAAAAAAAAAGCTAGGAAGGACAATAAAAAGAAGGGAACTATCCTTTTAAGCACTATGCTAAGACTGAGCAAAGACCATCCAGAGATAATTTTAGCTTTAACAGTTCTACATACAAAGGCTTGCAAATGTAGGTCAGTGTGAATAGCACACACTTGGATAATTTCCCCTTGCTTTTGTCCCAAATGTAAAGGCATATGATGTTCTGTTTCCCCTGTAAAACTGTAACTACAGTGGTCGGAGGAGTCCGTTCAGGTGCGCTCTTGCCGGACCGTGTACACGAGCTGTGTTCATGGGGGACACGATCGTTATTGTCGCATGCCATACTTCAAAAGCAAAGGTGATGCTAAGCTAACCCAGTTTACAACGAACACAGCGCACTAGGTTAGGAGGGGATGTGTATCCCATACATCATCAAGGCAGCAATTCAAAGGAGAGCAATACACTAGAGGTCGGATAAACACAATGCAGGAATGCATTCTTCCGAGTTCTCTTTTCGTGGGAGACAACAGCGGGCAAAGATTAGTAGCCCAATTCCACATCAGCCCTTAGCAATATTTCTAACGTGGTATAAGAGCATTCCTTTGCTGCTGAGGGGTGGGTTAAGCACCTTATTGACTGACTCTTGAGTGAACTGTGTCTTAAAGCAGTAGTCATCATCATCATCCTCTTCCATCCACTTATTTGGGTGAGGGCCTAGATCCTCCCATTCCCCTCATCAAGACCTTGTCATGGTGAAGGGGCTTGTGTGTAAGGGCTTGTCTCCAGTAAATCTCAGGGGCTAGGTCACCAGGAGCTTAGGCCTCCCAGCAGAAACACTCCAGGTGAATGAGTTTTGGGGGAGGGGTCAGACAAAGAGTGACCCTGCAGACCAAAGATTCCCGGAGCTGGTCATGTACATGTACATTTCAGTTCAGGAAAGATGTCTTATTTAATGAGCTGATTAGTTACATCAGGTGTAGTAGAGGCAAGGTAATCTCTACAATGTGCAGGGCAGCAGCTACTCCGGGACCAAGCTTAGGAACCTATGCTCAATGTCTATGAAAGGTAAGCCAGGAGCCGTCTGAGGGTGGTGTGCACAGATCTGTACAAGTGCCTGGTGACCTGCCACCCACCCACATAACCACATTGGGAACAGGCTGTGAACATGGATTCCCTTGGTTCTGTGTAGCAAAAAGAAGGTGAAAGAAAGTGGGCAGAAGGTGTGAGACAGATATTTTTGAGTTTTTTTATTTCCATTAATGCTCGCTTTGCAGACATGAGAACTTTCTTAGACCCCATACATGCCTGGTCACTTTATGCGTCGCTTATGGGAGTATTATATCAGGATTATATCTGGACCCACATAGAGAAGTGTAAACACACCCAAGACTCGGTAGACACACCCAAGACAACCAGACACAGACCCGATTAGTCAAACCACTTCAGGGATGGTCTGAGATGCTGTTGGCCACATGTTACAGCAGTGTAAACACATCAGTCTCTCCAAGGCACCTTTAACAACCAAATCCCCTCCGAGTACAACCAGAACAACGGTCATATTTTATCCCTGCACATCAATCAGATTTCAGTCTGACCATTCGGAGACGCATTTGACTACACAGTGTAAACACGTGACAAAAATCTTATCAGCATAGAACCCACATACTAGTCACATAAAGTAACCAGGTGTACATATAAGGAGTCTTATATATTTGCCGGACAGGTGGAGGACCTCTCAGGCAAGCAGTTCTGTCATTCATTCTGCTGTTGGTTTATATTGGGCAGGATACTTTGAACAATTTAACATACATTAAAAGTAACACATTCCTAATACACTGAGAGCAGAACTGTACCCTTACCCTTTTTCATTGACTAGGCAAATGTGGGGCATCTTTTGGTAATTGCACTAGGGGACCCCATAAATGCTATATAGTATATATTCTGTGTTCTGTGAGTTGGCACAAGCCTCCTAAATGTAAAATGAATGTCTGAATCCAGCAGAACATCTGTGCTAAGCTTATCACTTATGAACATGTGTGCAAATGAGGAGACTGACCAGTTAATCTGTCAAAATAGCTTACTTCTTTTTAATTTGTGGAAAAAGTGTTTTTACCGAATGGGGGGAATTAAGCGCCTGTTACTGACAGGGGCCCTGGAAAATTTATCAATTGAGTATGCCAACAATATTGTTAGAGTTGTGGGGCCCAGAGTAATATTTTTCATGGGGCCCAAAATCCCTGGCAGAAACTCTGGTTGCTGTACAGCTCAAGGGGCATGAGCTTGTGGGGTCAGTCCTCACTCTGGCCTCTGTGAGGAGTGTTCCCCTTTGTCTATGTGGGTTTCCTCTGTACTGTGGTTTCCTCCCACACATGGTGGGTGAAATGGCTATGCTAAATTGACTTCTAGGTGTGAGAGATTGGAGGTGTGTGTTACCCTGTGACTGACGCCCTGTCCGGGGTCCAATGTGCCCAGCGATTCCAGGTAGGCTCCTGAACCTACAGTGACCTTGACAAAGGAAGAAGTGGATAATTAGATAAATGAACTGTATAGTAAAATATAACATTGACTGAATACAGATAGTTCATTTTGTATAATAACTATATCTTCCAAATACTTGTATTCAGTTACTTTCCAGTACTTGTCAGTCCCACAACATGAAATCCGCCCTTAACTACACAACAGGAGAATCAACAGAACTTCTGTCCTATAGAAACCAGTGTGAGTTCCCTCTTCTCTGGGGGACGGGCTTAGGGCTTATTTGCCATCGAGCCAGTGACGTTAGTGTTGGGCCAATTGAAGCGAATTTTCACTGTGAGGGAAATTCCATCATGGGACTAATCTCCCCTACCTCAGGGACTGATCAATACCGAAACTTTGTTGTTGTCTCCTGAACTCTGTTCCACCTCTTAAAGTTCAGCAGCATACCCATTAAATCATATCAGAAGAACCCTGGGACTGAATCAATGGCTCTCCCATCACACTCCCCTGAGGCTCCTCCACTATGGGAATTGACCTGTTCGGCACACCGGGTGGTCCACTGCTTCAATCCCAGTTCCTTCCTCCCCTGCCTCTCTCTGCCTCTCTTTCTCTCTCTCCATGTTTCTTTCCTTCTGGGTGGCCATTCACTTTTGCACAGTACTAAGGTCATTACATTAAGACTGTGTTGCACACTGCAAAACTCTAGACTTCTAAGAGTTAAACTCTCCATCTTCCTTCTCTTTCCCTCACTATCTATACCTCACTGCATGTCTATCAGTCTTCTCTCTCCATCTTCATATATCTGTCACTCTCCCTCTCTGTTCTGCTTCTTCTCACGCATCATCATCCCTCTCTCGCCGCATCCAATCTTCCCCTATTCCAAACGCCTCAGCCTAATGGCTGCCTCTTCTGCATCTGAGTGGGCGAGCGCGACGCTGAGCTGCGAGTGTTGGCTGTTGGAGTGTATCTATCAGCTGTGTTTATCGGAATCAGCCGAGCAGCAGCCGCAATGCCAGAACATCTGTTACCTTCCCGTGCCCCGTCCCATGGATCCGTCCGGGCTCCAAATTCGCCCGCGCTCGTTTCCTCTCGCTCGCCACCGCCACTCATTCAGCCTGATCACCCGGTGCTTATTTACTCTTATCTGCAATCATGGGAGGAGAGCGGAGAGAAAGGGAAATGAATGGTAATGAAAAATGGTCCAGCAGTTCAATGTCAATGGGCCAGCTGTCTTTCTGCGCCATTCAATACTGGGGAGCAAAATTAATCAGAGCGCGGGCCATTGTGCATACCTAAACCACACTTTGCTGTTTTTCGACAATTCCAGAGCACTGAAGCCGCTTGCCAAGCCAGATTCACAGTCGAAGACATTCTTTTCCTAGACCTTTATGCAGAATGATTCAGTTTGTGCACATAGTTGTCCATACAAGCGATGGCTGGAGCTAACTGCAGATGTATCAGCCTCTGATTGTTTAACTTGCGTGAAGCGGAATGCAAAATATTAAGGATAAAGAATCAAACAATGCTTCAGTGAACGTTCTGCGCTCACACTACGACTTACAATGATTATAGTGCGCTAACTGTGTCTACTACTGTTCTGTAGGCCTTCCTCTGGCCCTGATGACCACCATACACCATTGCATCCCCTTTTTCTGATCTACATGTACTGCTTCCCACATGTTCTTCATTGCTGTCCACTCAGCTCCTATCATGTTTGAAATATTGTTCCCCACACATTTCCCATCACAGTCCCACACATTCTTCTACTATTTATACAGATCAACCATAACATTAAACCACCTGTCTAATATGTAGGTTTCCCTCATGCTGCCAAAATAGTTCTGACTCTACAAGCCCTCCACAAGCCCTGTGGTAAATTTCAGCAGATTTTTAAGCCCTTCAAGTTGTGAGTTGAGACCCCCAGGGATTGCATCAGTGCGTTTTAGGCGCCCATGATGTTTTCACTGGTTCACAGGTTGTCTTTTCTTGGACCACTTTTGATAGGATGAGACCTGATGATTTGGAGATGCTCTGATCTAGTTGTTTAGCCGTGACAATTTGGCCCTTTTCCCTGTGTCCAACAAATCAACTTCAAAACTGACTGATCACGTGGGTACTTAATAATGTACTCAAGGAAATACAATGAAGTAATCCTGAAGGAGATTCAGATTTCCCTCTTGTTTTCTCAAGCTACAATTAACATAGCAGCTAATGAAATAATAATAATAGGGTTAACAAGGCTAATCACACTTATGGCCATATAATCGGAACACATAAGCTAGTTGTTACATCTCATATTATGTGTCCTAGAACCACTTACAAAACATGGCAGGATTAAATGCTTAATGCAGGCTAACATAACAAACAAATCCAGCTGATGTATTACAGTTATTGAAGATCTGCCAAAATCATCTTGTTCTCTTATACATTGTTTATATGATTTGAACACAAGCTCATTTTAGCTTTTGATTAATGTATGTTATTTAACTATTTGAACAAGATCTTTTTAGGAGCCTTCAAGCTGGCATGGCGCTTTTTTTTAAGAATGTGTGGCGACAAGATTATACATGTAAAATGTATATATATATATATATATATATATTTATTTTTATTTTATTTTTTAATATATGGACAATTGATCTTTCATTTAAACAATACAACAGAGCAACAGACAACTGTTAAACAAGAAGAAGGTAAAATAACTAAACACATATAACTTAAGAAATGTCTTTAAAAATCATTTGTAAAATGTAATTAATAAAAATACCATTTTCTGGAAAGATTAATGGGATCCTAAGCCCTAATAGCTGGTATTTTCCTCTTGACTAAAAGACCTCCAGTTGGATCCTATAATGATCTACCAGTTTCTGACATTAACTGGGAGAAAGTGTTTCCCGCTCCTCCATGCAGAATTCTTTCAGCTTTAGTTTTTAAAAGAATGGTCTCTCATTTTCCTCAAGCTCCCTCTGATACAATAAAGACTTCCTATTGGATTCTATGTTGGAGAGCTCTTACTGCAGTACAGCAGCTGTAAACCATGACACTTCCACCTCCATGCTGTGCTCAAATGCTGTGTCTGGATTACACTAAACATGTCCTCTGTTACTGTATCCAAATAGCTTTGAATCCATTTGTCCAAAGCACATTGTTCCAGATGTCCTGGTCTTGGTCTGGGTCTGGGTGTTCTCTGGAAAATTTTAGTCTTGCTCTGCTGTTTTGTTTTTGTTTGTTTTTTTTTTTTTAAGCAAGGGTTTACTCCTTTCACACTTTCCATGAAAATCAAACATGTGTGGTCTCTTTCTGATGGTGGATGCTGCAGCTGATGTGCTGCACTTGATTCTAATTTTAGGCATTTGATGAAGCAATGCATGTGCACTATGCACTATTTTTTTTGGCCTCACAAGAAAACTGCATTTCTGTTAATAACATTTTACAAAATATGTTTAAAGACAATTCACCAGATGTTTGTCTTTAATTATTTTACCTCCATATAATACATGGATGAATAATATTTAAAAACGACAATGTTTTGACAATTTATGGCTTTAAAATTTTCAAAGACCTTTTCATGTGGCTGTATACTGAAGCGATTCATTTAAATACAAAGCCTGCATGTTAAGATATTGGTTTGTAATTAATTGTAATATATTACTTTATTATCCTATCACATATTAATTTGTGGACTCAATATAATAATAAATGTCCCCAATGTGTTTTTTTAAAAAATGTTTTTACTGTATTTTTTATAATTTAACCTGAGAATCTCTGCTACAAGTAAAAATGTAAAGATTACTTTAAGCACCTTTGGTTCATGAACAGCAGCACAAGTGCAATCGCATAAGTGGGATAACCAACAGGGGTGAAAATATAAAGTCTGTGCAAAATTTGCACGAAACTGTTGTTGACTTCAATGAAGAAGAGTTTATATCAGTATCTACAGGGATAAAACTAACCCCACTGTCAGGAGGTTGTACTTAAGCCTGGCTGGGTCTGGATCTATGAATCATCAACATGCTTCAGAATGGTGCTGTATTGCAGCCATGAAGAGGGGATTTTTTTTACTTGTCCACAATAATGTCATAAAGTAGATTTATGATATTATTCAAAGAGAATTTCCAAAAGTATCTGTCAGTATGTTGTGAGAATTTGCGAATTTCAGTGCAATGGGAATACAAAAAAGGTGGGAAAAGCAGGTTCTACTTCAGTCTGTTTAACAACATAAAAAGTCCATGTTACATTTTACCCAGCATTCAGTTGTGAACAATCTCTATTGTAAGCAACACATACAGGCCAAGCAATAAAGTCATGCCAGCAGGCTCTTAATGAAGTTACTTTTAATTAGAGACGATACAGTTTATTTATCACCAGGTAGGCAAAGAAATAACTTACTTATTAAGTACTTAACTGCTAATTAGCTTCGATCGAAATGATCGAAAACGCAAACAAGCCAATAGAAACAAAACAAAGACACTAGGCTGAGATTTCCAAACCGTTTCCAAAACTGCTGTAAGTGGATCACTGGAGATAATAGGTGTCATGTCAACGACTATACATATATTGTCATATCCTATAAATAGAAATACTGCGATGATACAGCACTTCAAGTCTGCATGAAAAGCCTATGAGATCAGCTCTCTGCTCATTTTCATGAATATCTCCCATCTCATGTGAGATGGACTGGTAATAATGGCACAATGCTGTCCCACATCTCTCCCTGAGCTCCATCCACAATAGCCTATTCTCCCATCCTAAGGCCATTTTGTGCCTGGCATTAGTGCCTGCTGAAGGCTGAGGCTGAGGCTGAGCAGATGCCGGCATTGGCCTCATCCCTGACCTTCCACAGCTAGTCAGCCCACGCACTGCAAGCGCTCGACCTACATGCGTTATGGATGAAACGGGTCATGCCACATCTGAAAGATTTCAGTGGCTCAACGCTTCATCAAAGAGTGGTCATCTTGTGTGTTTGGGTTCCAAAAAAAAAAACATCGTTCTGCCGTAGAGCATTGCAAGATGTTTTTCAAAGTTATGAAGGTCATTTATCTCAGAGCTGCCACTGTAGCACTCAAGTCCCTGCTTGATCTCAAGACCTCAAATGAATGGTTTTGTCTCTGCCTTGACAATGCTTGGTCATGGTATTTAGGTAAGGAAGACTGATTTGGTCAATGAATGTTTGATTTTGTAAGGCTTATCATTGAGGAACAGAGAAGTCAAAAAATAGAGTCAGCTATTTTATGAAAGTGTATTTAGAGAGTGTATTTATATCTATTGTTTATAATAGACTTGAATGCCTTTAAAAAAAAAATTCAGATCTTAATCTGGTCCCTGTCTTAACTACTCCAATCTCCTGGCTACTAAAAAGTGTTGCTTCTCACTCAGATTCAGCTATAGTCTTGTTCTACAGTTCAAAGTCTCTGCCTTGACTTGGACTCGACTACTTCAAAGTCTTCATTTTGAGACTATGTTGGCTCTATGTGACTTAGACTACTAGTAGGAGTTCAGGTTCCTGTCTTACTTGGATTCCTGGTCTTGACTGAGGCTATGCGTGACTCAGACTTCTAAAAAGGCTTATACAAAGTATCTATCTTAGGTCGGACTCTGTGTCCTGGTCTGTCTTAACTTGGACTAATTAAACTTTGGTCTTTATTCAGCTTCAGTCATTACAAAGTCCTGGTCTTGAGTCAGACCTGGTCTTGTTTTTTGACCTAGTCAGGTCTTGGTCTCATAAGGTCTCAGCTATAGCGATAATTGGAGCTGAACCTCAAGCATTATAGGCTAACATTGGCACTTTTGGGAGTTTTGCTGAAGTTCCATATTCAGTGGATTCCAGGTTTCTTTCAAATCCAAAATACATCAGAGTGCCAGAACAATATTAAAGCTTGGTAAATCACCCTAAAGGCTGTTGCACTGACCTCTTAATCTTCAGCATACAGTCCAGCCAGTTGCTGTTTTGGATATGCCCATGGTAAGCTATTCATCCAAATGACCTGTAATATCTCTCTAGCCCTCAAAAGGTGGTTAATACCACTGAGCCTGATCCCATTTTCAGTTCCATCTTCACCTGCAGCCATTATGGAGTGGTAAATGGAGTGTCACCCTACGCCAGTATGAGCTATCTGTGCCACTGGCTAGCTAATGGCCGCCATATTAGAGCTCGGCCATGTCTTTGAGGGACCTGGCCTATCTGCCAAATCCATCAGTCTCGTCCAGGAGAGGCATCAGCCAGACCTATGAAATTGATCACCTGCCCAGAAGACAGGAGTGGATGGCTGGAGAAGGAGACATATTTTACCGTCCCTTAAATATTTAATGCTATAAGGTGCCACAGGCCAGGCCATAAAAAAAGCAGAACGTGAGAATACCTGGCAACGAAGGTGCGCGACCCGAAATAGCCTTAAGGGACACTAGTGATGCGATAAGAGCATCTAAAAGGCTTTTAATAAACAATTTAATAGAGCTGACTCCAGTCACGCTATCACTCTTTATTCATCTGGGCTATAAAAGAATTGATAGGCTAAAATAACAACTATATGGAAACACATTCAATTCACTCAATTTCCTTTTCTTCACGTTGATTTTGACAGCAGGTTGGCCAAAAATGCCCCAACAATCCCTTTGGTTTTTAATGCCTTGTAAACATACAAATACAGCTCTTTTGGCACCAATCTGTGAATTAGTTTAACATTTTCGGCTTAAAGCACCCTTTTAAAGAGTCTTCCATTGAAAATTATGCAGAATTTACATGGTAGTGTTATAATATTTAGTCAACTCTGTTACTACAGTATATTCCCACTAGTCAAAAGGCTTCATCTGAATCTTTTTGGACTAAAATGTATTGTGATATTGACTGTCAGTTTCTGTTTTAAGTACAACCCTGTAATTCAAATTAAAATATGAGTGTAAACTATTGTTAAATATTACTAAAATATTCAAATTAATTTAATGATAAATACAAATGACATTGTTTTATGTCAATAACATTTTTCCTTTTTTCTCCCAATTTGGTACTGCCAATTAACCCACCTGCTCATAACTCCCAGAACACTAGCAATACTCCCGACACTAGTACAGTAAGCACCTAACACCTCCTCCAATACATGCAAAGCCAGCCACCGCCTCTTTTGAAACTGCTGCCAATGCAACTTTGTCGGGCAGCCGTCACATTTGGAGGAAAGTGCCAGGTCACCAGCTCCACTGCATCAGCTAACAGACTGACAGACAGACAGTGCTGGCCAACATCGCTTTAAGAGTGATAAGGATAGAGATAGCACCTTCTACCCACCCAGAGAAAGCCAATTGAACTTTCTAGGACTCCAGTCGCTGATGGCAAAGCATCATGGGTCAGGATTCTAACTCAGGATTGACCATAGTGACCAATATGAGCCACCCGGAGCCCATCAAATGACATATTCACATGTCACATGTTTAAATATAATAAAAATAATATATAGGTAAATGACCAATCATGTTCATGTCATTAACAGTCATGACCAATACTTAACTATGCCTTTATGACAATCTGTCAATCCTGAAATGACCTTTTAGTTGGAGCTCAGATAGCATTTTAAATCTTACCTAATGTATCATCAGTGACACCTTCAAGGACTTGCGGGCATTTAAATTTACCCACAAAGTAGTTATAATGTGTGCATGTTCACATTGGCACAGTACAAAATTGATTGACACATAAAATTGGAGCTTTCTATTACTGTGTTTTGTCACTATAGAAAAAGGTTTTCTGCTACCTTTATTGTTAGATGCACAACGAAAGCACCTTCAGAGCAGAGTTCAGATCCCTAATGGGTTATTATTGCTTATTCAAAATATCAGTTTGTGACACACAAAAAATGGTTAATTTCCATTTTGTTAGGTCCCATATTAATTCACACATTCCTTACAAATCAAAAGATGACGACCACACTGAGAAATAGAGTAGATAAGAAAGCAGGAATTGGTCATTGTACCTAATATTGTATTGAGTTAAAGTAAAGGGTATGCCGAATGCCTTGGCTAAGGGAAGCAAGTCTGCTATCATTACTTCAGCAGGATACATGGGAGCAGTAATTATTAGCCAGAAACATGTCTGCACCTTTCCAATTATTTGCTGTGTTATGTTCCCATGGGGATTGTATAACCCAAGAGAAATGAGCGTATTTGAAGAATGAAGTGACCAAAAAAGAAAAAAAAAAAAAACTCACACTCAGCTGTATGTGAATGATCTGTCATCCGTCCCATGACAAAACAGTTACACTGATAAAACCAAAATGGCAGTGACTGCTGCTTTCCGCAATTATTCTGTCTATAGTTTGTAATTAAAAAATGTTGCTAGCTGCCTGCACTAGACTGCTTAGAGAAGGACTGTCTTGTCGTGCACTGACAAGGGTTAGGCTTCATGTAACTGTTTTTCAAGCTCCTAGAGAGCCTCTATGATGCTTAGATCCAAGCTAGCTAGTTTAGCTGCAGCATTTGCTAATCTAACACATTATCCTGGGTCAGGTATGAACCAAAATGTAAAAATATAAACATTCTTGGTGTCTCCAATAGTGTACTAGTCTATTTATTTTTTATGTTTTATTGGTTTATGGTAGTCTTTGGAATGGACTTGCATACTTTGTCCTCTTGCTATATGGAGCCATTAGAGATGTCTGTATTCTGATTTTTAACAATCTACAAAAGAGAAAGAAACAAGCAATTTAATATTGACACTAATACTGGGTAGGATCTCCTTTTCCTCCTAAAAATGGCCTCAGTTTACCATACTTGGACTTCACAAAAGTTTGGAAATGTCACAACTCTTTAGGATTGTGGTCCATGAAGGGATGCACATGGTCAGCAATAATACTCAAATAGGTGGTGGCAACAGAGCAAAAGTGTGCCAAGAACAGTGTCCCTGAGACTGCTGACACAAGGCAGGTTGAGCCCATTAGTTCATGCTGTTGTCGCGAAATTCTTACCATATCATGTGCGAGCTTCAGCTTTTGGTGAGCCTGTGCCCACTGCAGCCTCAGCTTTCTGTTCTTGGCTTACGGAAGTGGAACCCCATGTGATCTTCTGCAGTTGTAGCGCATCCCAGTCAAGGTTGGAGGTGTTGTGCATTCTGAGATGCTCACCACAATTGTTCAGTGTGGTTGTCTGAGTTACTGTAGCCTTTCTATCAGCTCCAAACAATCTGGCCTTTCTACTTTAACCTGCTGTGTCTGATCCACTTGAACCACCACCCCACCACCATATCAGTTTTACTGCCGTGCTGAGAATGCCCCACCACCCACATAATACATGCTCTGTGGTGGTCCACAGAGGAACAGACTTTTTTAACGACTGTTAAAAAACAACTCGCCCCTCTAGTCTATTAGATCTAGTTAGATCTACCGTTTTCACTCACTCCGCTATCGGCTGAACTGTTCACAAGTGGTGGATGCAGGTAACTACCCATCCAGCATGATGTTGTTAAATAGACGCTGAAGAAACGTCCAAGCTGTTCGTTGAAATGTCCCATTTTGGCTGAATGTTAATGTCTTTATAAAAGAACGTCTTTTCACCTTTGACTTACAGCCAAAATGGGGCGTAGTATCAATGAACACCATGGAGGTTTTTTTCAGCTTGGGTGCTTCTAGAAAAACATTACTTATCTTGCTGGAAAACCTTTAAAATGATTTAGCCAGAAAAAAGGAAAAGAATATGTATGGCTAACGCTAGCCAATTAGTGAATTCCACAGTAGTGGTAGTGTATCGGTACAAACACAGCAGTGTTTGCCCACCTGACACAGCAAACAGTGAATGACATCTGCCCTGTTGCTGACTGACAGACAAACATATGCCCGCGACAGCCGCAGCCAGTGTTTTTAAAAGGCTCATTTAAATCTCATTTGTGCATATGTTTGCAGATAAGTGACTGGAACGCGCACACAGATTAGCCGTATGTGCTCGGCAGCCGAGGTTCGCAAGGTTTCAATGGGCTGCGTCTGCGCTGGGCTGAACAGAAAGCATGTGGGTTGAGTTTCACAGCAGCGAAGTTTGAGGCAGAGGAAAAGCATCTGGACGTGTGGATCTAGTGGGTAACAAACACAATGCAAAACCAACCACATACTGAGAGAGAGAGAGAGAGAGAGAGAGAGAGAGAGAGAGAGAGAGAGAGAGAGAGAAAGCACAATCATAACCTTAGGTCTTTGGTTCATCTACGTCCTAGACATGGTTCACTAGCCCCCTACAGCACTCTTGCTCTCTCTCTCTCACACACACACACACACACACACACACACACACACTGACAGCTTCATAACCTTGAGGTCATCCCTGATGAATAACTCTAGGCCTGGTGATGGTTCAGTTGCTCCCTCCAGCCACACACACACACACACACACACACACATTTTACCTGCGCAACCTCTTTAACACTCTTCTATATTACAGTCCTTCACCCTGGAGCAGTACACACACTCGAGCTCCCACTCGCCATGTGTAAGATTAGGGAGCTGCCCTCTGGGCTCAGCCTCATTGAGTCCCTCTCCTGTAGAACATCTTATTCGTCTTCTGTGTGTGTGTGTGTGTGTGTGTGTGTGTGTGTGTGTGTGCGTGTGTGTGTGTGTGTGTTTAACTGTGTGTGTGTTTAACTGGTCTACAGGAGACGAGGTTACAGCTTATTGTGTATTTGCCTGACTTTACCCCACCCAGCCAAAAAAGACTGCAGCTAATGGGCTCAGCAGTCTGAAGCATCGTTATCTAAACCAGCGGGTCATGATCCTTTTATTTGCCTGAGAGAGAGAGAGAGAGAAAGGGAGTGACAGACAGACAGATAGACAGAGAGGGGAGACAGTGAGTGAGAAAGAGAGAGAGAAAGGAAGGGAGAGAGAGACAGATGAAAGGAGGGAGCTAGAGGGAGGGGGAAGAGAGAGAAACAGGGATAGAGACAGAAGAGAGAGTGAGATAGAGGGAGGGAGATGATGGAGAGGGTGAGAGAGACAGAGATAGAGACAGAGAAGAGAGTGAGATAGAAAGATAGGAAGACGGAAGGGGGAAGAGAGAGAGGGAGAGAGAATCAGGGATGGAGACAGAGAAGAGAGGGAGATAGGGGTAGAGAAGAGGAGAGAGTGGAAAAGAATGAGGGAAAAGAGAGAGAGAGATAGAGACAGAGAAGGTAGGAGCTAGATGGAGGGGGATGAGACAGAGAGGGAGAGAGAGAAAAGGATGTAGATAGAGAATAGAGTGAGCTAGAGAGATAGTGAATCTGAAAAAGAGGGTGAGGTAGATGGAGGGAGGGGAGAGAGAGAGACATATAGAGACAGAGAAGAGAGTGAGAAAGAAGGAGGGGGACGAGAGAGAGAGACATATAGAGACAGAGAAGAGAGTGATATAGAGAGGCAGGGAGACAAAGAGAGGGAACAAGAGGGAGGGGAAGAGAGGAGAGAGAGAAAGGTGAAAAAGAGGGGGAGAGATGGAGAAAGAGAGAAGGTGGAAGAAAGTAAAGAGAGTACAGGATTGACACAGAGATTAAGAAAGAGAAAGTGGGAGGGAGAGAGAGTTTTGTATTTTTCCAGCAATTTCCTCTGCTTTCTAAAATGATGTGATAATCTGTTTGTCGAGGTTTTTTTATTAGATGCAAATTACAGGATAATGATTTGATTGTTCGCTCTCGCTGGCTCTCACAGAAATATGAGAGAATGTGGGTTTTTTCATCTCTGAATCATCCACTTCAAAAGTTTCCCCTCCCCACCGACTCTGATCGTCGCTGTCTTGATCTGTGCTTCACACGAAAAAGAAGTGAAGATTTGGAACCATCAAACGTCCCAAAAGTTTGGCGATTCTTTGATACGGCACATGTAGCTTTGATAGCGACTACTTGGGTCCCTTTGTCTGCTTCATGTACAAAACACTAGAATCTTTAAAGGAATCCTTTGGTGAAAAAAAAAAGAAGAAGAAGTAGAAGATGAGCCCAAAGAAATCCCTTAAATATGAAGCGTTATCGGCAGCCGGCACGAACCAGCTTTGACGCTTTAGCCTCAAGGCCTTTGGGCCTGATCAACAAGTAGGAAATCAGTTACACACTTTTGTTTACATCAGACCAGCTAAATGCAGGGGCCTGGTCACTTTTGATGGAGCAGAGATTAAGGGGGGATTAGGGACGGCTGAGGCGGGCCGGCTACTCCCCTGGCCCTCCCTCGGTGGCCGAACGCCAAGACCTTTCAACAACGGGCTGGAACTGTTTTGCTGTACAAGTGCATTCCAGCTGCCCACGGGACTGAGATTCTTCCAGGGTGAATCTAAATAAATATGGGAATATTTGCAGAGATATAATCTTTATAAATCCATTAGACCTGGCTTTGTTTAAGTCTGGAGGGAGCAGACTTAATTTTCCCAGGTTAGAGGCTTTAGATAATGTGTTTTTAATGACACCCCACAGGCTCAGGCATGAAAGGTCATCAAACAACCTTTCTTCTTCTTCTTGTTTTTCTTCATTTTTTGTCCTCTGTTCTTCTCCTGCTCCTTCTTCATCAGCTTCATCTGCTTTTTCACTGTTCTTCTTCAGCTGCTTACTCCTCATCCTCATCATTCCTCATCCCTCTTGTTTTTTCTCCAAGCTCTCCTTCTCGTTCTCCATCTCCAGCTCCTTCCTTTCCTTTCCCTCCTCCTAATTCTGCCTCTTCTCCACGTTCCCCTTCCTTTCTTCTCCCTTTTCACCTTCTTCTCTTGCTTCCTCTCCATGTTCCTCTTCTCATCCTTTCCTTTTCTTCCTTTATCTCCTGATGTTTCCTTTTTACTCCATCCTCCTATCCTCCTCTGCTCTTCCCCTTATTCTTCTTCTGCCCTTTCTTCCTCTTTCGTTTTCTTCTTCTTTACTTCCTTCTTATTATTCTGATTGTTCTCCATATTCTTATCCCTCCATTCCCCTCCTTTATTTTCATGTTCTTTTTCTTTTCCCTCTCCTTTACATTCTTCTTCTCCTTTTCCTCCTTCTGCATCTTCACCTTCTAAACCTACTACACCTGCTATGTGCTCTTTTCCTTATTCTTTTACATCCTCTTCTTCTGATTCTCCTACATTTTCCCTTCATCTTTTTCAGATTTTCCTTCATCATCATCATCATCATCATCATGATCATCATCATGTTCTGTTCCTTCTTCACCATTGTGCCCTTCCTCTACATCAAAGGATATCCAACCCTGATCCTGGGGATCTGTTTCCTTGGAGAGTTCAGCTCAAACACACCTGGCTGTAATATTCAGCTGCCCCTGAATGTGGATTAGATTGGGGTTAGTGATGTCCAGGACCAGGATTTCTTCTTCTTTTACTACAGCTCCAAAACTGCGGCTTCTGGGCTCCGAACCTCTGTTCTGTGACTTTCACAGAAGTGCACAATGCCGTCACATCTAATCTGCAAGGCCACATGGCTGCAAGTGTAACAACAGTAATGAGAGGAGACTTCCATGATTGATGCTAACATCAAACATGAATGATGCATTACTGACATTGCAAGACCTTCCTTGTGTGTCTGATTTTTCATGTATTTAATACTTTCTTGGGACTTCATTTACATTGTCATGAACATGAGCTAAGTCTAAAGCCTAGATCCCAGTCAGGCTCTCTGTAATACCTCCCTTTATGGCCTAGCTTACGCAATTAGCCTGAGGACCTTTCTTAGTAACACGCACATTAAGTCCACGTGTCTACAAATCCGGGGAATACTGAGGATTTAGACAGGGAATTCTTCTACATCTTCTCCCCTTTCTTCTACATCTCCTTCTTCTACAGCTGTGGTCGGATGTTTACATATACACATCATGGACATGAATATCATGCCAATATTGGGCTTTCAATTATGACTTTGAAATGTTCTCTGTGTGGCTCGGAATGAGTGTACAACACATGTTTTTAATACAAAAACAACAATCATTTGGTGCACAAGCTTTCAACCCAGCCAACATGTTCATGTGGGGTTCACATGGGTGCAACATGGGCTAGGAGGGTTCTTGTACTCTGTATGTTGTTACAAATGGGTCCCTTCATTACAGCCCACATTAATCTCATATGGGTTTCATCTAGACCCCATGTGCAGAGTACAGTCCAGATGGGGTTCATGTTTAACCACCCATCCTGGTCCCATCTCTGACCCTGGTGGGCATCCATATGTGGGCCCAATGTGGAAGCCATGGACAAAACTTTTTGGTTCAAAGCTGGGTTTCCTGATATGGAGCTAATTTTGTTTAAGCACAGTCCACATTTGAGGTCAGGACTTTAGGCAAGCCATTCCAAAAGCTTAATATTAGCCTGCTTTATCAATTCCACAACTATTCTACACCATAAACTCTGTTTGAGGTTATGCCCTGTTGGAACATCTAGTTGTATCCAAGTTTCAACTATCTAGCTAAAGGTTTGAGATTATGCGGAAATGTTTTGAGGTAGTACCTCTTCTTTATGTTTACTTCCATATTGGCCTGTGTAGCAAAACCACCACCATGCTTAACAGTTGGCACTGTCTTTGGAGTCAAATTTAAGTCCAGTGCCTCATCTGTATGAACATCTTTGTCTCAGAGGTATTTTGTACAGTCATTTTGCCCCAGACAAATAACTAAAAATCCCCGAAATCCCAATGTTGCCATGTCCATGTTGTTTTCTTCTAAATTCTATACTTTTTCTATCGGTCTTCTACCTACTTTCCACCTCATTTTGCTAATTCTACTTGTTATTTTTTTATACTACTTGAACTAGACTTCCTGGTGACATTCTGTGATACTAGCTACACTGCACTGGGAGAGAGAGACACGTTAGAGAGAAACCTGCCTTCTTTTGCTAGTATGGCAGTGTGCACTAGCTAGCTTCATTTTTCTCCTGCAAGCTATAACAATATGTATTCATACACACTTACATTGTATATAATGATGCATATAAAATAATATAATATATGTAACATATATAAAAGATTCTTGTTCCCCCAGTTCGAATCCCAGATCATGCTGCTTGCCGTCAGAAGTCAGAGTTCGAGAGTGCACAAATGGCCTTGCTCTCTCAGGGGTGGGTTGATGGCATTTCCTCCCCACATCACTTCTAGCACAGGCATCTGCTACAATCCAAGCTGGGAAGCAGTGCTTTCCTCTGAGCATGCTGGCTACATAGCGATGCTGCAGCAGTTCAAAAAGAAGAGGTAGCTGGTGTCACATGTGTCAGAGGAAACGTGTGCTTGTCTTCACCCTCCTAGTGTTGGGCTCATTGGCAGGGGTTCAAATGGACGGGGATTGGGTACTTAACTTTCCAAATTGGGTAAAAAATGAGGTAAAATTAGAAATGATTAAAAACAATCTTGTTCCTCAAGATTTGATACGCACCTATTGACAACATGAAGCATTCAGGATTTACCTTCATTTTCTTGATTTAGAAACATCTCCAACTCTGTTCATTGCCTGTCTTCTTTTTTTTTTTTTCTTCCTACTTGTGAAATGTGTGAAGGTGCACATACTATAACCATTTTATACATTTATTTGCAACCCGATTTTTACAAGCATGGTTTCTCCCTACGGGTTAGAAAGATTGCAGTCTCATCAGTATGTGCTTGTTTATCGATCAGCACTGTATAATATGAAATATGGTGAAGCTATCTAATACTGTAGCGAGAGAAAGTCCTCTTGCACTGGAAATATTAATAACACCCCCATCAACATCCCGTTCATATGATATCAACCTCATATCAGGCGGCCTACGATGACAACTGGTCAAAAAAATGGTTTGTGGATGACCAAAGAATTCTTAAAACTGACCACGATGACACAGAGCACACATTGATTCAACCCCTTAAACAGCCTATGGCCTGCCGGAAGACAGGAAGTGTTATTAGAAACTACTATTACCAAAGAATTGATGGTGTTTCAGAAGTATCTGAGGATGATAAGGTGATTAATGACAACCTCAGATGGGAACATTGATTCACTGACTTTGTCAGTTTCCCATGATACTATCTGAAAATTGCAAAAAAACACCAAGCAAAAAAAAACACAGCACACACATTTCTATAGAGATTGTATTATATTTCCAAAAATATATGTACAGTCTATTACAAAGGTCAAAAGATTACAAAGCAAAAACAAAACAAAGTAAAACAAAACAAACAAACAAACAAACAAGAAATAGGTCTAGTCAATGATTTTACAGTTCTGCAGCTGGGGAAAATACTTTTTGACCAATGAATACCCTCCATACTATCGTCACAGAAAAATAAATAATAAATCGACCATTTATTTAACTGTACATTTAAACCTAAGAGGCAAATTAATAAAACTAAAAAAAACAACAAAAACTTTCAAATGGAAGCCTATCAGCCGTCTTTGGTCCTAAATGAGAAATTATGTACAACTGAAAGAGTCCGGGTGACTAAGCGTTCTTGCGAGTGAGATAGAAAAATATAGTGCATTTTCAATGAATTCAGAGCTCACTACAGAGGAAATATGTGTAAAAAAAGAAACAACAATATAAATAAAATGTACAAGTTTTACAATTAGATCATATACAAAGTTTCCCTCGAACCGTTTATGATCTCTCGGACACAATCAACAGTGCTGACGTCTTTGGAATCGTCCAGATTTTTTTTCTCTGTTTTGTTTTCTCAAAGGGTGTGTGGGGTGTGGGGGGGGCTTCCACGTTACTTCATCTTTCTTGTATCGTCAAGTCTTTAAAACAACACACCGGCATGAATTCAAGTGAGTTCACAATACAGGCCATTTTTTCCCTCCTACCTCCGAACCAAAAAAAAACTTGGGAATAAAAAAGGAAGGAAAGAAAAGCCACTATGACACATCTGTCATTGAACCGTTGCGATGGCCTGAATTGAAGATCGATTGAACCCAGGCATTAATCTCAAATTGGCTTAAAACGGCTGTCTCTACAGGGGCCCCGGGATCCATAGGACAAAAGTAAGAGCCGACGAAGGCCCGGCGGGGGCCCCGCTGAGAGAGATCGGAGCGCAGGGAGCGTGACAGGCTGCTGCTGACTTCTTTTTTTTTTTTTTTGTACAGTTTTGTGCTGACCCACGAGTCTTTCTGCTCACATTCAATTCAAAGGGCTGGCGCGGACCCAGTGCTGAGGCTAGCGCAATGGAAAGATCGGAGATAGGCCTCTAACTGGGGTATCATCTGATCCAGGAGTGCAGTGCAAACAAACACTCATGCATACACACACACACAAACTCCATACACATTCACATCCGTACACATTCACGTTCTGGGGTCAGGGTTTTTACATGAGAGCACAATGGTGACGGGTGGAGGGGCACATTAGATAATGGCTTTTCCAAAGTGGTGCCACAAAAAAGGTGCGTTTTGCCCTTGTGACTTCATTTCATTCAATCGAAGCGTCCATACAATTAATGGTGCTTAAAGTGTTTCTAAATCCTAGTTCAACCCCTGAAACTGCAGTCTTATTAATAAGTTATAAGCCTGGACTTAAATCATTTTACCCAGAAACTACAGCGAAGGATCTAGTAACTGTTAAAAGTTACGTGAATATGAAAGTGAAGAACCGAGCTGGCCATGCTCTCCATGCAACTTCCATAGTTTTACTGTTGTGAGGACTGAAGATATTCAAGAAAGTATTAGGAGAGGCAGCACTAGTTTAATATTAGTGAATTATCGGGCCCTATTTCAGCGATCTTTTTAGGGCGAGCCACCAACAGCTTGATTTAGGCTGTGTCAGTGTGTCTTTGCTATCGTAACAATGGGAAAAGTAGCCCTTGCGTGGTTCGAAATGTGCAAAAGCCATGTACTAGGTCTCTTAATTAATCATGGGTGTGTTTTGGACATAACGTGCAATCAACCAATCAGATAAATATTAAAACTTGCCTGTGTTGACAGTTCACTGCCAAGATAGCAATGAATGTCTGACTGTTGACGTCTGCCTATGTTGTTTTCAGTCAGTGGTGCACCCGTGTTTTCCATTGCAAAGATAGCAATGCTGCAGAAATTGACCTGAACACACCTCATTTCGAGACAACCACGCCCATCAGCATAGATATTATCGCAAGCACCGCTGCTATTTAAGTGCCACAGGCGGAAGGCATGAAAATAGACTGTTGACAGGGTGTACGATAGCAAAGAGCATCACAACGCGCCCTGAGCAGGGTGTAAGATAGGGCCCAAAGTCTCAAATGTTATTCCTACACAGGCACCCAACAAAAGGTCCTGGATAACATTAGTGAAGCTCATTTTCTAGACTTAAAGTTCCAGTATATCTATTCTCTGGAACTGAAAGGCTGTACATCAGGTATACTGCTATAGACAATATTATAGGCCAGCACTACTGGCAACAGTTGTGATGAAGGAATGCATTTGTAGAGCATGGATTGTTCAACTACCATGAGGAACTGCAGTTTAAGGGGCTAAACAGGGTCATGCCAACCCCCAGCTAATAAAAAAACAACATTCCTGAACATTTCTCCAGTTTAGTGTGTGTTGCATTTCCTCTCCAGTGCTGCATAAACCAGTGATTATTCCTTCTCTGTAATTTTAAAGCAACCGCATGATCCACTAGAAATACCAATGTTGTTTTCCTCCCCTCTCTTTTTCTCTGTCTCGAAATGAAAAAGGGGGAAATTGGTGATCTGTTGATTTAAAGACGTACACAATGCTGCGAACGAGTCAAACCCAGACCACAGAGTGTCATGGCACTGAGAAATTGGCTTGAACCACGTCCGAAAGAGCGGATTCCCTCCCTGGAGCGTTCGGCTCGAGGAAGAAGAGCAGAACAACGACAGCAACAGCGACGCCGGAAAACACATTCTTCTGAGTGTGTGTGTGTGTGTTGTAGTTTTTTTTTTTTTTTTCCACTGCCTTTAGGGAAGAGAGGAAACCCTTCCCTTTCTAAAGATCGACGTGCTGTCGTTAACTGCGACGTGCCGAAAAGGTAAAAATCTACAATAGCACCTTAACATCACAAAGAAAGTACCATCTCAATTATTATTGCTCTGATTGATCAGTCTCTCCCAGACACTAATACAACAACTATGCTCATGTTCTGATCTTCAGCTCCATCTACCTAGTGCTGCTTACGCTATGGGAGATGCGCAGTCTGCAAAAATGATCCCCATACACATCAAAAGCCATTCATCTGAGTGTACATTTGCCTCTACAGTTGTAAAGCAGTATCACTCATCAACTGAAACAACAATCTGGAACCTAGAGGAGGCGGCTGCCTGGGATTGCAGTAACTCAAATATGTACTATCTGCAAAAAAAACAAACCAAAAAAACAAACCAACAACTAGCTTTAGATCAAGCCACCTTTATATTAAACACAGTCTTCAATAGTGCTATCTATAACGAGAAACCTCATAAAATAAAGACATTAAAAGGGGAAAAAAGGAGCAAGGAAATGGAAAAATATTGCAGATAAGAACCTTTCATGTCTTCAAGAACAGAAAAAAAGAAAACACTATAGCGCTTGTTTGCTTGTTTTCACATAAAAAAGAGAAAGAGTCCATCTGGAGTGGTTCTCGGTTGTCAATTGTCTTTGTAATCAATTCACGGTTTGCACAAAACAACATGTCGAAGTGTACCAGAAAACGTGAAAGCGCCTTCACGTTCAGCAGGGTCTCGAAAACACACCCGGAGAAAACAACAAAACGCTCCTGAACAGGAGCACCTGCTCCGACTCGCTGCAAACAGTTCCGGGGCTGAAAGAGTCTCGGTACGCAAATAGCAACTGGCCTGAGAAACCAAGCCTCTGTCAACATTCAGTCACTGCTTCTGCCTCTCTGCCTACAGAGGGGACGTTTGTTAGTTTGTTTATTTCTTTATTTATTTGATTTATTTATTCTTTACCCTGTTGTCAATGCCACACTGAAATCCAAAAGGCAAACTGTCAAACGCGAAGCAGGGAACTAATGTAGCCAACCCCAGCTGCTGGAACATGGCCATTACAAATGAAAAAAAATAAAAGGAACTCAACAAACTCACTCAGTCTATTTTTTTTTTTTGTACTGACTGGATTTGCTTCCTTTGTGCACTTTTGTCCTTTTTTAGTAAAAAATATCCATACCAACGATAAGCAAATCAACCAGTCGTAAAGATAAAGGGGACCAAAAAAACTGCTAGAAAACGCTTCGTCTCTCCACTGACACGTAACGAGATCTTCCGGAGCTTTGCCATGTCCAGGTAGTCGTATTCTCTCCCTCTTTTCCTTCCCGTCTTTCCTTTGCTTTTTCGTTCGTCCAGGGTCCTCGCAAACGAGGTGGCAAAGAAAGAAAGAACCCCTTCCCACCCCGTCTTAGAACAAAAGGGACGGCCCTTTTTCCGTAACTTCTTGAAGAGTCAGCTGTACGAGAGAGAGAAAAAAGAGAGGCTTCATGTTCTCAGTTTGTTGGAGTTGTGTTGTCGTGATTATCCTCGTTGGCACCCTCAACGGGTGCAGTTTATTTAGGTCGTTTTTTTCCAGATGTCCCCACCCACGCCCGCTTTGGGAGAGGGGGGGCTCTTGCCGTTGTCCGTCACACCTGGACGCCCGTCCCGTGCAGGTGAATCATCTGAGCTCTCATAGTCTGTATACTGCTCATGACTTTCTTCTGATGGCCCACTAAAGAAATCCCCAAACTCATCACGTCCCTGCCGACAGAAACACATGCTCATAAATCACGCAGTGGCATTGGCGAGCATTGAAGATTTATGGACTCATGCATTATTTTGCTAATGGAGAAGAGACAAGACAGAAAAGCTACGTTCTACAACAACATGACATGCCTGGACATGGTTTAGAGCAGATTCACATTCGGCCCCTCGATGCGTGAGGCGATACGAGCGGCAGTGAAGTAATTCAGTTTGTCTTTCAAAGATGCAGGATTGTGTAACATGACATTTCCATACAGAGAGTGTAACCATTAGAAGTTGCTGTTATGGCACAGTGATGAAAAAAGAACGGTGTTCTATTTAATGGAAACACTGCGTTCATAAGACTATATAAGCTTTCCATGACAACTGACATAACCCTACATGATTATTTATGTAAGCTTATTTGAATGAGCCATGTTTTTATGGCATTTCACTTCTGCATGTGTCATGAGGTTGTGGGTTAGGGGTGTGATATAAATTGGGTTGCTGATACATTAGTTTCTGATAAATACTAAATTCTGGTATATTGTTACTAGTGTGGTATTTAAATTCTGGATGGTTTTATCTCCAAATATTTTGTGTTTAATGTTTAGCTTTGTACTGAATTTATGTCAAAAGATCTTGATTTGCAACAAATAATATTGGCAGGGCGATGCTGGCCTGGCTATTTGTCGGCTTGGCATTTCTGTTCCACCTTAAAGGACATCACGAAACAGAGCATTTCTGTAAACAAAACTGCTGCATTGTTTATAGTGGAACACAAAATTTAAACATTAAGGTGACCAATTAGACTTTGTTGGAACAAGTCTAGGAACAAGGTTTCTCTCAAAAAGCTTTTTTTGTAATAAATAATAAGAAACATGCTAAAGGGGGTTGACAGCACATGTACTAAAGTCCTTTTCTAAATGAAATCTACTGTTGTGAATGGCTTTAGATGAGAGGTCTGCTAAATAATATCAAATATTCACATAAAGAAATGTAAACAAATAAAATCATACATTAAATAAATAAAGAGACACTTCCTTTAAATGACCAGTTTCTAACTGCATCATTAGTCACAATAAGCTGTTAATTCTAGACAGTGTTTTGTCCTAGAAATTCCTATATTGTTGAAATCAGCTTGTACGTCTGTTGTCATGAATGGTTTATGCATGTAAATGCTGCCTGTCAGTGAACAAATGGACAATCACTGTTGTACAATGAAAGTAATGCAACCAGTTACATTACTGCAATTAAATAGAGTTGTAAAATAATAATTATTGAATTTCTATGGTGTTAACCATGTGTGGAAATGGAAAGAGTTAATGAAAATGTGGTTCTTACTCGATAGTCATCCTAGCAACGGAATCGAGCGAACTGTAGCCGGCTGCAGTGAAGTTGTCTTTGTATCTTTCCATCTTAATGGCTTCCAACCACTCGCTGACCGAGCAGAACGAGGTAAAGTCTGGCGTGCTCTGGTCCAGCAGCGGGCTAATGGGTCTGAAAACGACAGGAGACTAACATGATCACCCAAAAAACGGCTGAGCCACAATATCCTAATGCTTAGGCTGTGGAAGGGATTGCTTTTTAACACTGATCTGATTTCACTTTCTCCTGGTTCAAGGCAATTAGGTAGGGGCTAGATGGCCAACATAAAAGGGCAACTTCCACCCTGACCTATTATGTCTAATAACAAAAAAGTGAAATAAAAATGTTATAGTGGTCACTTCTATCATCTTTTCATTTCTGTGGCACAAAAAAAATCATTTATTTCCCTTCCCAAAGGTAAATCTAGCAGTAGCCCTCCTAGTAAAAGCGATGACAAAATGGACTAAGCTTCTTTTCCCTGCTGTTTCTCAGGTTATGTCCTCCATCTCACACAGGCTCTGGCCGTGCTCTCCCCGTAAATGGGTTTCATCTGATAAATGCCACAGTGGGCGTCGGTGCCCCCACAGAACTTAAAAGTCCCGGGCTCTCATTATGGCGATTGATTTAAAGGCCCTGCTATTGACCATAAAGCCACGGAGGCAGCTTCGCTGTATTGATTCCCCAGGATTTATCTTTCATCTGTAAACCTCAGCGGACACATCGACACATGATTGTTTGCTAATCTTGTTACAAGGAAAATAGAACACAACAACAGAACAGAAGTAATAGGAAGAAAAATAAATAACAGGCCAATAATGTATTTTCATTTAAGCCGTGGAGAAAAAAAATAGGGAGTAAACACTGTGTATTGCTACAGGGAGGCATCATATGCGTTTTTTTTTAAGAAATAGGGCGGTTTTACTAAAGAAATACCTTGTGGTAGTTCCCACGGGTGTTTTCAGGGTGTTGGGATTGCGGATCATTTTGTCCAAAATACCGACTATCTGGTCAAATTTGGGCCGGTCGGCTCTGTCCTTCTGCCAGCAATCTAGCATGAGTTGGTGGAGGCCAGGGGGGCAATCCATTGGAGCGGGAAGACGATAACCCTCCTCTATGGCCTTGATGACCTGTAAAAAAAGAGAGACTTTTTTAGCTCACAGTCTTTTATTTCAGCCATTACATTTATTCTGGAACATAATTTATAATCCTTATAAGCCATTCCTTAGGTCACCACAACCCATAACTTCATTTCCTACTCTAATATATTCTTTTATTTCAGAAAAATGACAAAATATATAAACAACAAA
This sequence comes from Salminus brasiliensis, assembly GCF_030463535.1. Taxonomy (NCBI): domain Eukaryota; kingdom Metazoa; phylum Chordata; class Actinopteri; order Characiformes; family Bryconidae; genus Salminus; species Salminus brasiliensis. The sequence continues at coordinate 35,057,429 of NC_132878.1, forward strand.
AAACAAAAGATATGTTGTGTCATATGATATGTCCAATTCGCATAAATATAGCTGCCTGGTTACCTAAAATCCAAGGTACACTGTATGTCCAAATGTATCCAGACATCCCTTTAAATAAGTAAATTCATCTGAAACAACTGAACAAGATGCTTTGGAGAAGCTGCACATGAGCCGAAGTAGAAAGATCCCCAGATTTGGGTTGTTGGGCAATGGAACTGCATTCTGTGGAGGGATGATGCTCCACCCAATACCTATGGGATCAGCTAGAGCGACATAACTAATCATTCAACATTCGTACCTGACCTCACTAATGCTCTTGCAGCCTAATGCAATCAAATCCCCACTGTAAAGTTTCAACATCTGGTCTTAAGCATTCCCAGATGAGTAAAGGCTGCTGAGGTAACACAAAATGGTAAACTCCCTATTAATAAGCTTGATTTCAGAGTAAATATTGGATAAGCAGGTGACACCTCACCATAACCACACCATTACCATAACCACAACCCAAAGCCTACACCTACACCTAACCCTTACCCTGGTCCTAATTCTAACCCAAACACTATTGAGAGACAGGGAGGAGTCATGGGCTAGAAGTGTAGGAAGAGCCAGTATAATCCGAGGACTGAAGACAAAGAAGTATCAAGTGGAGTTAAAAAAAAGTAGAAGATTAACTTCCATAACCTACACGGATAAAGATCAGACCATGGCAGCACCTTGATCTGTCTCTTTCTCTCTGCCTACCTCACCTAACACTTTGTTCTTTAACTAGGAGCTCTGCAACTGTGGTTGAACTCCACTTTCAGAAACTGGAGGAAAAATAGGTTAAACAGATTCTCTATTCTTTGACTCCTTGTAATTCCTTGTAATTTAAACACCTAAAGACGGGGATGCGGAAAGGAAGAGGCTGTAGGATCTTTCAGGAAGTGGAGGAAACACGGAGGAGAATGAAAGGAAACTAGTAGACTAGTAGATGATCAACTTTTAGAACCGCCAAAGATAAGAATTGGGCTGTTGATTGACCTCTCTCTCTCTCTAACCAAAAGCTTTGCCGGTTTCGTTTCAGCTTCAGAAACTTTTAAAGAGTGGAAAAAGCAAGATGCCCTTACCGCCTAACTGCATGTTAAAAATAATTGACTAAAGGCGCTAGACCTCACTGATGACAACATGCTGAGTCAGGGTCTGCCCAACAACTGGCTGTGTTACTAAAATAGCCGAGCAGACATACAGTCTAATCTGTAGGCGAGTACAACGGTGCACTTCCAAGCCCAAACAGCATCCCTGCACATTCGCACATCTGCGATTATTAGTACAAGTGGGCAATGAAGAATTAAAATCGCTCTGTATTTTTCCCTTGGTAAGCTGGCCCTGACCTTAGTGAACCAGCTAAGTATGAGTCGACAGAAGTGGTAAAGGGGAAGGTCCAGAGGTGTTTGTTTTTCACTCTCCACCCACGAAACAGTGGCTGTGTCTCTGTTTACTTTCTCCGCGCGTTCATCTGCTATTCTTGTCGTGTCTGTTCAAGCAAAACTTCAGAGCTACAGAGGGAGAAGTGTCAAAACAACCAAAGTGTTGCAGAAATGTAAATGTACAATCTCTGGCTTTCTCCGCACCCTAGAGGAGGAAGCTGCCTCCATCCTGACAGGGTACAGAAATCGCTGACATTGATGTCTGCCCAAAGAATCAAGCACACGGCATAGGCCGGTGTTTTTTTTTTTTAAGTGCCCGACATTCACGTTTAAAGCAATCTGCATTTGTGTTTGCTAGCATCTGCTACCCCGCAGAGGGTGGCCTGTGCAGCTAGGGAAGTGGAGAATTATAAGTCATCATTAGTCTTTCTGATAAGGGGTGTTTACCTTCTCTGAGGATGTTCAAGCTTGTGTAATTTTGAAAAAGAGTGTGCCTAACAGAGCAGCATACACGAGACAAGTGCCTGCAAACAGCAATGGCTTAAAACCACTTTCCCTTCATACATATCATTAACCGCAACAACGGTGGAATTTTAATGTGGTGGAAAACTCCACTGTGATGGGAATGATGAAGAGCGGTGCAGTGCTCGTATATACCAATTTCTGCATGACAAAAGCAAAAGCGGTGGGTGGGGGCCTGTAGGGGGGATCTTGGGACTCCAGATTGGGTCCGGAGTTTTGCATGGCTAAGTAGACATCACCACTAACATTAAATTGGCGCATTATCGTATCTCATTAATGAGGTTAAAATGTCCTTCTTGTGTAAACCACAGACGAGAAGCCACTCTAAATGCAAAGCCCTCTGTTCTTTTCGAGATCTGTTTTCTGTCAGTCCATACGGCCGGAGGACGATCAGCGTTGGCCGATCAGCTTCGTTGGTCTTTAGCACCGGGTGGCAAGAGAGACAAACAAAGCAGGGTGTGGGAGGTGGCTGATAACAAGCAGTGTGGCTGAGAAGAGCGCGCTCATGAGGGAGCTACTTCTCCGATCGGCTCAGATGCGCTTGAGAGAGAAACAGGCCAGATGCAGAGGAGGCGTTGAAGAGATTTGAACCCGCCGCCTTTTTCTGCTGGAACAGCATGAGAGGTGGAGAGAGCACAGCTCAAGGCTCAACGATTAAGTGTGCTGATTTCATAAACAGAGATAAATGAACTAATAGCGTAAACACTGAAGACCCAATGATTACTTGCTATTTCTAATATTTCTTTGGATAGATAGGTGAATATTCCTCTCACAATACACAAGTATCCTGCCAAACTCTACAGAACAGGATCCTAAAAATTCTGCTGCAACAGAATACACTATTATTCCCATCCAGGATGGAGATTAATGGATGCATAGTGTGAGCATGGGAGGTACAGTGCCAAGTGTTTATGCAATACAAGGTGGGTTACATTTTACAAAAGAACATACTGCTGAAATACTGCTAAAATAAATAACACTGCATAATAAACCCAATAATGGGGTGTGTGTATTGCCATGGAAACAGTGACTCACGTCTTGATTGGACATGTCCCAGTAAGGCCGTTCCCCGTAGGACATGACCTCCCACATGACAATGCCGTAACTCCACACATCACTTGCCGATGTGAATTTACGGTACTGGATGGCTTCCGTGGCTGTCCACCGAACTGGGATCTTTCCGCCCTGTTCAGTAAAATGCAGGTCAGTGGCTGGGGGAAACATCAAATTCATTACATCCTGCATCTTCCCCTAAAACATCAACCAGAGAAGAGTGACGACTTAGAACACAATCACACCAGCAGATAGTAAAATAGCGCTGTAGTTAAGGGGGGGAGCTTATCAGTGCAGCACACCCTGAGAGCTGCATGTGTATCTGCAATGCATTTCCATGCAGCACCTCTTTGAGAGCATTTGAGTATTCTGATGGCATAAGCGTGCAGGGCTGGGAGGCTGGCAGGCTGAGGCTGAGCTGAGCTGAGCCGAGCTTTAATTGACTCACCGTCGTGGTATAGACAGCCTCCGGATCGTCGTCAATCACTCTGGACAGGCCGAAATCGGACACTTTACATACGAGGTTGCTGTTGACGAGGATGTTTCGCGCCGCCAGGTCACGGTGCACGTAGCCCATGTCCGAGAGGTAGCGCATCCCAGCTGCGATGCCTCGGAGCATTCCCACCAGCTGGATCACTGTGAACTGGCCGTCGTGCTTCTGCACAAAAGCAACACCGATTTCAATTTGAACCTATTCTGGTGGGCAAATGGCTTTTTAATATCTGAAATTCCACTTATTGTAACTTACAAATTCCACAAAAACCTTGTATCTGCATCTTTTTGTTGTTTTTTTACATCATTTGAATCTGAGAGTTCTTTATATTGTGTCAATAGAAAGGCTCTGCCTTTAACTTGTAGGCATGATTGAACTGAGATAATGTGAGGAGAAAAGCAAGGCTGGCAGATTGCAGATGTCAACGTGTTGTGGCTGTTTAAGGGATGTACTGTATGCTGTGGGAAGACTAATCAGCAGATAGATATGATGAATTAATAAAATTAAAGCTGATTGTTGTTTCATGTTACAAGCTTAACATTCAAATGAACTAAAACTTCAGCTTCAGCTTTAAGGCTCTCACAGACGCAGTACAATTTTAATGTACTTTAGTTTTTTATTTAAAATATACATTTCTGTTCACTTTTAGAACTGATAGAATCCATATAATTCACATGCACAAACTTGCAGAGCACAGCCTAACTGTTCTCTCCGTCCAGCAGGTGTTTCATTACCAGCTGTGGAGGCAGACTGCTGGTCTGCTAGAATAGGGGACCTTTAAGTGCTGGATCTGGTGGCGTGCATGAAGCCAATTTAAGACAGTGTGTTGAATTCCCAGCGCAAACTGTGTGGGGGGAACGATTATACTCACCCTGAGAAAGGCATCTAACGAGCCGTTCTCCATGTATTCAATTACGATCATGACTGGTTTTCCTGACAAAGAGAAGAACAAACTCCATTAGGCGCAGAGTAGTGAAGATAAACTCCATCCACTTACAGCGTGAAGCCGTAATGAGAGACAATACCTCAATCGGTGCTCTAAAAGGCACCTACATTAAGAGTGAAGAGTGTATTCTTTCTATTTATTTAAGGGACGCAATGTTTTCCTTTAACACAGCTAGTCAAGTTCATTTTATCCAACAGAGAAAACATCTACAGTCTGACTGTAAAGCTGTCACACGATAGGCAATCGGGTAGTATGGTGGCAAATGGCTGAACCCCTAAAACTGTAAGGACCTCAATTAGCTTTCAAAAGCAGTTACCCAATAATTCACTATTCACTAAACCACAGTTTATTATGTGGCCAAATGTTTGTGAACACTGCTCAACCAGTGTTTCTTTCAAAATCAAGGGTATGAAACAGGAATAACTGTTTCTGCTCTTTGGGGGAGCCTTCCAACAGATACTGCTGTTAGGATATGACTACGTCCAGCTACAAGAGCATTACTGAGGTCATAGAGGTGAGGTATTGGATGATTAGCTCTGAATCACAATCCACTCAAGGACTCCCCTCAGCTCATCTTAAAGATGGTAATGGGGCACCACCACTCTAGATGGTTGCTTGGGAGCTTTATATCCTTCTACTCTGCTTGGTACTGGGCAGGGTGACCATAGCAGCTTCTCCATAGTGTCCTATTAAATAGGTAGTGCTTTTTCATGCAGATTATACAACTTGTGTGCACCTTGGACACTGTGTCAGCGGTGTGGGCAGTTAGTGCATCTGAATTCACTGATAAGTAGGAGTGAACACAAATGTTTTGACATATAGTGTAGTTAATAGTGAATAATCTGTCAGGAATACTCAATTGCTTACACTGCTTTTTAGTTCTTTAACCTTTTACATGGTAGAGAAATGACAGCTCGTGGTAATTGACCATATGCTTATCCTCTGTCTGTACTGTGTTGTGTTGTCTGTCCGCACTTGTTTGTTTGTGTTGCACTTGTGTCTTGTATGCACTGTCTATGTTGCACCATGGTCCTGGAGGAACGTTGTTTCGTTTCACTGTGTACTCTGTATGTAGTTGAAATGACAATAAACCCACTTGACTTGACTTGACTTGATATGCTACAGATCTAGCAGATGTTGATTATGCTGATTACCCAATAATAAGTCTGCAATCTAAGGTTCATTAATCAATCTGGTACTGTTATGTTGTTCTCTATACATGAAATCTGCAGTAGGGCCTTTTTTCCTGCAGCCCTATGCAGAGCCAGTGAACTAACCTCTGGTGACCACGCCCTCTAGATGCACCACGTTCGGATGGTCAAACTGTCCCATGATGCTGGCCTCACACAGGAAGTCCCGCCTTTGCTTCTCCGTGTAGCCTACTTTCAGAGTCTTAATGGCCACAGGCACGTCCCTTTTCCCAGGAAGCTTCAGCCGGCCACTGCAGACCTCTCCGAACTCACCTATCACAAAAGCAACCCCCCCGCCACACACAGACTGAGTTAAACCCTTCGGCTCCCCCCTGTTTAACACCCTTATGTGGATCTTGACCACACAATGCATCATTCTTGCTGGTGACAGGATTCCACTATTACATAGTACCACGCCAACACACAAGGGAATCTGACCGGCAGACATAATTGGATACGCCACGTTCTGTGTACACTAACACCCTTACACGACAATATCTAAGAAGCGATGCAGTGGCAATTCATCAACAGTGATGCATCTTTGCGCATTGTAGCCTGAAGAGAAGATGTATTAATTACTGTGATTTCACACACACACCCCCCGCCCCCAACACACACCCTTCAACCTGCTTTTTTCCGCAATACAGCTATTAATAACCAGACAGGAGAGATGTGCTGGGGCGCTGTTGATGGCGTAAATATTTGGCTGTCATTGTGATGAATGAGCGAGAGGAGGGAGCGTGTGCGGGCTGGAGGAGAACTCACCTGCACCGATAACCCGCTCGATCTTGATGCAGGACGCGTCCAGCTCCTTGGCGAACTGGTGCACGGCCCTGTTGGGATCCTCGTAGGTCTCGGGGTCGATGTAGGTTTTGGTGCCTGGAAATTTAACTGTAGAAAGGTAAGAGGATTACTGTTACGATTAAATATGCATTCCAGGCACACACACACATGAAGCGTGATGGACAGGTGTGATTAGCGAGAGCAACCTAGATTCTGGACTGGGGGAATGGCTTTTGAATGGCTTTTCCAGGATGAGGTAGGGGTCTTTCCCATATACACTTCTTTGTTTTCCTGAAAAAGGAATTAAAATGCTATTCAATTTTCCAGTTAACCTTCACCAAAAATGGAGCTACGGGGGAGGTTGGCGAGTGCAGGGAGACCGACGCAGGTAGAGCTGCTGCTCATTGGCTAATGGATTTTCATAAATCCGATTTGCTGTTGGTATGCTGCGAGCCCTTCAGCTCAGATAAAGACACTGGAGAGCCCACATTACAATTCATTGGAGATGAATAATCAGGATTTCACTGGTTAAAACAAACACTACCAGCCGCCTCCAACTGCCTGGGTGTTGGGATCATGGCATGTCTGTCAGCGTGAATGCTGATGAACGGTGCACTGACTGCACCGGTACTGGCAAAATATAGTCATGTACCAATACCATAGCACCAGGCATACGCATTTTGTATAACCAATTTGCAATATTGTTGACCCAAGTAATCATGCATATCACTATTTTTATTTTACATTACTTTCTGCCCAATTAAAGTGTTCAACAGACTTCCCTCTCACGTTTGCTAATTACAGCCCTACCTGTCAGCTTCAATACGCTGGCCCACTTAATGAGATGCAAACACTACTAGGCCGCGTCACGCTGCGCTAAAAATGACTAAAACGGACTGTTGCTAACGAGTAATTAAATTACTAATTTGCTGCGGGCGTGATGCTTGCAAACACAGAGCAGTGTAATACCCCCCCTCCCACCCCCTGGTTCCTTCTCAGTCATGTTAGGTCTCCTTGTAATGACTGAGAGGTTGAGGCAGCTGGATGCATGCACATTTTTAAATATAGCTTTTACTGAAAAGTAGAGCCATTTACCGAAACAGCGCACAAATCAGCAGTCAGAGTAAAAAACTAGGAGACCAGTAAATAACAGATATTAATAGAGATTAATCCTATGACAAATGTGCATATCATAAAGTTAAGGAAGAGTCAGGTCCCTGAAATATGTACCAGTAGTGGTATAAAAATATTACCATGCTCTAAGAGCAATCAGGGTTCTATGTAGTCCTGCAGGTGCTATTTTTGGTGCTACTTTGAACCCTTTTTGAAATGGTTCTATGAGGCAACTTCTCCAAGAGGTTTTCCTTGTATGCAAAGAACCGTTTTTACAGTCCTTTATGCATTCGAATGGTTATTTGATACAGAACCATTGCCTCTACTGAAGAACCTGTACTAAAGAGAGTTTGTCCACCTTTTGCTGCGGTAACTTTACACTAGTTTTTGGAATACTGTGAAGACTTGATTGTATTCAGCCAAATGAGCATTAGATTATGATTAGTTCTGGCATTCCAACTCATTCCCAAGTGTTGAACGGAGCTCCACTGCTCTACAGCCTATTGGCAGTGCTTTTCTATGGAGATTATAGAAGCTGTTTGTGCATAACTGGCTATGTGCGAAAAAGTGATTGACATTAAAAGTCATGATGCTTTGGAAGAATAAGTGGTATAGTAGGCCAGAGAAGCAATAATATAATCAGTAATAGTGATTTTTTCAAGCTAGAAACTTTGAGATAATTCTTTTTTAGATGTTGTCTAGCACCAGTTTCATGAGAGGGATTCAGTGACAGTCCCAGGAGAGACAACAGCCTATGTTTCTCATCCTCGTGCCTCCTGTAATTGCTTCGTCCATCCAAGCTGTCAGCATATCTGATAGAACACGTCTTATCACTGCTCGCCTGGCGCAACTTATTGTGACAAATTGGGCCCACACAATACACGTGCGCCCTATTGTGCTACGACCGCCCCTGCAAGCGGCTTGTCATTTACCAAATGAGGGTCTTTTATTGGCTGAGGTCCTTGTTTGGAGATTCCTCGCCTCTTTTTGGTTTTGCAGCAGAGCTGGTGCTTGGCAGGTGCTTAGGATGTAGTGCTAGATGTTAGCATGCTAGCAAGCGGCGCTTGTCAGGCTATTCAGCTGTGTGGGAGCGAGCTAGCGGTGCCACCTTGACCCTTTGTTTCCAAATCAGCAGTTTGCCTACAGCGCTGATCATTAGCGGAGCGTGTCTGGGGAGGCCGGCGGCACAGCCATCTCCAGGGGCTTCATTAGAGAGTGTTGAGGGGAAGCAGCTCGTTGGGTGAAGGGCCCGGGAGCAGGGGCTTAGCAGCCCAACCCAGAGTGCTACATCTTAGCCATGGGAACAGATACGGAAGGCGCTAACGTCGATGCTTAAGTGTTGTGGGTGTGAGAAGTGCTTCGCCTTATCCTATTGACCTGTTTTTTAAGGAGCTGGTGACTAAACTTCATGAGAGAAGACCCAAATAGATGTGCTTGCATTTCAGAGCCAAAACGTTCCTGAAAGTCGGCTGAAGAATGGCTGAAGGCAAAGATGAGTACATCAAATGGAATAGTAAGACTCGACGTGTCTGTCCCTATTTGCTCTTCTTAAACCTGCCCTATGGTGAAAGAGATCTGAGAGAGGCTGTATGTGTGTATGTGTTTGTGTGTGCATAGACGAACAGAAGCAGACACTCACACTGAAAGTAGAGCTCCTCGTCTCCTTCCTGGTCCGCTTTACTGTAGCCGCAGTGCCTTCATATGGAAACAGGACATAAAAAGGAAAGAAATCAACAAGTTGCACTAGAACAGGCTCACAGGTTCAGTGATTACACTGCTGTAAAATCTGTTGAATCTACATACACAAGATTTCAGCCTGCAGATAGGAATCTGATGAGCCAGAACATTATGACCAATGAAGCAAATGATGTTGACTATTTTGTAACAATGGCAATGGAAGACCAGAGTGATTTTAGCAAGGGCCAAACTGTTGTGGTCAGACGACTTGGTTGGAGCATCTTCAAAACGGCATGACTTGTGGGATGCTTCTGGTCAGCTGTGGTAGGTAGATACTGACAGTGGTCTGAGGATGGACAAACCAGCAACAGTGTGTTGGGCGCCCAAGGCTCATCTATGTTTGAGGGCAACAAATGATATCCCGTCTGGGTGGAACTGACAGAGTGCATCACATCCTGCATAGCTGCAAACCAGACAGAGCATGCATGTTAACCCTTGCCCCCTTGCAGAATTGCCTACAAAGTGTAGCAGTTGGAATAATGGACGATGGTAGCCTGATGGGAGTCCTGTCTGCCCAACTTAAAGGTCTATATAGATCTGCAGCTAATGTCTCCTTCAGGGATCTTGTCGCGTGAGCTGATATAGGCAGCGTGTAAACAAACCGTCATAATGTTTTGGCTCAGTGGTGTACATGATGACATAATGTGCGATAATGTACTACACTATGGTCTATGGTCCTCTTGTAATGTATGACTTTGATTGGCTCTTAATATTTGAATGGGACAAAAATAACTAATCAATTATTTTATACTTCATCAATTAAAATTGATGCAATATCTTTAGCGATATCTTTGAACTTGAAGCAGATAACAGATCATAGCACAGCATTCAGCCAAAGATGAGCATGCTTAGGAGTGATGGGAGATGGGAATGGCTGGCTGAGGGGATGCTCATGTCGGCATGCTTCCACCGAGCTGTCAGCGTGCTCCAGTAAGACGGCAAACGCAAAGATGAAAAATTGGGCCGACACAGCTGGCCAGGCCGTGACTGACAAGCTAGAGAAAAGTGCTTGTGGAGAAAATGGCGGGAGGTTTGTGCTGACCAGTGCAGGGTCGTGCCTTGCACACAGGCATATATAAACACACACACACACACACTCACTTTCACCGATTAGTACCATAGGGGTGTAATGATACACATATTTTATGATATTATATGTGGTTTTCGCACCACAATACATGTTTTTAATACAGAACTAAAAGGGAAACACGGACTTGCTTAGCATACAGGCTCAAGTAACACCAAACAATGCCTTTCCTTGAAAACAAATACTTTTAAATACAAGTAGTTGCAGCACAGGGCAGATTTTAGCTTAATTCAGTGGTTGTCTTTTTTGGAAATATCATGAAGTGTTTACTGATAGAACAATGAATTTGGCCCAAATTGTAATCTGCAGATTTGTACTCCAAACTAGAATTGTTCAGTTTGATATTTACTTTTAATTTAGGCTGATCTGGGCTACAATTTAATGGTGTAAATAATCAATTAAATTAAATAAATAAAAAGATTCAATTACATAATCAAAATCTCAATGTTTATTTTGTATATATATATATATATATATATATATATATATATATATATATACAAAATAAACATTGAGATTTTGATATATATATATATATTAAATCGCGATTAAATGAATGGGCGATTAAAGTCATGATATTTATAACTTAATATAATAATAAAAAGTACTAGAAGTGTGTGTATTATGTGTTCATAAAAATTGGCTGTAAGGAAATCGGAATCCCTCTGAAAGGAAACCTTTACAATTTCTATCAGTGTATCTTATATTATTATTCTAAAAAATATTTGATCATTATTACAGCATGCAATCTGATTGAAGTAAGATTATATATACATTTGAATATATTCAATGCTGAGGGGCTACCCTTCTGGCTAGGCAAATATAGAGTATGTATTAACTAAGGTGGGCACTATGACGATATTTTATCCCTACAAGTGATGAATAAGAACATAGCTAGTCCTAGTCCAAGTAGATCTTGTTAAGAAATGTATTGATATCTTAATAAACGCTGTCTATTTGGGAAATAGTATTGTGATATATTTGCCATATTTTGTACCCCTAATATTTACTCTATCATACCCAGCATCTTATCAGTGATACATAGTAGAGACTCTGTCGTTGTCCTCTTTATCACACTGAAATATGCTGCCAGATGACTTAAGACATGTGCATGTCCATGCTGGCTTTAGTAAAATGGATCAGTGTGTGGAACTGGAGCACATATTACTAACTGGTTGAATCAGAGTAGCCATACAAGGCAACTTCTACACTGAAGGGTTAACATGAGTATCGTGACACCCCTTACAGTACCCCAACAGGAGGGAAATGAGATGAATCACGTGCACATTCATTTCTGGCGTGGGCACTGGTGAAACAACGGCACACGCTTGGCATGCGGATGGGCGGATGATATCGGGCCAGAGGGGAGTGTGTAGGGGAGAACTCTTCACGGCTATGGTGGCCTGTGAGGGACAGAGAAGGCAAAGCATGCCAGAGCAGAGGAGACTCACAGGAGCGGAGAGTCAATCGGGCCCGCGAGAGCGTACCTTCTCCCGATGATGAAGCCAAACACCATGAAGACCAAGATGATGGTGCCGGCTACCGCCACCACTGCGATGATGATGACCGGGTTCTGCTCGCTGGACACAATCGTGGCTAACATGCACACAAACAAACAAGCACACACACCGAGACGGATGTTAATTCCTTAAAGTCTTTTGATTAATTTTCTATATATTACGAAATGGCAAACTGTGTGTGAAGTCACAGCAGTAAGTCTTCACATACAGCTATTTAAATTCTCTGTATCCAGCCCACTTGCATTAACCAGCACCGGCATGCGGCTTACAGGTTATCCAAAAAATCCTTGTCACAAACTTGCTGAAGGATCCGTTTTTACACTGACGTGCCAGGGCTGAGCGCGTAGGATGAGGCGGAGAGTCGTAGCCCCCTTTTCGCCTTCTCTCTGCTCTATTTTAGGGTCTCGGCGAGTGCACGGTTCTACTGTTTCTGAAAATGGGCTTAATAGTCCCCTATGGTAACGTGGTGCCCTTCATTTGAAACAATGACACATTCAGGTTGGATTGTTTCTCGTTTGGGCCGCTAAAAGACTGCTCGCATTGACAGAGTGCTGAAGGAACAGGATATGCAGCTCTAGCTCGCTAAATTATACACTGGGACAGCAGTATTTAAAGAGCACATCATGGCTGGGAATTTGACAAGTATTCAGGCTTTTTATGCAGGGGTTGTGGCTAAGCTCTGCTCAAGCACCAACTCCTTCTAAATCTCTAACAAAAGTAGAACGGAAAGCCGACCAGTCTGCCATCAGCAAGTCAAAGTTAGTTTAAGTCTGTTACTGGTCAATGATGGTACTGCTCTGGTACTGCTAATACGCACGGGAATTGAGCGTTTCACTGATCAGACTGGAGCACATTAATCTGCTTACAGGGAGAATGTTGGTCCCCCGCTAATGGTTAGCATTAGCACGTTGGTGGATGTTGTGGCTTGCAGCTTATAGTTATAGCGTGTTCGTTTGCGCTTATCACATTAAACTGCATTTAAAGTGCTAGCTTTCATTTAGCATGTTAGCTTGTGGGTAGCATGTTATGTCAGCATTATTAAATTTAATTAAATGATTAAATTCCATTAATTTAATAAACTGAGTGTTGTGGCTGTACAACTGTACCATATTTCTGGTGTTATGAGTTTACATTATGCCACATTTTATGTATTGATTTTAATTTTCTTACATATTTTACATTTCTTACATATAATAAAGTACTTTTTTGTGCAGTCTTGATTTCTGGAGTTTCACCCATGTGAAATGCTAAGTCTTTAAAATTGTACAATGGTATAATTTTTACTATATTGAATGTCCTAATAATAATTACCATCAGTGCATCCTTATGAAAAGATGAACAAGAAATTTCTACAGGATTCCCAGAACACAGGTAAATATTATATATCATTAATTATCAGCTGTTCACGATAAGCCAATTAAATGCGAACAATTTAAATAGCTCAACACAACTAATAGGACAAGTGTTTTCTTCAAATTCTACACAAAATGTCACTTTTAATGACAACTACAGTCTCATAATTATTCAATCCCTTTATGACAAGACTCTGTAGCAAACTGGAGGCCACTGCCCATGAGAAATGGGCTAAGAATCCTCAGGAATGCTGCCAGAAGCTGAAGTCTGGCTATGCATCATGTTTGCAGCAGGTCATAACAGCAAAAGGTTTTTTTTTATATGAAGTACTAAAGATGCCTGTCATGACAGAGTATATATATATTTTTAACTCGCAATGCTTTCCTCTATCTGTCCATTTTCTATTAGACAACAGTATGTTACTGAGTCAGAAACCGCATAAGCAAGTTATGTTAGATAACTTCACAACTCCATGTGCAAGTGTGTGATCATTTAAGCGTTTGGTCTGCATGATGCTAATGGCCTATATGCGTCCATTACCTAGCCACATTAGCCTTGTACTGCAAAAACTAAACAAGCCCATTTCAGACACCAAACATGTTTTGGCTGATTGAGAGCAATTTTTTAACAGTGATGGGGTTGATCTAACGCTCTCCTCCCGGGCTAGCCCCTAAGAAGTGTAACTGAGAGTAACTGGCATGTACATCTGAAATGACGTTAGCCTTTGTTTCGTACCAGCACCTGACGACTCCTCCTTGGTAGTGACCTCCAGCCTGGGGCCGAACATGCCGTAGCCGGCGGCGGTGAAGGCTCGGATCTGAAACACGTACGCCGTGCTGGGCTTCAGATTGTTCACGGTGGCTGACGTCGACTTGGACTTCACCGTGGAGTAGATGCGGTCCTTCTGGTCCTTCACATAAAAAGACAGAAGAGAGGGACAATGACCGCTCTGTATTCAAGGCGATGAAAATAAACACTTTTGCCGGTGCTTCACGCTGAGGTAAGCTTGCGCTGAAGGGTTTGTGAAGAAGTGGCATTGAAAAGAATAGAAAAGAAAGAAGAGAAAAAAACAGCATTCATCCGTTACTGTGGTAACCGGGAGAAAGCAGCATGTCAAGAGCGCCACTTCGTTTACAATGGCCATGTCAGAGGCTCGAGCCTCAAGAGGTTTGCATGTGATCTGTTTCTCGCTCTCTCACAAACATGTACATTTACACACACTGGTAATGGAACGTATGGGAGCGAGGAGTGAGCAGAGCCCGTGAGGTAGTTGGAAACACATACTGATGGTAGTAGGAGTATACTGTACATTTCTGAGTCATTCCCTGAACACACTGCAATTTGAGCCCGCAGCATTTAAATCCGTGTGCGGACAAAAACCTATGCAATGTTCAGACATTACCACTAAATGGTCAAAAGTTTGTGGTCACCTGATCATCCAAAAGCAAGAGATTTACCAAGGTTCTGCTTGCCTCCGCTGTCCACAAACTTTTGGCCATGTAATGTATTTGCTACGCCGTTATGCTATACAGTGTTTAAGACATGTAAGGCAAGTGAAAACATGTATTCCATATGGGCATTTTATTATACAGACAGCCATTACTGTTCCAGCTCCAACTGTAAGCTGTTACAACATCAGCTGATAACAGTATATGGCCAAATGTTTGTGGACACCTGTAACATGTAAGGCCGCTGAAAACATGTATATCTTACTGGTATTTCATTGTACAGACAGCCACTGCAGCTCCAGCTCAAATCTTACCTCATAAAAAAGCATCATGACATTGACTAATATTAACTTAATATTTGGCTACATGGCCAAAGGTTTGTGGACATTTACTACACCACTAACACAATGTACAAAACATGTAAGGCAAGTAACGCGGTCATTTTATTGTACAGGGCTGTTGGAGAAGTTGCAGCTCACATCTTGCTTAATAAAAGCTGTCATAACACCAATTAACGTCATCACTATATGGCCAAAGATTTGTGGACACCTGCTTATCCTGTGTTCCTTCCAAAATCATAATTTAACAAGGGCTTTGCCTCTGCTGTCCACAAACTTTTAGTCATATAATGCATTTACACTGCTGGGCTACATGCAACACAAACAAACAGATCGTATCAGGGTGCACTGATGCATTTCAGCACCCCTAATTGTCAGCAGTGAACGTCTCAAGACACATTTTCATACAGTGAGCACAAGGTAAGTGATCGTGAGCTGGCCAAAAAATAAATAAATAAAATAAATAAATAAATAAACAAATCTGCAAAACTCCCTCGAACTGAACACCAGCTTGTGTTAGGAGTGGAGTCTGGCTTGTCTCTAATTTTCCACCTGGGCGGTCTATGGCTGCAGCGGGCAGCCCGGGACATCGCCTGGGAGACCCAACTCCAACAGGCCGATCAACGAGACCCTGCAAAAGTCTTGTTTCTTTGGAGCTCCCGCGCTGGGCTCCCGAGCTCATGCTCGACTAGCTGACTTGTTTGAGTGTGAGTTAAGACACTATGGAGCTTGATAAGGGATAAGGAGGTACAGGGACAGACTACTAATGCTGCCTGGGTGGATGAAGGGTTTGTGTGTCTGTGTGTGTGTGTGAGTGTGTGTGTTTAGGTGTTGTTGGTATCTGCTAATGAATGTTTTACTGTGTGCCCGTACTTCAGCATGTGTGGGGAGGTGTTGTTTAGGAGCTGAGGCGGAACAGCATATGTACCGCAGCGATTGGGTGAGTGTATGTGTGTGTGAGCAGGACTGAAATATTCTACAGTGTGAAGGACTTCTGACTAATTAAAATCTCCTGAGTGTCTTATTCATTATTGTAATTATGGGGGAAGGATGCGCTCCTGACAGACCTGAGGCTTTGCCTCCGTGCTGCAGGCAGAGCGAATGCAAATGGCGTGGAGAAAGAGCAGAGCAATGCGAGCCGGGAGAAAGGAAGAAAGAAAGACTAATGCATGGGAACTGGGTTGGAGAAGCGCTGGTATTTCGGAATATATAAATAATTGTATTACATTAATTTGTATTAAAGAACCTGTATAGTAGAAAAACTCATTTGTAAGATGTAAGAGTTGGATGTTGAAAAGTTGCAAAAACAGCTTGCCTTAAAATCACTGATTTTGTGATGTCACATAAACAAGCCTAGCCTCTAGCAGTTATGCAGCTAGAAGCACAGTATGGGGCACCAAATTAGAAAAAAGATTCTTAAACACTACCATAAATGATAACCAGACAAGAAACACCTTATCAGACAGATATATTTTGAACTCAAATCAACCTGTAATTTCAAGCAGCCGCATTGCTATATACTGCCGTAACTACACTGGCCATCGAAGTCAAAGCGCCCAAATGGTGTTGTTTTGTAATGATCGCGGACGTACGCCAAAAAATAAAACTAAATAATAATAATTTAAGATATTTATGAGTGTGTATGAGTGCTAGTCATTGTGTGGTGCTGATGACTGCTTCACAGTGATTTGTCACATTTCCATAACAAATGATCTCCATGAACTGCTTCCCACACATTCCTCAGTGCTGTCACACCTCCTATCGTGGTTGGATTGTTGTTCTCCAAACATTTCCCGCTGCAGTCTCACTAGTTCTAAATGGGGTTTAAATTAGGGATTGGGTTGCTATGACATCACTCCCCCCATGATGTCTTGTTGGTTCATCAAAAGTCGTTATGTGTGCTTCACCAAAACCAGCTGCTGAACATCAGTGTATATGGTGTCGTTTTTGGTGAAAGAAGCATACTGAGCTTACAACTGGCCAATTATGTTTGATTGCAAGTGTGTATATATATATATACAGTGAGTCCAAGAAGTATTTGATCCCTTGCTGATTTTCTTTGTTTGCCCACTAATAAAGACACTATCCTTCTGCACTTTTAATGGTAGATATATTCTAACATGGAGAGACAGAATATCAAGACAAAAATCCAGAATATAATTTTAAAGAATATATTTTAATTAATTTGTATTTCAATGAGGAAAATAAGTATTTGATCCCTCTTGCCAAACACACTCAATACTTAGTGGCAAAGCCTTTGTTTGCAAGCACAGCGGTGAGACGTTTGTTGTAGTTAACCACAAGTTTAGCACACACACCAGGGGGAATTTTGGCCCACTCTTCTTTGCAGATCCTCTCTAAATCATGAAGGTTGGTGGGCTGTCGCTTGGCAACTCTGACCTTCAGCTCCCTCCATAGATTTTCGATCGGATTGAGGTCTGGCGACTGGCTGGGCCACTCCATGACCTTAATGTGATTTTTCTTGAGCCAATCCTTTGTTGCCTTTGCTGTATGTTTAGGGTCGTTATCATGTTGGAAGACCCAACCACGGCCCATTTTCAGATCCCTGGCAGAGGGGAGGAGGTTGTCCCTCAGGATTGTGCGGTACATGGCTCCATCCATCTTCCCAGTGATGCGGTGAAGTAGCCCTGTACCCTTGGCAGAGAAACACCCCCAAAACATTATGCTTCCACCTCCATGCTTGACGGTGGGCACAGTGTTCTTGGGGTCATAGGCAGCATTTTTCTTCCTCCACACATGGCGGGTGGAGTTGAGGCCAAAAAGTTCAATTTTGGTCTCGTCTGACCACAAAACCTTCTCCCAATAACTTGGTTCATCTTTCAAATGATCATTGGCATACTTGAGGCGCGCCTCCACATGTGCTCTCTTCAGCAGGGGTACCTTTCGGGCACTGCAGGATGTGAATCCATTGTTGCGCAAAGTGTTGCCAATTGTTTCCTTGCAAACTGTGGTCCCAGCTGCCTTCAGGTCATTTGCTAACTCCTGCCGAGTGGTTGCAGGACGATTTCTGACTGTTCTCAGCATCATTGCCACCCCACGAGGCGAAATCTTCTTTGGAGCACCGGGCCGAGGTCTGTTGATTGTCATGTTATACTCTTTAAACTTTCTGATAATTGCACCAATAGTTGTTACTTTCACATCCAACACCTTACTAATCTTTTTGTAGCCCATTCCAGCTTTGTGAAGGTCAACAATTCTGACTCTGAGGTCCTGTGACAGCTCTTTGGTTTTACCCATGTTGGAGACTTGAAATCTGTGTGATCTGTCTGATTCTGTGGACAGGTGTTTTTCACACAAGTGATTAGTGAGAACAGGTGGCTTCAGGTCAGGTAACAAGTTGATTGGGAGTGTCTAACTGGTCTGTAAAAGCCAGAACTGCTAATGAATACTAAGGGATCAAATACTTATTTCACTCCATGAAATACAAATCAATTAATATATATTCCTTAGATTTATTTTCTGGATTTTCTTTTTAATATTCTGTCTCTCCATGTAAGAATACATCTACCATTAAAAGTATAGAATGATCATGTCTTTATTAGTGGGCCAACGAAGAAAATCAGCAAGGGATCAAATACTTCTTGGACTCACTGTATATATATATATATATATATATATATATATATGGCACCATAACAGCTCCATCGGCCAGCGCTAGTACCCACACAGTCTCCGACACAAGCATTTTTTTTTAGTCCCACACTCCTCCTACTCAGACGCCATACATGTTCTCTTTCTCTTTCTCGAGTTTCTCATTGCTTTCTCTTTGTCTAACTTACACTCTCGCTCTCAATCTCGCTCCCTCTCTGGTTTTAATAGACCCTGCAGCGGAGGCTATATAGCTGTGAGCTCACCTTCTCATAGTACTTGATCTCATATTCAGTGATGACTCCATTGGGCTGCTCTGGTTCTTGCCACGACAGCTGGACACTGTGCTCCTGCACCCGTTCTTTTATCACCTCGCTGACCTGAGATGGAGCTGAGCGACAGAGGAAAAAAAGGAAGAGAGAGAAAGAATGAGCATGGTTATGTAAAACACACAAACAGTAGCTGGTCCGATTTCACACTGAGGCCAGTACTTTGCTTTGCTTGTCTGAAGTTTGCTTTTTTAGAGTTTTATAGGCTAATGCAGCTTATAATGCTAGAGCCGGTTAGGGATCTGCAGACCAGGCCAACCTAAGCGGTGGCCGATCAAAGTGCAGCGCTGGTGTGAAATACAGCGTGCTTATTTTGTTATCGAGGTCCACACCAGCATCGAAGCTCATAAACTACTAGTGGAGTGAGTGAGCCAATGCAACTACAGCTGGTAGCCTAAAAATCTGAACAGTTGCAGTCTGCAATGTGAACAAAGCCGTGGATGCTACTGACACGGCAGGGCGTAGGGGATCACCAGACACGTCTTGGCTGACCATCTATGTTTGGGAGGGTTGAAACACGCACTATCGCCTAAACACACCTCCGCACTCTCGACCGCTCCCTCCACCCCCTCCGTCCGCTCTGATGAATATTCACGTGGCGCCTCCTAAATGTTTACACCTCATAATGGAAATTTCAATTAGAGAGCAAACAGAGGAAGACGGCCTTATCCCGGCCAGAGGAAAAAACTGCAACGTCTGCCTTATGAATGCCAATTAAGGCAAATTAATTCCAACGACGCGGGGCGGAAGTGCCTCTCATTCTGCCCGAGACGAGTGAGTCACTCTCAGAGGCTTTTTACAGCAATGTACCTGAAACCTTAGCAGATATACACACACACGCACTTTCCCACACACTCTCTTTCCAAAGCTCCAATTAACCGCCTGCACTCAACATCGCCTTTCTACCGTCCCTCGCCTTAGTCTTTTTCTCGTCTCCGGCTGCCGACTGTTTATCATGCTGTTATTAGTCACTTTTGATTTCATTTACAAAACAGCGATGCTAACCACACACTGTTGTCGGCCGAGGGATCGGATCGAGATATGATTCAGCATCTAGGTGACCCTTGGTGCTTGATTTTATTTAGATTGTTATTCACATTGGAAAAAAAATATAAAGAAATTGCAGGTTTGCTTTGCAATACCACATCATGAATAATTCAGCTACGATAGAACCCCAGAACTATTTATACTACTGTTGTTTTCTTGTTTTTTAAAGCAACATGGAAAAAACGTGGAGTGACCTTTGGCTGGCCACTATTAAAGAGAACGTGCAGTGATACCAGTAACAAGCCACGAGAACAAGAACTACATTTGTAGCATTCTGACCAGCTTGTCCTGTATGGGAAACAAAAAAGACAGCAGACAGCAGGACCCTAAAGCAAGTTAAGAGGACAGCTGAGAAGATCTTTAAGAGGTCTATCTACCCTCAAGTAACAACATCTTGAAAAACCAGCATTGTGGACGACCCCTCCCACCCCTCATACGAACTCTTTACCCTTCTGCCTTTTGGCAAAAGGTGCCTGAGTGTCCTATCCACCACTACTTAACTCCAATTGTGTTATCACTTCTCTGAATGGGGCATGTGTAGTTCGTTTAGCCACTCCACTCTCATTACCTTCAACAGGGGAACAACAGAGGGCGTCCTGACCAGCTGTCCTATGTAGGAACTGCATAAGCTGTCTCAGGCTGTAAGACCCCAAGGATGATTGTGAGGACTTTTGAGAAGATCATCAAGGGGTCTACCCACCATTATCAGCACCTTGCAGTGCTTTTTAAGAGCCCAAGGAAGGACAGTTCAGACCACTTCCACAAGGAATACAAACTCAGTGGCTGTGGAAAGATGATCCAGATGAAGATGAAGATGAAGGTTGGGTTCAACAGCCATGCTAAACTTAAATGTTGCCGCTATAGCTGAATCAGTTTACACTTGTGATTCCCATAACTGACCTGAGGGTGCCTTAACTGGGCTGTATTTGGTCCAGAATCGTCTGCTGTCTGGGGTGTTTTAGGACACCACAGAGAATGTCCAGAGGCAGCAACTGATATCACATCTAAAACTAAGCAAAATTTTCATTTTTAAGCAGAACTGTATGAAAATGAAGCCATTTTCATTTGTATTATTAATCCATAATAATAATAAATGCTCTTTCAGGATATTCAGATAGATTTGGTTTAAAAATGTGCATATCCAAACAGCAAAACGAAAAAGTTTTTTCAGGCCCGGTGTGTGTGTGTGTGTATGTGTGTGTGTGAAAAGTGTTGCCGTCTCTGTGTCGCACTCGCACCATTGGGGCTAAGGAGCTGGGGTCGTGACCTTTAGGGAGCGGGCCTTTTGTTCTGTGCTGACCCGTTGGTAACGCAAGGCCGTGGATTAGATTCTGATTAGGGCTGCCTGAGCGGCTGACACTAATGCAGGCGACAGCCCGAGCTGCCAGACCGCAGCAGTCAAACTCTGTTTTGACATGTCGCATGTAATCCATCTCAAACAGTGTAACTGCACTAGGCCGCACTGATCAGTCAAACACACACACCGAGCCTCAAGTATACTCACACTGCTACACTCTACCTGACTCAGCCTCAGCTCAGACGAGCTCGGTCACCTACGGCGTGAAAACGCTCCAGAGCATGCTGGTTTCACCAGGGCTGAAGGTAGAACCTTTAGAACAGTTCCTGACCTTCTTTTTTAAGAGTGTAACTTGAACTTTGTAAATGAGTGAGGCTGTAGACTGTAAACTGCGGCAGGCTGAAGAGGTGAGCATACAGTAGGCTGCAGCTTCTTGGCCAATAGGGAGTGAACCATACATTGGCCACTATGGCCTGAGGGTGTGGGTGGGGGTGGGGGTCACAAGATCGAATCCCGAGCCATGCTGCTTTTCCATCAGCGGCCAGAGTCTGAGAGAGCACCACTGGATAGGTAGATGGTGCTCTCTCCACTCATCACTCTTAAGCGATGTTGGCCGGCACAGGTGCCTTTTAGCTGGTGTGAAAAGAGTTGGCAGTTTGAAAGGAGGCGGTGTCTGGCTTTACATGTATTAGAGGAGACATGTGTGAAGTCCTGGGAGAATTGCCAGTGCTAGGGGTAGATTATGAACGAGTGGGTTAACTGGAAGCACAGATTTGGGGGTGGGGGGGGTAGAACTCTTTCATTCCAAAAACTAGTGCAGAATATTTGTTTTTCCATGATACTGGCCCTTTAAATGCAGACTTTTCATTTTCCAAGCTGCTGCTTTGACTCCCCGCCCGAAGGCTGCACAAGATTGTACATTCATTTCCCCCTCCACCCACCCACACCCCCCCATCCGAATTCATCGTATGCAGCAAGTGTCAATTACCCAAGAGGACTCAGCCTGTGGTGACGAGGGGTGTGTTGGGGAGGGTGGGGTGTGTGGGGGGGGTGCAATTTAAAATGACACTTGTACAGTTGAGAAGGCTCGTACTGGTGTAATTGGATATTTTACCCCCTTCACTGTTTGTCTGTCACTTCATTGGCGGCCTGTGCGAAAGGCTAAAGGCCCTTTTCTGAACGCTTGTCTCTTTACCATAGAGCTGGAGGATGTAATGGAAGGCCAAGTTATTACTGAAGCGCATGTCCTGGACATCTCGAGCACACTCACTCACTCACTGACACACACACACACACACACACACACACACACGCACAACCTTCATGATTTTATTCTCACTCTAATCAAACCTGTTGGTGGAGGAGGCCAACTTAACGTGGCCTGCTGTGGCAGCAAAGCATGAAGGATAAGACAAGGGCTGCTGGAACTGAACCGTGTGTCCCTTCTACTCCGCTCTAAAAGTGCAGCGGCCTGCATCGCTCCAGCTCCGAGCACAGCCAACGAGCAGCGCCAGATGTTGCGCTAAGGGGATCACAAAGCTCAGCCTGTTGGGATATACAAACAGGGCTCAGCTCTCCTTCAAGTCCTTCAAACCCACACCGTACAAGGAGGGTTAACCTGGATTCACAGGCCTTTTGCTGTTTTAGTGTTGCATTATGATTAAACACAGCAACAAACTATCCTACCTTCGAGTGGGCCTACACCAGTCTCAGAACCCCCCACAGTAACAGATCCCAGTGGTAGTAAAAACATTTCATGCTAACCAAAGTAAGACTGTTCTGGTTGAACATGCTCACCTATATTTAAGAAGCTGTGTGGAAAATAACTACTGACACTGGCCTGAGGATCGCAAGTTAGAATGCAGGGTCATTCCTCTCTCCAGGTGGGTAGATGTCCCTCTCTCTCCCCCATTTCCACCCTTTCAGTGTGATGTTGGTCAGCATGGGCATCTGCTAGTTGATGCCTCAGAGACAAGGCATTTCCATTTCCAGACTATTCTCCATTTGTGTTGGAACCATGTGGAACGGTGGGCACCCAACACTGCGGCGCCCGAGGGAACAGAGAAGCTCCTTGCTCAAGGGCCCAACAGTGGTGGCTTGCTAAGCCTGGGTAGGCACAACCCTGTCATCCATAGCCCACTGCTCTAACTACTGAGCACATGACTACTGTTGAGTATCTGGTGATAAATATCTGAGCATGTAGGTTGTCCAGTAATATTACACAGGTGGCATGAGTCAGTCTCCACCCTTCCAATGTCGGGAGCATTACATGTGATGAGGGGGTAATAATGAGTAGGTTTGCTAATTAAAATTCTAAAAACATCTAAAATCAGGGAGGAAAAAAATGGATCAGAACATCCATAGAGATGGAAATGGAGGCTCATATATCTTGCAACCTGTAGGATCAGGATCACACACCTCAAAACTCAAATAACAAGGACCTATAAATCTATAAAAACTGACAAACCAGATATTCTTTACATTAGGGAACTGTTTTACTCCGTCAATTTACTCTAGTCAATTAAGATTTCCTCTTTGTCCGTTTTTATAGACTAGGGATGGTATGGCTAACAAAATGACTTCATACAGTGTGAAGAGTGGGTGTTACCTCAGACCAGACATGTTACAGGATCGGAGCGGATTCCATGTTCTTTCAATATCCATTATCCACCACTTTCTGCTGATATTGGCCCAAAACTGATTCCCGTCGATACCGATACGCTGCCTCTAGGTCATGCAGTGTCAGCAACCTCAAGTAAGTCTTTAAAGAAGCACACTCTAGCCATTAAACACGGCGGGGTCTACTACACTTGAGGTATAAGGAATATTTTGTGAACGGATTTTACTAAGAAAAGGAAATGCGTTCTGGAAATGATGCCGTCTTTCCTTTTCTAATTGCTTAAGTTGTTCAACAGCCGTCCACAAGAGCGGTTCCGGCCCTGCTATTACACCAGGGCCCAGCGACCCCAGGAACTCCTCCATTGAGACCCGGCCGGTGTAATTGTGAATCGAGCGCAGTGACAGCGTTCATATTGACTGAGGGAGACTGGAATGAACACTAATATGTGATGGCATCTCTCTCTCTCTCTCTCTCTCTCTCTCATGTGTCTCTCTCCCCTGTGGTGTATTTAACCAGTACCCTGTAACAGCCATTAATGACATACTTAACATCAGAGTGACTCAACCCTCTCTCTCACTCACTCTCTCTCTTACTCTTACTCTCTCTCTCTCTCTCTCTCTTTTAACACACCGGCGGGGCCCTGTGTAGCAGAAAATCGCGTAATTGCCCTGCCCGTCTCGTCGGCACTGTTTTGGGAGGGGAGCGCTTTGCGTGCGCCGGCCGGTCGGCCCGAATTAAAGCAGGTATTAGTGACCTTCCGCAGCCTCCTCGCGCTCAAGCTAATTCGGGCGGAAGCTCGCCTCCATCATATCCTGCATTAGAATACATTAGAGCTACATTATGCATGGGAGACTTTTTTAATATCCCCTGCTTTCTCCTCTCTCTCTGTCTCTCTATCTCTCCGTCAGTGTGCCCATCTCTCTCTGCTCTCGCTCGCCCTCTCTCTCTCTCTCTCTTGCTCTCTCTCTACCCTCAGCGATGGAAATAGGAGGGAAATGTCACTTCATTATAAAAGCTCCGTCATACTTTTTTTGCTCTCCGCTCTTCTGCTCTGCTCCGAGATGGAGGGAGCACAGCGTATAAGCTCATTTCTTTCAATTAGAAACCAATTCAGGTCCAGACTGAAAACCGCACACCATCCGATTTCTCAGCTCTCTCCCACTCCTTATCCCTGCTAAATATTCAATTAACGCCCAGTAAATCAAGAAGCAGGGTTTCTACAAAAAAGAACACTAACCATGTAAGTGCTGGATTACCGCTTGTACTCAGCAAATAGGGTCCCCATATTAACCTAGTAATGCAATTTTTTACTGACTCCATCAGTAACTAGATCAGAGCTGAGATTGCTGGTGTAGTATGCAGAAAACCTCACATAGAGAAAATGCTGCAGAAGTGAGAGTAGTGTGCTTGGAAAGTATTTATTTTTTCGCTCAAGGTAGACGCATTGCTGGAAATGTAAAAAGTAGAAAAAATTAGGACATTTCTATTTAAAAGTAAGAAAATACAGAGATGCTGAACAGAAACCAAAAATACTAAGCTGTATAGGTAACTTAGCCCTCAGTGCTACAATACTGAAATGATGTCAGAGTTTGAAGTTTTAGTTGAGTTTAAGATTGTAAGAACTGATAATCTGACAGTAGCCTCTTACAAAATAATAGCTCCACCAGTTTGTACAGAAGTCCCTGTAGTTACTGAGTAATACACCTTAGTGTGTAATGCACCTTTCTGTGCTAAGGGTTAACTATGACTACTAGTGCACAAAATCAAAATCAAAATATGAATATTAAATGATATTAGATGGTACTATCGGATATCAGAACTTATTGGAGCTTTTAGCTCCTTAAATCAGAATTTACACTTTAAGTACAAAGTTTACAGAAAGTAACACTGTAAAGCACACTGTATAGAAATAGCTTTGTATAGTCTATGTATACCATGTCTACTATTGTTCTCTGTATATTATGTATTGTCTGTAAATTATATATAGAGTAGCTATATGCAGTTAACATTAGATAGACACTAACAGCCGAAAACAATTTCCTTGTGTGTGTGAACATACTTGGCTAATAAATCTGATTCAGATTCTGATTAGGGCTATTGTATTGGAAAAAAACCTGGTACCTGATGTATCAGGATGTGTATCACAATTTAATATATTGTGCTTAATGAAATTAGGCATTTCATAAATGTGGGATCTGAAGAGAGAGTACAGTGCTGCTATCTAGCTGTCAGGGTTTAAACACAACACAATATGAGCCACTGCCTGCCGGATACCAAAAAAATGAGTGCAGACTTCTGCAAGAACTGACTGTGCAAAGAAACATGTATACACAGAATAAACAAGAGCCAGGTGGAGATGATAATGACAAGGCAGGCCACAAACAAGACACACATGTGGGCAATGATAAAGCAGAAGAGGCCCATCTTACATGTGGTAAAAGTGAAGCATGTGGATGTTTGTTCTCTGGCCTGGCTGGTAGCAGCACTGGGTGTAGCTCTGAAGGTTATTGTCCAAATGGCCAAGCTTTCTTACAACGGGAAGGAGAGAACGAGGAGCCGGAAGTCGGTGTGTTACCTTGCAGAATAATTGCATGGGTAATTACATATAAATATACTTACATCGTTGGTTGTAGAACAACGCACCCTTGAGTTCAGTGGCATATAGACAGCTTGGAGTCTGACGTTTCTGACCCCATTCTGTATATTTCAGTGCCTCACAATGGCGAAAGGGTTAATGGAAAAGAGCAGAGAGTGGGTAAGAGAACAGAGAGAGGAGGGGAAGAGACTGTGTTCTCTCAGTCAGTAGGGGCTCAGTGAGTCAGAAAATAGAGCGAGTGGCCGGCGACGGCCAGCGCTTTGATGAATGTGGAGGGGAACTGACAGTATTGCTGTGACAATGTTTTCTCTCGCTCGTTCACTCGCTCTCACTCGGCCCAGTGCGCTCCTGTCCTCCTGCCCCGCGCGGCCCAGCCTGAATGAGCCTCCTCAGCCACCGTAACTGAGAGCTTTGTCAGCTTCACTTAGAGCCGGGCCAGGGAGACACTCCAGCCCACTGGCGCACACACACACACACACACACCCACACACACACACACACACACCCACACCCACACACATACGTACACACACACAAAGTCAGAGCAGTCAGGCCACTAAATAACAGTTTCATTTCTACCAGGAATTCGAGCAAGGCCACACCACTGACCTCTCCACAAGGTGATGTCTAGATGACGCTTTATTTATTTTACTGCATCAAAAGCCTAACAGAATGCAGTGCCTAATACAGGTGGACTTGGTTTCATTTTGCACATTTTATTTTAATGTGTATTGGAATGTATACACACACTGAATAAATAATGTAAAGTGTTTTATGTATAATTTTTGATATTATTTCCGAAATTTCACCTCACCTGCTAGCTTCCACTATTACACTAATGCTACCAGTAAGGGAAAAGGCTAGCATGTGCATCCACCTAAAATTCCTAGAACTGGGTCTGCTAAACAGTACTTAGCCCTAGTCTAGTCCTTTATAATTGTCTCCTCAAACCACCAGTGATTCCTGGCGTTTTCCCCATAGTTATAACTTAGGAACGACTCAGCCAGTTTGCATTGCTTCGCACTTAGTTACTGATTAGTAATCTTGGGTGTAAAAAACAATCACAGAGAATAAGGCCTTAACTAAAATCCCCCCCAAATTTAAAAAAAAAAATCTGCATGTGTAACTCGAGCTTTCTGTGCACTACCTTGCTTTCTATCAGTACAAAAAAGAGGCACTGCGGCTGTCCTTATTGTTGGATGCACTGCACACATTCACAATGGAATTCAGATTGCTGTGGGCTTATTTTTATGACAAAATTGTTGTGCTTGGCAATGTAGCAGATAAGGGTTGATTAAATAGCCACTTTTTCTTCGGCATGAATGCGTTCATTCATTTAAGTCGTAAATTCAGCAACTGAAAAAAAACCAAAAAACAGCCTCAAGCCATGGCATATGGGAAAGATGCCCAAGTGCACACTTCCAACAAAGGCGTCTCTGTGCCTCGTCGCCTCGAATCATCAGACGTTTCAGTGATGACAACTCTGTCATCGTTGACATGACATCAGACAAGGATCCCACATGGTTTTAATACTCAAAGCTCGAGACAAAAACAAAACAAAACAAAGCAGAACTAGCGTATCCAGTCTAAATTCATTCCTGATCGCATTGTCACTGACCTAAAACTATTTTCAAACCTCCATCCCTTCCTGCATTTTAATGTCTGTAATACACTCACCAGCTCAACTGGGGAAGGACTCCGTCCACCTCTGTTACCGGCCACCTCTGGTGGCAGCACATCGTATGCTACAATGCAAGACAGTTGCGTGTCAGTGTCTGAATGTTGGAAAGGTCAGATCTGAGCATCTCCAGACTGCTTGAATATTCACGCTCCATTAGCATGGCATGAGGCACACACGTGACTGTGGCACTGGGAGACTGGGTCTACATCCCTAAAGGCCACTCACACATTAAGTGGACGCTAGAATCATAGGGCACTGAGAAACAGAAATGGGCTTGAAAGGCTGTTCCAAGCTGTTAATATTCACTAAGATATCCACTGCTTTCTCTAGATTGTGGAACATTGCTGTGCGGACTTGACTGCATTCGGCCTCATAAGCAAGGTCAACTAGTGAAGTTGTACGATTAGTTCTGGACCTCCAGCTTCTCCCAAACGTATTGGGCGGAGCCACAGGGGCTCCACAGGGGCTATATACCCCTCTAGTTGATGCTTGGCACCAGGCATAGTAACATTTGGCTCTATTGCAGATTCTCCACAGTGTCCTAATCTATTGGCAGTACTTTTTAATGGAGTTTATACAAGCTTGGTCAGAGGTGGGTGCACCTTAATGCAGGTAAATTGACTCATAAAAAGGGCCGTCCACAAACTTACATACAGTCCTACAGTGCTTTTGTATATGGTTTAATGCTTGTTCTCAAAACCGACGCAAAACACTCAGTCGTTCTGTACGGCTGCATAAACTACAGTGCATTATTCAGACATGCAGCAGATTTCCTCAGCCGTGTCGATTCATTTGGAGGTTGTTAGCATCCAATTGGAATCTCGATGATGTTTTTCCTCCCCCTCCCAAGGCAATATACAAACAAGAAAATAAAGCTGCTGCAAATGACAGCGATGGAAAATCATCTGCATGCTTCTCGCAATAAAGGTGGAGGGGAACGCACGTCCCAAAAGGAATCGGCGCACCTCCGCCCATATTAAATGAAAATGCTGAAATACGGTTATGTTATTGCACAGCAACATTCTGCCCAGGTGGAATAAAGGCGCTCTCCGGGTTCGACGCAGACTCCGGCTGAATTGTTCGACCGATTTCAGCAAAATCCAACATCCCCGAGCTCATAATAACCTCATCAAGTAAGCAATACGCACATCATGCCTGTAAGTTCAGCCTGCCGTTACGCAACCGCCGTGCAAGAGCAGACTGCGCTGTCTGAGTCAGTGCTGCCCCTCACCTGTGCCTTGACTCGCTGACTCGCGGCCTTAGCGCGCTGTGTGTGGCGGTTAAGATTCAGAGGAGGGTAAACAGGGGGCGTTTAGGAGAAGCCGGGTGATGTGTATTCTCCCGGCATGTGGGGCGCAATTCCTGGGAGGACGCTTTCGGAAATAAGCGGCAAGGTCAGGAAAGACGAGGCTGGAGGCTCAGAGGATTTGTGTATAAATCACTAAGATTTGTCCAGTCCCTCTCTGCCTGCCGCTCACTAAATCAAAGAAAATCCACCCCAAACTGTCTCACTGTACACACACACACACATACTCACACACACAGAATTGTTTTTGTACCTGCTTGGGACAAAGCAAAACTCATACATATATGTTAATTACACACATTTATTGGTCTATGTTAAGTCTATATAATAATTATACATCCTCCAGCAATATTTCTACTATTTAAGATGTCAGTTTTTATGGTTACTATGGATATTTTACTGCTCACACCAACATTTGTTAGACAAGTTTACCTAAAACCATAATAAGAATATTACGATTACAGCTTTTGCCTTTAAAGTGTTCAAAAGCAAACACACTCGGTCGCACACATGAGAACCTATCCACGGCAACTCTCTCGCCCACGCCCTAAGCCAAGACTCATCCTAATTCCCGAAGTTTCCGAATCAGCTGGTGTATTATTCATGATTTTATCACAGAAATAATGTCCAAATGATGAATGGATGACACAAGTCTCCCTCAGCAATCCTATTATTCCATGATTTCTGACTGCTCATACTGGCAGAGCAGACGAGGAAGAAATCTCAGCCCAGACTTGCCCTGGGGGGACATTAGGGCAAGGAAGTATGACAGTACGCTTTCATTATTTGTGATAAATTATGGTACAATATGCTTTGTCTGGAGTATATTGCAGTTATACAGTATAATCAGTGCTTTACATTGAAGTAGATCACTGTATACTAAAGGCCATTCTCTCTCACTATATTCATTTATTACCAGGTATTCTAATTATTAATGGATCATGTAGCATTAAAATAGCCTCTAATGCAATGAATACTGCCCACCCTTCCAACATACCTGCTCTAACCCAGGACGTGAGACAGTTTAGCTGGCCTGCTGCACCTTATCTACAACCTAGGGTGACCTTTTCGTGGTACAAGCAGCTACAAGACACATCCTTTCAACTCCGCAGGCAGCTGGCACGGAGACGGGTGTTAAGACACACACACACACTCACACTCACTCACACATATATGAAGGCTTTTATCCTTCATCTAAATACAAGTATGTGTGTGTGTGTGTGGTGCTGAGAGGACCTTCACTAAACAGGCTGTCTTGACTAAAAAATGTCAAAGCAAATGCCTTCCGGACGCTCTCACACTCCATCTCACACACACACACAAACACAGAGAGCTCTGATTACACATCTGACTAGCAGCACAATTTCAGCTCACAAAACAAACACTACGTAAAAAGCCCGGATCCCTTCAGGCTCACAGGAACGAAAGCAAAAGTGCTTATTTCATATGTGTTTGACCCTCATAAGACGCTTTGTTACTTTGCTAAGAGACTAACTGCCATTTTACAGACATGCGCTCATAAAGTGAGTGAAAGCTCATACACATTGCACTATTCCGTTAAATAACACAAGCAAAATCTGCTTTTCCCAGCCTGGAAGCCAGTCTAGACAAGCCAAGGATGGAAAAGACCAGAGTTGAATGAAACAGTGGAGCGGCTTCCTATTGGCCAGCCTCCAAAATACCACAGTATATGTCGATAATACACCCTGTATGTATGCGCACCAACTGTGCACATGCATACAGAAACTGTATACGCAACTATACCACCACTGCATCAAATCCAAAGCATGATGAACGCTCTCCTTTTCCACCCGCACCCACAAATGTGGTATGGATTGGAAGTGTAGAATCTGCATCTTCAGCAGAATGTCCCTGCTTGTTTCAACCAGAGCTACAAGTGAGGAATAATGCAGATAAGATTGTGACAAGCCTTTTCTGGTGCCAGTGATTACTGCAACTTCTATAGGTTAACACATTCAGTTCTTATTCCCGCAGCAGTGAACCCCTCCCCAACTTCTCCCTCTTCCATCCTAACCCATATCAGCTCGCAATCAATCCTGCACTTGGCAACATAACAGAAAATATTAATATCTCAAATTAAAAAGTGTGAGAGCTCTCTCCTCGACTGCGAGGAGAGCGAATGATCGCGCAGGACCTGGCAGCGTAAACCGGCGTTTATTATCCAAATATCTTCCGCCGTCTAAAAGATGATCTTATTAATCAGACCTCATATGCTCTTTAATCACAGACTTGGCCGGCAGCCACATGGGTGGATTCGTGTCCAGGGCTGGTGAAGCCGGGGGGACAGCGATTTCTGTAACACATGGACGGGTCAATGCATTGCCCTGACTGAGGCGCAATGCAGGCCTGGAGAGTGTTTCAAATATCTGAGAATCAGGAGGAAATGAAAAAATGTGGAGGGTTATATCTCTGGCACTCTCTCTCTCTCTCTCTCTCATTTTGTTTCTATTAGACACACAAATACACTGTAGGCCTTTGGATTACTCAACTCATTGGATTTCGCAGACGGACATTAGCAGACAAAAGGCTACACAATCCACAAACACCTTGTTTCTCAGTTTTGGCCTTTTGGACTGTTTGACATTATGTGAATCTGGCAGTTGCTCTTTACATTGTGTAGAAATTTCATGATCAATGAACTAGAAGGCTTTTTCCGTCTCCTGAAAAGTTGCCATTATGAGGGTTATATAAGTTTTTTGCGCGACAGTGATGATATATTGCCTATTAAAGGGCCCTGACAACCACTGACAACCAAAGGTATGTCTAGTTCACCAGTAAAATTTAACATGTTGTCTACTGTGCAAACCTAGCACTGCTAGTATGGTGGTGGCAGCATCATGCTGTAGAGATGCTTTTTCTTAATGAGGACTGTACAGCTTAGAAGAAACTTCAACTTCCAGTAGGGCAACGATCCGAAGCACAAGGCCAGTCAACACAGGAGGATGTACTACAACAGCACAGTCAAAGTCCAGATCTGAATTCAATCAAGAATCTGTGGCATTATTGGAAAACCAACCAACCAACATCATCCAACCAACCCGAATAACCTTGAGGAAATTTGCCAGAAGGAATGGGTAAACACTGATAGACTCCCTCTCCCAACAGACGTTAAGCTGTTTCTACAGCAAAATAAGGTTCTACCAGGAGTAAATATCTCAAATATGCAGTTACTGACAGACTACTGTTTTTTTCCCCCCTAATTAATCAATCAATGTGAATCGCATTGGAGCGGCTGATCGATCGGAAACCCTCTTAAGGTGTAGCTCTAATAAAACAGCATGTGCACGGTCACAGACATTAGAGACAGACACCAACAAATGCATTGTGTCTTACTCACACTCGCAATCAACTACGCATGCAGCACCTCATCACAGACAACACACACACACACACCTTCAGTGACTCACACACACACACGGTTACTGTTCTGTGTGTCCGGAGACAATGTGTGTGTCTTTTGCAGCAGCAGAATCTGCCCGCTTTCCCCGCTCCCACAGGGCAGACAGATTAGGGAGAGATCACATGGAACACGGCTGAGCAATTAACAGCAGCTCTACACACACACACACACACATGCACACACGCACAGCCAGCGTGCAATGTTTCATTTGGCCCAAACACACCTAAACACAGCAGCCAAGCGAGAGGCACACACAAGCACATCTGCAAGGATATGGACACACTCCTCCAAGGCAAAAACAAGCATCAAAGGAAAAGAGAGAGAGAGAGAGAGGGAGAGAGTGACAGAGAGAGAGAGAGAGGGAGAGAGAGGAGAGGAGGTCCAATTCAACAAACACTTGAATTGGGGTTTGTGGGCAGACAAAACATGAAATGAAAAACAGCCCAGGCCTCACGGGCTCTCAGAAACCTGTACAAAGGCAAGGCTATTTCCTTTAATAGAGCGGCCAAATTCATTTTCCACCCCATGGCGTTGACCCCCTCTTGTCCTCCTTCTCCCTTTCTCTCTTCTCCTTATAATCTCTCTCACACACTCCCTCTTTCTCGCTCTCTCTCTTTTTCTCTCTCTACCTGTGCCTGGTTTTTTGACCTTCGTCTACAGTGCAGGTGAAAGGAGGGGCTTGTGCTCAGGTTGCCGTCACAGTTAGCTGGCGTAGGTATGCAGCGTCATGCATGCCCTAATAACCTGGTGGTTATTAGCACACACATACACCCCCCTTATACACACACATACATAGATGTTTGTTTTTAAATGTTGTCAGGGCATGGAGTTATGCATATAAAAAAAGAAATATTATAATAATATTAACAGAAACTAAAAAAAAGGGCAGAATTTTTGCGCAGCTAAAGTGGTTCCAACACACATGCCAAAGGGTCAAGCTAAGTTGATGACTTGTCAGACCACAGTTCACTGGAACTAAATGGCTGTGGTTGATGGGGGTGACTTTTGAGAGGTGCAGGAGGCTGAGTATGTGTGTGTGTGTGTTTGTTTGAGAGAGAGAGAGAGAGAGAGAGAGAGAGAAAGAAAGAGAGAAATTCATTCCAGAGAAAAGGAAGCAGGCCATGTCCATCTGAGAGGATCCAGCTGAGCCCCAACATGTCGAGCACAGAGGGAGAACCGGCCCAGACCTGGTTAGTGTGGGCTGTGAAGACAAGCAGTGGCAAAAAACAGTGCAGCTGAACCTGACAAGCATGCAGTCTCACACACATACACCCCTTTAAATGTTCGCACATGTAAACATGCTCAGACTAGGCCTGAGTGATAACTATAATTATTATTAAATTGAAACTGGTTATGCTGTCCTGGTCCTCATTCTGCCGATCTGATACTCAAATACTGGCCAAACTCAATGGGTCGGATTTGGAAGGAAAAAAAATATATAATCTGATCCACTACCCTAAACCATAAGGTAAATGCATGGTTCAGGCCCACATGTCAAGGCAAGCAGCAGTACAGTCTTTTTACAGTCTTTACAAGCAACAACTACCTAAATCATGGAAAAATTGTTCCAGGGTCAAAGTGTTAAGAAAGGGGAACAGATGGTATCAGATTGCTGTCTGTATCAATAGGTTGGAGTGTCATTATCATCAGTATCAGACATGAAAAAGTGGTACTGTAACTCTAATAGATACTGAATGCTACACAACGAGAAACCCAAATGCTTCCTTTTGGGGGAGAAGGCAAAAAGTAAATGTGCGTTGTGGGGCCAAACAATGATATTAGAAAAGGTATGAAGGTTTTAACTATCCGGGTGAGGTTAGCGCAACTGTCCAGGCTAAATCAAAGGTCAGCTTTAGCATGCGGCCCACACTTTGGGCAGTTCTACACCACCAAGACTGAACAAGTTCAGACTCCAACACGGGTTTCAAAACTTTTGAGTCTGCTCTAAGTCGAATAAGTCTGGTATTTGGGAAGCGTTGGGCGTGTGTGTGTGTCCCGGGCCGAACCGCAGTGACTAACCCTGACCCTAACTCTGCTCCAGACATGCAGGCTAATCCAGCAGCAGCTGCTGCGGCGCAGATTGCGCAAGCTTCTCCGCTGAGTCACGCTTGTAATGCGTGTTTGCTCACTCGCGTGTTTGTCAGCACAGGTGAGGAGGCCTGTTATTATCGTGTCTCATCTGAGCCTGACGTCTTCTTCATCTTCTTCACAGGCGCATCGACAACAGCGGCAAATCAGCCGGCTCTGTTTACGTCCGGTTTCTTGGATCGGTCGCCGCCAAACACTTTGTCTGCTTGGGCTTTGATGGAAACCGCCCCATGCTTCCGCTGGCCTACGCTAGCGCTAGGACTTGATGGTCCCTTAGCAAATGATAAACCACTGCAGAGAGAAAGTGCTTTGTTCTGTTAGCTTAAGGAAACATCAACTGATTGTGATTAATGGACAGTCACAGTACAAGCAGAAAACCCCCCTGTGAGTCACTGGCGATGGGAGTTTCCGGCGGTGTAAAAAAAAAAAAAAAAAAAAAAAGATGAAAGACCTTTCTTACAGCTTTCAGAACCGTTTCGGTGACTGCTGTGGTGATAGTGGATCAGAAAACAATCTGTTTTGATCAAAACACCAACAGTGATTTATTACTGAGCGAATAAAAGCATATTCTGAGCCCTTAGAAGTCCAGAGTTATTACTGTCATGCTGCTGTACAATTTAAATGTAATAGCATAATTACTAGCTACAGTGATCCAGTGTATTGTATTGACTCCTTCAATAAGGCCTTATAAACAGGATGCGCATCGCTACAGAATAGACTGGAGTGAATTACCAGCTAATTTTAACTTTAAGAAAACGAGCAAGCTCCATAATGCCAGCTTTACAGGTAAAGACCAGCCTAACCTTCAATGCAAGTCAACAGAATAGAGATAAAAGAGCATAGAAAGAGCATAGCAAGAGACATCCAACTATCCATCCTCCTGTCATCTTTGGATGCAAGGCAGGAATACCCTCTGGACGTGGGCGTAAGTACCACTCACATTCATTCACTCACACACTTACACTTAAGGTCAATGTAGCCTAGCCAATTCGTCTACCATGTGTGTTTTTGAGAGGTGGGAGGAAACCGGAGTGCCCAGGGGAAACCTACACGGACATGGCGAGAACAAACCAAACTCCTCAGAGACCTGACCGGAGTGAGGATAGAACCCCCAACACCAAGCTGCTGGAGGAGATGATGTTCTTGCCACGTTATCACACATTATTCTCGACTCTTAATGACACTGTCCAAATTAGAACAAATCAATAAATCAGTGAATCAATGAGTGAGTGAACAGAACTGAACACTGTATTCGGACCTGACTGGGTGCATGTTGTTCTGCTTCCTGCTCTGCGTCACTGTCCTGTGTCTGGCGTTGCTCCCTGAGGTCTGAGGATGGACTAATGGGCTGTGGGAAACTGCAGATTATCCCCTTGATTTCAGAGCTTTTCTAGGGTTCTGTCCTCCGTCTGGCCTGGGCAGAGTGTGTGAAACTGGCCGCCGTTGAGTGACGCTCTACCTGCAAAAACAAAGCGCCCTCTCACTCGCCCTCAACAGGTCTGTCCAAGAACCTCTCTCTCTCTCCTAGCTGCGTCTCACTGGTTTTCTGGGTATATCATGGGTATGAACTGAATATACTCATAGTCTGCTTTATTGTAAACACCTACTTTGAATTTCCACTGACTCTCCTCTTTACATTAGGTTCATCTACCTTGTTTGTGGACATATTATAACGGTGAACAATTGCAAGCTGTAGTCCATCTATTACTGGCACATTTAAGCAGGCCCCTTTACCCTGGACCACCACAGGACCATCAATGACCAGATATCATGTGTGTGTGTGTGTGTTTTTTGGTACTGCCAATTAACCCACCTGTTCATAACCATCCAGCCTCTTTTCAAACTGCCGCCAATTCTGGGCTGTCCACATGCTCGGAGGAAAGTGCTGGGTCTCCAGCTCCAACGCACTAGCTAACAGAGGCCTGTGCTGGCCAACATCACTTCAAGAGTAATGAGGGGAGACAGCGCCATCTAACCACTTGGAGAGAGCACAGACAATTATGCTCTCTTAGACTCGGGCCGCTGATGACAAATGAGCGACATGGCTCAGGATTCGAAGTCACGACTCCCAGGTCATGGTGGTAGCGCATTAGACACAAGTCTTTCCGCCACAGATACTGACCATTGATAAAGGGCAGTGCAATAATAGATGGGCTACTGTGTGTAACTTTACACAAATGAGCAAGATGTATGGGGTTTCTAACTGGCCAGTAAGTGTATTTATGGGTATATAAGGGCAAAGTATCAAACATAGATGAATCTTTACCATTGTTTTGGATTATATCAATAGTGACGATACATGCACTTCGTTAAAGTTTCACTGCAAACAAACCAAGAGAAATTTTTTTACACTAAAAGTCTTTTCCCTACCCTGTAAACTTGCTTTTTTGTTGGCGATACAAATACATTTTGTTCCCACTCTGCCGATATATATTCCCTTCTGTGTGAGATCAGAAGGCTAAGTCGGACTCTCAATGCCCACAGCGCTGAGAGGACAGCCGAGAGAGCACGGGAGTGAACTGTTTTCCTCAGGACATCAACCCATAATCCCCTTTACTGTTGTTTTAAGAAATGAGAATAACAATAATATGCAGGGCAAAGCACAACACTCCCACATCTCCCTGCAGGAGGGGGGCTGCCTCAAGCTGGTCTGGACTAGCCAGGGTCAACTTAGGCCTTATTGCTTTTGCCTCTGGGAATTAAAATATGTTTCAGTATATATGTGTGTGTGTATGTGTGTGTGTGTTTGCATTATCTGTTCAGCTTCTGGTTAAACAACTCCTTTTGATTTGATTTCCCCAGAACTATGGATTAAAAATGGTCTTATCTCCATACAACGACCCGCAATCTCCTTACTCTGTACAACAGCAGCCAATCTTCTTTCAACGGGCGCTGCTTACGTGAAGTGCACACTCCCTTAACCATATTTTAGTGTCTACACTTTGCAGACACTAAAATATTCGCAAAAGGTCAAGGTGGGAGTGATATAATACATATACAGTATTTTTCTGTTTTCAGTTTGAGGGAGGTTATGGTCATATTTTAAAAATGTATCATCACAAAACACAGGTACACAAAACACATACTACATACATATTGTGTAAGACTGGCTTGAATAATTGGAATACTTGAGTATTCATTCAACATGTTGGTATTCTGTTTAGCATACCAACTCATTCAACACGCTACTGGCAACTGTCGCCACAAATACTTACAATGTTTAATGCTGAGCACGCAACATAAAGTGTCGGTATACTGTGGAGGCATGACAGGTTTGATGAATCATCTCTACATTCTCATATATGTATTTCAATTCCATTGTCAGAGGCAGCCCACATGCTTACACATTGTGCAAGGCCTGTTAGAATCAGACAGAAAACGCTTACTGTGTTAATGGCCTATTTCAGTTCATTTGCGCTATCACCAGTATCCCTTGTTAATACACTGACCGAAGCCTGGATATACTGATCCTAATGAATATATATTCTGAACATCCTTCAAATTATATGTGAGTATATGTGTGTGTAATCTTACAACCTTACGCCATATTCTCATAAAAGGAACATTTAGCTGCCATGGCATCCAACAGACAAGATAGTGCCTCTACATTTAAACTTAAAACAGATGATGTCTTTGGAGGGAGCTGGAGAGTGCAGCAATTATTTCCTTTTCAGAGTGCTCTCTGTACCATCGCAGTTTAACTCCACACGGCACCTGCGACAACCTCAGATCAGCCCGAACTAAAAACAGACAAGTTATTGCGGAGGCGTGCCATTAAAAAAGGTGTCTCAGGCAATGAAAGTAGGAATTACATCAGAAGCACACGCGGCTATACGGGTCGGCCCAATTATACCGACTGTTTTCGATTTCGAGAGGACGGGGCAAATTGTGTGCGGCAACCGCGATAGGCCCCAGCCTACCTTGTGTCATTAAGTAATTACTGAGGGCCCTTTTTAAAATTGCTCCATTAAAGGGATAATGTTTTCTAATTTAGGATCAAAGCGGGACTTTTCCACCGCACGGCAAAAGGGTGTTATTGCTCATTCCCTAAAATGACAAAGCCGCCGACTGGTCGAATAAAACTTGCCTCAGCACAAAGACGAATTGCTCTCATTCTCCATTGCTCGCCCTCCCCTCTGTCTATGGAGTCACAGGGACGTAGAGCCAACGGAAAGTATTGCAGTGTGTGTGTGTGTGTGTGTGAGTAGATGTGTGCTGGCGAATCCTTTGAAGTCACAGGGCTGATTAAGGTCTGGAGCCTAGCCAGATACAGAAACCCCAATTTTTGATTAGCTTAAATATTTCTCCATCTCACTGCTCACCCTCCCTTTCATTTGTTCCCTGAGCAAAGTGGAAAAATACACAGGTGCAGTTTTTTTTAAGGAAAAGTAGAAGGAATAATCAAATTTACAGTTTTTCTGACTTACATCAAATGTGGTAGACCAGCCAAGACATGTCTAGTGTCAAATTCTGATTCTTTAGTTTGCCGCTAGAGATGTGAGGCTTGTGGTTTATCTAGCAATAATTATGGCACTTCATAATTATGGCAATTAATTATGTCAGAATATGTTTTAATGAGCTGGATACCCTGGATATTGTTACTGTATTGTTACTAAGAGTGGTTCCCAAACCAGTCCTCAGGGACATCCAAGACAGCCCAAACTTTTGATCTATTTTGGTTCCTCTCAATGTGTTTGTTCATGGTCTTAGGGAGCTTCGTCTGAGCTTTAGTTCTGCCGTGTTTCTCTCTCAAATTCTTTAGGAGTTTTTCACTTGGAGTCATGGTTCTAGTGTGGTTCATGGTTTAGTGTTTCTACCTCGTGTTTTTATCTGAATTTCTTTTGGGGTTTTTTTCTTCAGTGTTTCTCCATCATGTTCTTTGGTTTCTCTCAATGGTTCTTCCTCATGCGCTTAAGGAGTTTCTTACTTATTCTCTGAAAGGGAGTTCTTTTGAGCTTTAGTTCTTCAGTGTTTCTCATTCATGTTCTTTGGGAGTTTGATATATATACAGTCATGCCCGAAAGTATTCATACCCCTGTCAAAGTTTGACTTAAATTTACTTTTATTTAACTAGAAATTATATTTTTGCCTGGAAATGACACAGGCATCTCCCAGGAGATAACACGATGATGTACAAGAGGCATCATTGTGGGAAAAAATATTTCTCAGCTTTTATACACATTTGAACAAAAAGTGGCATGTCCAAAATTATTCATACCCTTCTCAATAATTAATAGAAAAGCCTTTATTGGCTATTACAGCAATCAAACGCTTCCTGTAATTGCTGACCAGCTTTTTGCATGTCTCCACTGGTATTTTTGCCCATTCATCTTTAGTGATGAGCTCCAACTCTTTGTGGTTCGAGGGTCTCCTTGCCATCACCCTGATCTTTAGCTCCCTCCACAGATTCTCAATTGGATTCAAGTCAGGACTCTGGCTGGGCCACTGCAAAACATTAATGTTTTTGTCTGCTAAACAATTCTTCACCACTTTGGCTGTGTGTTTTGGGTCGTTGTCGTGCTGAAATGTCCACCGGTTCCCAAGGCCAAGTTTCTCTGCAGACTGCCTGATGTTGTTGTTGAGAATCTTGATGTATTGCTCTTTTTTCATGGTGCCATTTACTGCGATCAAGTTCCCTGGTCCATTGGCTGAAAAACACCCCCAAAACATTAGGTTCCCACCACCATGTTTGACAGTGGGGATGGTGTTCTTAGGGTTGAAGGCTTCTCCTTTTTTACGCCAAATGGTGCACACATCATTGTGGCCAAACAATTCAATTTTTGTTTCATCTGACCATAAAACAGAACACCAGAAGTCTTCTTCTTTGTCCAGATGAGCATTTGCAAAGGTCAAGCGGGCTTTTGTGTGCCTTTTCTGGAGAAGTGGTGTCCTCCTTGGCCTGCGTCCGTGGAACCCAGCAGTGTGCAGTGTCCGTTGAACTGTCTGCCTTGAGATGTCGCCACCAGCAGAGTCCAGATTCACCAGGATGGCCTTGGTGGTGATCCTTGGATTTTTCTTCACCTCTCTCACTATTCTCCTGGCCAGCACAGGTGTCACTTTTGGCTTCCGACCACATCTTCTGAGATTTTCCACAGTGCGGAACTTCTTGTATTTTTTAATAATACTTTGCACTGTAGCCAGTGGAACTTGAAAACATTTTGATATGGCTTTATAGCCCTTTCCTGACTTGTGAGCGGCCACAATGCACAGCCGCAGGTCCTTAGTGAGCTCCTTTGTCTTAGCCATGACTGTCCACAAACCAACTGCAGAGAGCTGCTGTTTTTCTCCTGTTGAGTTGATTAAAACAGCTGTTCCCAATGAATCAGGGTAATTAGGATGCTTTAAAACAGCTTGGACTATTTGGAATGGTATAGAACTTTGGATTTTCCCATATACTGTGACAGTTTTCAAAGGGTATGAATAATTTTGGACATGCCACTTTTTGTTCAAATGTGTATAAAAGCTGAGAAATACTTTTTCCCACAATGATGCCTCTTGTACATCATCGTGTTATCTCCTGGGAGATGCCTGTGTCGTTTCAAGGCAAAAATATAACTTCTGGTTAAATAAAAGTAAATTTAAGTCAAACTTTGCCAGGGGTATGAATACTTTCGGGCATGACTGTATATATATATCGTTATGTGCTGTGAGTTGGGATTGAGCAAAATCTGAACCATTTTGGTTTGAGAAGCACTGACCAAGACAGATTTAGCACAGGTTTTAATGGATGTGTATAGAAATTGAATGGATTTCATGCAAATATAACATCATACACTTTGTTCTTTTAAATACAATCCAATTCCAAAAAGTGTCATTTGTACAATGGCATAAAAGAACCACTTTTTACAGCATACTAGGACTGATGTTATGTCAAACAGCCATATATATATGACACTATATGACATACTGCTGTCTATAAACAGGGATAAAAGCAAAGACCAAAGACATACAGAAAAAAACAAGTGAGCCACAAAAACTCTGTCCAAAGTGTACGGACTGCACGGATCTAATTGGTAGTCAATGCCTCAAACTTCTCTTAATTGCATTGTCTGCTAAAAGTGGCCGGCCTAACACGGGCGGCATGAAATAAAGCAGACGATTCAAATAGCTGCTCCAGTCTGTTCTTTGTTTATTACCGTGAATGGCTCTAATGCCTCAGCATTAACCCAGAGCAACAGCCATTCATATCCATAACCCACTCCCTATTTCAGTCTGGCACAATGAGGATGCATTGTGTGTTTGTGTGCTTTGAACCGAGTTCAAACTAAAGACCACCATCAATGTCATTCAGACGCACCACCGCACAGAGCTTTCTACACATTGGCAGCACGAACCCATGACAGTGAACACAGCACTAACTAAACTTCTGCCCCAGCAAACAAAAGCCAAAGATCAAGCAAAACAAGCAGACAACAGCCAACCAGGTGCAGCCATTCTGTCGACTACTGTGGGTGTGCATGTGTGTGGGGTAGTGAAAGTTCGAGGTTTACAGTAATTGGGGATGGGACACA
Source organism: Salminus brasiliensis (assembly GCF_030463535.1). Lineage (NCBI taxonomy): Eukaryota > Metazoa > Chordata > Actinopteri > Characiformes > Bryconidae > Salminus > Salminus brasiliensis. Next base: position 35,099,923 of record NC_132878.1, read on the forward strand.
GTTCTAAGTGGGAGGCCTGGAGGCCTGGAGGCCCGTTAGCTTTCAGGGCGTGGGGCTTTTTTGGCCCAGTCCGCTCCCAATTACCCTGAGCCTGGTGACAGACAGTGGCTTTAGCCCTGCTTTTGTGCTTCTGACTGCTTGCCTAAGAAATCCAAATCCGCTCGGTCAGCACTTAATTGGTGGATGCAGCACTGTTGTCATGTAAATGGAGAGGGTTTCACACAGTTTGGGGAAGCTCCTTTCAGTTAGCTGGAGGTAATGCACTCGCAAAAGGGCAACTCATTTTCGCCCACACCTTTTTCCACACAAGCTTGCTACAGTGCCATATAAAGCCCTAATGCGAATCTGACTGTCCCATGAGCCAAATGTCAGCAATAGATCAGTGGTGGGGGACGTTCCTGCCTTTTGCCCAGTGCTTCCCGGAAGATGCCGAAACCACCGTGACCCTGAGCAGGAATTTGAAATTCCAATTTCAAAACATTCCACAAGGCCAATGTGGATCCAGTGGAGCTTAATGACCATAGTGGAGCTAGGTATGACCTATGGTGTGGTTCTACAGTTATGAGGTCTGTAAGGTGAGCTTTAAAAAAAGGGTGGACCTGGAATACCAGACCTCACTGTTAAGCTATCTGGAGGTGTTGCGGGCTTAACTACCTGATGACCTCTATGAAGAGCTTGCAAGGTAGTGGTTGTCTTACCACACTACCTTGCAAGCTCTTACTTACTCAATTACATAACCTTCCCAGGTTAAACTACAGCTCTAACAGAGCTCGAGTCTTTATATGGCAGTGATCTGTAAAGCAGATTTTTATTGGCCTCTGCCTTTATACTGCGCCAAGATCCTGCTCTGCTGAAGAGAGATACAGAAAGTCATTACAAGCTAACACTTGAGGACCCTTGACAAAATCTGACATGCCAGAAATTAAGCTTCACGGCTCCCATCTCTCCTGAGAAGGTCAGAATTACCGTCCTCGATCTGCCATTCAGGCGCTCTATGAGCCTGCAGGTGACAGACATTTCACCACAATTAGGAAGGCTCAAGCGAGACCTAGCTAAGGCTAGGGTAAAGCCATGCAGATTTCTCGTCTGAACTACTGATGTTACTACTATCAAAGCATCTTCTCTCCCAACTCATTTAGCTGCTTTGAGTGCTCTTTGGCCCGACAGCACTGGGACGTAGAGTGCGTGCGACATCTTTACCGCATTACCGAACACTCTCAGAGACCGGAGAGGAGTGAGAGAGTCTTGCCAAATTGTTTCGGTTCTGCTGAAGCACTTACCCTGACGATCATTTAAGTAGCAGCTTTGTAAAGAGGTCTGATAGAGGCACTGTGCCAAAAAGAATCCGACTTGTTTTCTCGGATTTGAGAGATACGCATAAGCCTGCTACTCTAGCAGCCTTAAAGGTTTACGGCCTGACAAATGTGAGGGCCAAAGGTCCAAAGCTGCATACCTCAGATGTACTGCATACCAGATGATAATAATAAAGAGCGCCTGATCATTGGGCTGCGATGCAGGGAAATGGCCGCATTCTGCTGTTGCTGAGCGTGAGCAAGCCACAAATGTTGCTAGCATGAGCTGAGTGTCATCCCAGGCTGTCCTCCTGCTGACTACTAGATGAATACCAAGTGTAAAAAGGGCCCAGAAGTTCTCCCCCTCACACTCTCATGGAGGTTCTTAAGAGTCTCGGGTTGTGCTCAGGGTGTTTCCTTGTGTTCTTAGAGAGCTTCTCTTTGTAAGGCTTGATTCTGCTTCTGTGTTTCTTGCTGGTGCTCTTAGGGAGGTTCTTTAGAGTCTTGGTTCTGCTTAATGTTTCTTCCTTTGTGCTCTTAGGATGTCTTTTTTGAGCTCCGGGACTTCAGTGTTTCCCTCATGTTCTTCAGGAGATTTTCCTTTGGAGTCTTGGTTCCTCTAAATGCTCATGCTCTTAGGGAGGTTCTTTTGAGCTTTGGTTTTTCAGTGTTTGTTTCTCAGAGTCTTTCAGAGTTTTTCTTTTGCAGTCCTGGTTCCTCTCAATGTTTTTTGCTCATGCTCTAAGGGGGGTACCTTTAAGCTTTAGGTCCTCAGTGTTTCTCCCTCATTGGGAGTTCTTTGGGAGTTTTTCCTATTGAGAATTGGTATCTCATAGTGTTTCCTCCTCACAGTGCTCTCTTTTTGAGCCTGAGCTTGATTATTAGGCATCTGGACCCTAAGCTGCTTTCGGCCAAAAATCCTTTCTATCGTGAGCAGAAAACAAAATCTCTGATTCACGTCTATCACCTGTAGGACCTGGGATTCAACCTGTTTATGAGGGAGATGATGAGATGAGATACATCTGTTTAGACTTGTTTACACAACCTCTCTCTCTCTCTCTCTCTCTCTCTCTCTCTCTCTCCCCCCCCAACCTCTCTCTTCTGCTTTCACTGGGAGAAAGAAAAGGTCAGCAAAAGCAGTGACAAAAAGCAACAAAGACAGCAGTTGGTATTTTTTCTCAACGCCAGGTGACCCCTCCCTCCACCCTAAAATAGAAAAATGACACTAGTTTGTTTGGTCCACTCGGGGAGTGTTTGTCTACGCCGAGCTGTCAGGGGAGAAAAATCATTCCGTGCAGCTTGGCTGAAGCAAGTAAAATAAGGCTTGAGCTCTAAACATATATAACAAGCGAAAAAAAGGGAACAAAGGTGGAGAAAAAGAAAGCTACGAGGCTAACATTGCTAACAGACACTGGAAAACAACAGTCAAATCTGTAAATACATGTCCACATACGTCAACCCACTCAAACAGCTCCCAGAATGGTGTTGCAAACATGGCTTGGCTGATCAACTACATCTAGAGTAAGATGAAAATTGCGTAAATTTGATTTTTGGCCTCACCATCCTTTAAGGCTGTTTTTGGCCTCGGCCTTGTATCTTGTTTGTACATAATGCTTGGCATGGTCTCACTTTTTTAAAGCCGTGCATAAAGATAGGGGAAACAAATCATTTCAGCGGCACACAAGGCTAAACGCTCAATTAAATGTCCCTGGCAAAAAAATATAAAGCAGAAGGTCTGAGTAAATTTCCTTGAGGGGAACAAATAAAAAATAAACAAAAAACAGGACATCCAGTTTGAATTGTGGCCATGGAGGATAACTAAAGCGAATGAAACAATCAGAAACAATCGCACACTGTCCTTGCTGACCACCTGGCTACAGAATCAAGACTGGCAAGAAACTTCTATTTTTTTCTTTTTTTCGCCAAAGCCTTTGCTTACTTCTCGCCATCCCCGAATCCTCTCTAGCTGCTGTTACGGCCTCCGGTCCAGATGCGTGCCCCATCTGTCTGGTCTAGAATTCTCACATCCTCTATCCTTTTCACTCACATATGCTCTGTATCACCGGCATCTTTATTATACTGTTGTTTTATACCAGAATCATTAAAAGGCCCCCAAACCAGATGGCCTTTATATAGTCCCTCAGCTTTGATAAAAAAAAAAAAAAATCCTGGAGTGTGTGAGTCGAGTAACTATGTCTGCATATGTGTTAAACCGTAGCAGAAAAGGGAAAAAGGGAGCAGCAGGTGTGTAAAGTGACAACCCGTTTTAGAGTCGGCTATACATTTGTGAGACAACCATGAGGGTTCAAAAGGTCGCTTATAATTACACCTAACCTCTTTCACAGGTGCTGGCCTCCGCACAAACGAGATTCCTTTCTTTTCTGGAATTTTCTACTGCCTTTTTTTTCTTCCTCGTCTTCGAGCCTGGCTGGAGGCAGAAGTCCGAGCAGAAGTCATTATAAAAGTCTATGGCTGACGGAGAGAATGGGAGGTGTGAGCAGGGACATATGAGGACATAATTAGTTCCCTTCTCCGCGGGAGACGGCTCGCGGATGAGACAATGAACGGCGGAAATTCACAGCGGAAGAACTTCTCTGTCGCCCGCCCTTCTTTCTTATGGCTCGTCTGAAGAGAGAACAAATGTAGGCGGAATGCAAGGAAATCTGAAAAGTAAACCATGTGACAAACAGAAGGAACTTCAAACACACAATGCAGAAGTCAGGCACAATTGGGGACCTCCCAACCAAGCGTTTTCCCCCTAATTCCAATCCATGTTCTTTAATATTGAGGATCTACTGATACCAAGCTAATATGCTGATCATTTTTAGTTAGTACATATTAGCTGAATCAGGGGTGTTGGGAGCAGGTTTGTTAGGAGCCTCCAGGACCAGGGTGTATTCCACTACTCTAAGGTTCACAGCTTGTATGACCTCCATAGAAGAGAACTGACCCCCTCAGCAGTGGTCTGAGAAAAAGTGAAACTGTTCAGCACCCTGCTTGTGCCTAAACGCTATCAAATCCTTACAGAAATGTCTATGGAGAAGAGTAGGGGCTGTCATTGTAACAAGACACTCTTGATTTTAGTGAATGAGCAGGTGTCTGCAAACTTTTGGACCCAGAGAAGAAAGTAGCTGATGCTGAGCCTCAGACATAGGCCTTCACTGCCTACAACGGCTTGGTTTCCAGATCAGATGAGGACATCCCTACAACATACGTACAGTGAGGGCATGTGGCATGTTTACTGTATATATGCTGGGCGGGAGTTTGTTTATATGTCTGTCTGTGTGTGTGTGTGTGTGTCTGTGTTATTTTATGCTGCGTAAAACAGTCCTGTATTGATGTCAGGCCCGAATGTCATAAAAGTAAGTGGGTATGACAGGTCAACCGACGGCACGAGAGAGTGTGAGAGAGAGGAAAAAAGGAGAGCACGAGAGAGAGAGAGAGACACAGTGATGTGAAATGGTCGTCAACAGCAGCAGCATGGCATGGCTCTTTAGCAGCATGGCACTCACCATTCGTCCTGTCACTCTCACTTCAAACATACTGGGCTAAAGAAAACCCCATCTTATTCTACATAGTCTCTCATGCACACACACTCATGCACACCCGAAACCACCTCAAACCCACTCCGCACTCCCTCCCTCACATGTATGCGCTCCCCCATGCTTTCTCACACATTTTAAATGCAAGCTGTGGCAGGCAGGCTCGATCTGATCTGGAGTCTGCTGGGTGCACTCCAGGGGTCTGTGGCAGCTGCGCTCAGGCATCTCTGATATGTGTGCATGTGTGTAAGTGTGTGGCTGGATCCTCATACTGGCCCCTTTTCTTGCGCCCCTTTTCCACTGGAGGAAATGAAACACTTTAGCCTCGACCCGGCAAGCGTGATACAGCCTGGCCTGCCGCACGCGCAAACAACAGCACCGGGAGGCACAGCTGGAGGCCCGTGCATCTGCGCTGGTGTGTTGCTTTGCGTACGTGCACTTGCACTCATGTAGCCTTGCCATTAAGAATTCACTGAGGTGCAGGGAGTGCACTGGACTTTCTAAACACTGTTCCAGTGGATTTGACTGTTTATGCCATAAAAATGGTATAATAATAATAATAATAATAATAATAATAATATATTCCCATACTATTATTCCCTATCTGCTGTTCTCCACTAATAGCCATAGTTTGTTTCATTGCAGTGTCTGGATAAATGTTCCATAATACATTGTTCTCAAGCTGTGCTAAGCAAAATGTGCTGTCAACAACATGACTGGGTGACCCCAACCTGCCATATAAAAACTGCTTTAAGGTAATGAAAATACAGAGAAAAAAAAGGTAAGGAGAAAAAATAAAGCTGAAGTAATGAAAGTCGGGTCACGTCAGGTTTAGACAATGATTTTTCAAGCAACCTGTAGCTACTATAGCCCCAGCAGTCACTGGATGAATTATAGTAGTTCATAAATAATTAATTATAGTTACCAAAAACTTCATATCTCATAGTGGATACTGAATAATTTACAGTACTTACAGAAAATCCATAGTGAATACAGTCTAATTCATAGTAGGTAATGAATAATTCATAGCAGATACAGAATCATTTACTGTAGGTAATTAATAATTTGTAGTAGATAATGAATATTTCATATTAGCCTCTAAATAATTTGCAGTAAATAGAACAATTCATAGTGGATATTTGATAAGTTATGTTAGCCTTTCAATAATTTATAGTATAACAAATATGCAGTGTAATGAATAATTTATAGTAGATACTGACTAATTTATATTAGCCTTTGCCTAATTTGCAGTAGATACTGAATTATTTATAGTACATAGTAAATAATTTATAGTAGATACTGAATAATTCACAGTAGCCTCTGACTACTTTGCAGTGGATGCTAAATAATACTGAACATTTCACATTAGCATCTGATTAATTTGGAGTAGTTAGTGAATAATTCATAGTGGATACTTTATACTTTTATCATTTATGTTAGCTTATGAATAATTTGTTTATAAATTAATTTTACATTTCTCTGTAATAATCATCCACGTCACTTCAATCCTCAACAGTGTATATGCACAATGGTACGCACGATTCCCAAACGGTCTCATCCTTATTAATTATTAATTAATTAGTTATTATTAGTTATTAATTAGTATTATTAGCAAATAACCTGAATAATAAGCCTAGGCTACAGTGGGTCCACAACAATGCAATTCCAGCACAGTCTTAAAACAATTCCAATAGGTACATTTTATTCAGCTTGACTGTATAACTGAGGTGTGTTCTGCACGCTGTGGTTTTATGTTCCCACTCTTCTGCATGTAAATGCTCTCTATCCACCCCGGCGTACTCAGGGTCAGCTGACAGTCGTCTCTCAGCAGCCACGCTGACAGACTCCTTTAATTGTCGCCATCCATCTGCAGCTGCCCAGTAATACACATCAATTCTTTTTTTTTGTGCTGGACATTCACAGAGGCCTTCACTTCTGGCCGGCCTGACATTGCTCTATTGCAGCTCTTGTCGAAAAGCAACATTCAACATTCTGCTGTGAAGGGCTTCAAGCTGCAGCATGGTTAATAGCCAAGTAAAGGAAAGTTCTGCTTTCATAGAAAGCTTTAGTCCTAAAAATCCAATAAAAGGGGCTCCTGCGCGGCACAGCCGTCTAAGTGCTGGCCCCGATATCACTGCAGATTCGATCCCTGGATATGACACGGCCATGCGTGGTCAGGAGATTTCGAGAGCAGAAGTGGTCTCGCTCTCTCTCTCTCTCTCCCCCTATTACTTAATGTGATGCTAGCCAGAATTAGCAGTTAGCATTCTCCTCCAAGTGTTTTGAACTGTTTAATGACATGGTGTTAGCAGCAGTTTTAAAAGACACAGCTGGCTTCCTGTGACACATGCTAGTCTTCACTTTCCTAGCACTGGTGGCTTCATGTGACAACTTAATAACTGAACAGTGAGAGAGAGAATGGGAGAGAGGTAGAAGTTGTGAAGTAGATGAAACCGAATGCAGATCAGTGATGCAGCCTGCTGAGCGCAACATCATCATCACACATCCCCTGCTCTTTCCACAGGGTGTTTGTGGCCACGGTGTATCAAAGAGTGAGGTTTGCCCCGGCCCGCTGTTCACAGATAGATATATGCAGGTAAACAGAAACATGGAAAGAGAAAATGTCCAGACTGCACAAACATAAGAAGCAGATAAGGAATAAGACGAGGTGTGCTCTGTAGGAGACAACCTGCGGTATTATAAGAGGTTTACAGAAAGTGCAGCATGGTGAGTGTTTTTTTTGGGGGGGTAGGGACAGAAACTATTGGCCAGAACATACAGTCTTTCACAGCCATTGTTGCTCAGTAATCTCCCTCCTGCGGGTCAGGGTCGTGGTGCATCCAGAACCTACCTGCAATCATTGGGCTCCAGGCAGAAATACCTCCTGGATTTAACGTAATGAGAAACATGTCTAATTTAGACACAAGTTGCGTCACATTTCTGTACCGTGAATAGTGGGTTAGCTTGTGGGTAGAGCCTCAGAGCAGGACATTCGAGTCCTTACACCTCTAATGCTATAAACGATACACTTCCGATGTGTTTAAGCATCTGTATATGCAACATATTAGTCAATCTACTTGATAACAGCAGCATAGTGAGTGGCTACGAAAGGGCACCTCTGTGGGCAGAGCATGCATAGCTAGGTTCTTCCACAAGCCAACCTTCCAGAATGGCACTGACTGTGAATGGACTTTAGTGGGATGCCATTCTCTCCTCTCTCCCTGCCATTCTTCTGTCTGTCCGTGGCGAGACACGGAAGGCGCAGCCTTTTCGAAGGACAGACAGGAACAGCGACTGCCGGGAGCTCGTGCGCGCTCAAGCAGAGAGGATTCTGGGGGATTTGGGGGGCTTGGTCTTGCGGCAATAAAAGGCCTGCAACAGGATCCCGGCCGAGATTAATGACCGAGATAGGCCGCCGTAATGCCATTTAAATGGGAAAGTAATTAAAGTGCACCTTCCATGAAAATTATTCATTGCTGAAGGATTGGGTGACAGACGAATCTGGAGGTATTCCGCACAAAGCCACAGGTTAAGTGCCCACGGCTCCGTCCAGCCAGGTCCTCGGCCAAGAGGACCACCAGCAACTCAGCCACAGCTGCTGAATTGTGGAGGACGGGCCAGGCCTTATCACGTTACCTCATATGGAGTTACCGAAAGGAGACAGAGAAAGGGAGAAAGGGAGAAAGAGAGAAAGAGAAAAGAGAGCCAAAGAGAGAGAGAGAGAGAGAGAGAGAGAGAAAGAGAGAGTGAGAGAGACAGAATAGGAGAGGGAGAAGGAGAGAAACAGCCAGTCAGAGTGTTCGAGAGGGGAGAAAGGGCTCCCAGGTAACATAAAACTACATACAACTGCTACAAAAGAGGCTTGTGGGATCCGCTTAACTAGAAACCCACACCGCCTGGCACTGCCCCACTGGGAATCCCGCGAATCAATCAGTCCATTCTGTTTAACGGCCCTGCCACAGATTAGGACTTTAAAGAGATCGATCAATGGCCTTATTGTTCCCCAAAGTGTGATCCGTCTCCGAGGTATCCAACAGGATCCGTTCTGCAGCGATAGTGCATCGATAGAGTGGCCGTATTAATTACAGACGAAGGGCTCCTGAACTCACATGATTTCGATGCTTCCAGAGCTGCTTGACATGCTTTTAGCCAAGGGAAGAAGCAAGTGACACTGCTGTGTTAAACACTGCTGTGTAAAATCTCAGGTAATGTTCCAATCTGATCTTTCTTCTGTTTCTGGAAGCAATACAGCCATGCTGCTTAGGTTTCCACAACGGTTTCCTTTCTAACTAGCCATCATTTCAGAGTAAAGAGGGGCAGGTGTGTATTTCCTCACTCGGTTTAGACAGAAATATGCAGTCAAAGCTGAAAAACAGTTCCACACTGCTGAGTATAATCTGTCCTGTTACCTTTCTAAAAAAAAAGAGACTCACTGAATAATGTCTGTCAATGCTGATTAGAGGGCGCCAGAGGGCACTCTACTAAAACACAGTGTTAAAAACAAAGGATCAAAACTCACAAGACTTGAAATTAGCCCTGAACCTAGTTCACCAGACCAAAAAGGGGCATCCTGAATTCTCCACTGTGGAGGTGGAGGTAACACATCTTCTGTACACGTGTTAGTCTTAGAATGACAGGAAAGCTGAAGACTAAAACCAATTAATTAATGTAAAGCAAAACTAGGCGTCTCGAGTAGAAGTAAAAATTCCAGTTTGAAAAAATACTCTGAAAAGCCCAAATTCACCAAAAAATTGTACTTAAATATAGTTAGCTATTACTCACCTTTAGGTGAGAGCCACTGTTTTTCTTTGTGGCATTTTTCTTCACACTGCTAGCAAAGGCCCGCTGGAGTAGGCTTTGATAAGAGCTAGTCTCCTCCAGCAAAGGAGACAAGCACTCAGAGCGCTATTTACCTCTTTACACTCAGCGTGTGCGGAGAGGCTTTGCGAATCAAAGCGGAATGCTTGCTCGTATTGGTTCGTGTGAGTGCGCCTTTATTTGTATTTCTCTTTTCCAAACCGGCGGGGAGAGGAGGTGAAGGGAATAGCCCATTTTTCCACTGCGAGCCTGGACGATCGGCTTCGGCTCCCGGTTCCCTCCTCTTCTCTAACTCCTCTAAGTACAGATGAGATTACGCAACTCTTGAGCCCACCGAGATTATCCAAAAATAGTCTGGGAAGAAGAAATAAAGCCCTGGGTTTTCAGAACTCCAGCCTTGAGCCAAAAACCATACCAACACGATCATGCAAACACCTTAATGAGGTTAGCATACGAGCTGACGAGCCCTGCGGAGCAGCTCCCATTTGTTTGGTTCTGTTTTTAGAACAAACGAGGGGAAAGTCCAGAGCTCCAAAATGTGCTTGGAGATAGCATTAGAAGATGGCCTAAAAGTCCTTTCTTTATTTTACGATACTGCAAGTTTCAGCATCGTTGATGACGGCTAATACCGCTCTTTGAAAGCTGCCTATTGGGAGTTCAGCTACTGGTGATGCCATAGCCATCTGTAATACAGCATAATTGTCCTAGCTCACTTCAGGTGGGTAGGATTGGCGGTTGATGTTCTTCCCAAGTGTGCTGAACTGTCCAAATACTTTGCATGATCGGCACTTCCAAAAGTTGCAGTAGTGCTTCACATGTCTCTGAGCCTTCCAAATTATACTATAGTGGCATATATAGATAAGAGGCATTACCCAAGTCATGTGTCTGGACACAACTCCTAATTAATCAACATAAGCTGCTGGAAATGTACTATTCGGTGCTCATGCTCGTGTTATGAAGTCCCTATGTAGGTACCCTTCAAAAGAAGTGTTACTTTCCCTTTGATATTATGATACTGGTCCGACACCAATACCAATACTCCATGCATAATGCAAGGCTTTACACAGCCTACCCAGCACCAGCCGTCAGAGCAGACTGTACCCAGTACGTGTCTGACATGCAGACTTAACAGTAAAAGTCCATTAGCATTGCCTCCTTATACTCCAGCTTTATATAGTTTTTATAGAACAAACACACAACACTCTCTCTCTTGCTTGCTCTCTTTTTTTTCCACACACACACACACACACACACACACACACACACACACTCTCACACTCACGATCCGATTCAAGTCCAGATTTTGCACTGGCAATTTTTTGTTCTCTGGAAAGCTCCTTTTTTTAAAACCCTGGCACGGTGGATGCAGCAGCAACATAGCAGATAAATATTAATGCTTATTGTATGAGCAATTCACACTCAAGAGCACGGAACAAAGAGTGTTGTTTATGGAAGGGGAGACAAATAGACAGACAGAAAGGGAATAAGGGGAGAACGAGAGAGCGAGAGGAGGAGGAGGAGGAGGAGGAGGAAGAGAAGGGGGGGTGAGAATTTTAAAGACAGCATACTGTAGAGCCGTCGAATCACAATAGCTGGCTGATTGAAATGCTCTCCGTCTAACTTCCCATGTAAGTTCGCGAGCCAAAAAAGGGAGAGACCAAAAAACAAGGGGGATGGGGGTGGGTGGAGGTGGCGTTGGCGGTGCTGCGGAGATTCGATACAGTGAGGATTCATCTTCACAGTTGTCTACAAGTGAAGCGCGATGGCGGAGGGAGGGGAAAGAAAGAGAGAGCGAAAGGAAGGGAAGGAAGAGAGGAGACGTGATGGTAATGAACCCACTGGTTGAAAAACAGTCGCTATTTAAACCCTTTTAAAACATAACCAGGAAGTAATTAGGTTTCAGGGGAACAATACTAAGAGCGCTCCCTATCTCGCTCTCTCTTTCGCAAGCCCGCTCTCGCGCTTTCTCTCTCTCTCTCTGCTCAGCATGAGAAAGTAACATAAGGGTAATTAAAGGGAGGTGTGAATTTCTCATCAGATGCATCTCTGTCTGCAAGCCCACCCCACACCTTCACCCCTCGCTATCCCTGATTAAAATGCACCGAGCAGCTCGCTGTCCCTCTCTCTCCTTCTCTCTCGCCCGCGTGCTTTAGCGAATCTCTTTTTTTTTCACCGCTGTCGCCTCTTCTAGCGTGTCTTTGTCTCGGATCCTCTTTACCCCAACCCGCAGTTAGTGGACATGCTGCATTTACCCAGCTATTTAGCATTAACTGTGATGCCTTATTCCTTTACAATACATCTCACAGAGGCTCTGTCTCTCTCGCACAAGAACTATCGCGCTCTCTCCTGTCTTAGATGTCATCGGCATGCCTGAGCCCCGCTGTAGGCTAATTGGAGGTGTTACATGTGCTTGTTAAATCCTTTTTAAAACAACAGTCTTCCAAACACAATGGCCCCTTATTTAACCGTACTTGTACTAAAGTACAAGTACATCAGCGTATCTGCATCAGGCAAGATGCTAACTGGATTGGCTAACTGGTAATGCTAAGGCTACAAACACGTATACAACCCATCAACCAAATCTTAATTGATTGACAGGAAATGAAGTTTCTTCTTGGTTTCCGGTATATTCAGGTATGAACACTGCCCCCTAGTGTACAGGTTACCCACGACGTCCGTACATGTTCGCAGATCCACAGACATAGTAGTATCATTTGTTCTTGGGACATGTTTAAGTGTCTAAAGTTTCCTTCTTAAGATTTAGCACTGGAGCTAGGCTAAGCTAGCGTAGCTAAAAACTGATATGAAACCTCTCGAGCGGCTAAAAAGGTCACAAGCTCAGCATGTGTGGTTGTGAAGAACCTTCATACTGGTGACTTCACATCTCTTTTACAAAAATAGAGAACTTCATAGAACCATAATAGTAATGATACTGCTATTGATCATTCTGCGGCAGTGGGCGAAGACTGGAAGCATCTCAGAAAACGCTAACTTTGTGGGATGTTCCCGAGCCGCCGTAGTGAAGGTGCCCTGAGAACAGACAGAGGTCAATCAAAAAAGACCAAAACCACGTCAAGTTGTTCAGTGATCTCAAAAGGATTTGCTTATGTAGTTCTCAATGTTTTTAGCAGATCGGCAAGCTTTTGCCAACTTTTATAGACGTCCTACACTGTCAGAATCCATATAAGCAAGTCATCGTATGATTATTTTACAACCTGGCCTAGTTTGAGGCAAGTGTGTTTTGACTGAAATCTGGTTTGCATGCTAATTTCTGAAGCTCACATTACTCATTAGCCACATTAGCCTAGAAGCTCCAGAGCAAAACGAAGGAACTACACACGCTCTGGTTCCATTTGGCGTACGGGGGTGGAACTGTGTAGATTAGATTGTGTTGCAAAGCTATCTCTTTAAGGTCTGTGGGTGGGGGTGGGGTGGGGTGGGGGATACAGTCGTTAGTTTTAGCAAGACCAGGCCAGCCTGTCCAAGCAGCAGCAGTGGTCTCCTGGTTTCAGGAAGCTCTATTCTTCTCTTTATGAAGCAGCCAAGCATCGCTGTGGCAACCCAGGGATAAAATTGAGATCGGGAGGCTTGAGTGAGCAGGGAATCGAGGGTGGCCAGACAGGGTTAAATTCCTCTATTTCAAGTCAAAACAAAGAGCACATTGTGCTGATTACCGTCAGCCTGCCTTCACGGCCGCGGGCCACTGTATCAGAAACGCGCCCGCCGCTCAGATGGTGAAGGTAAATTCCGGACTTTGCTTAAGCTCACGCTCATGTCTTCTCACACGTTCCTTTGTGGATGAGGATCCGGGTTTTGGGAACTGACGTCTGGAGTCTTGATGCCCGCTCTGAAAGGGGGTAGCGATCAGCTACGAAAAATACGGCCTCCTCAATCTGACAACAATTAATGACTCTATATTGCACAGGGTTGCTAGAGTAATTGTCTGTTGTCAGCAAGCCAGGCATAATTACAAGTGGCCGAGGCTGAGATCAAGGTCTGTCTCCAGCTCTCGCTCTCTTTCGGTGCCTTTCTCTCTCTGCCCGTGTGCCCTTGCAGTCTCTTGCTCCACTGTGTGTCTCTGTCACGGTGCCTGTCACTGAACATACATCATCGCTCCCTCATCTCCTCTGCCTCATCTCTGCATCCGTCCAGACCTCCTTCATCCTTCTGTCTACCTGCAGTTATCGTCCCCTTTCCCCCCCATCGAAAAACAAAGGACAAAGCATGGCTATAGCGTCTATAGCTGAGATCCGAGACCTATTACTCAGTTTAAGAAGGAACCACCCAGAACAACAGGCCTGTTTTTTTTTTTTTTAGAAAAATGTGTTTGTGTGTATGTGTGTGTGCTTGCATTATACTTACAGTAAAACACCATGCCTATCGGACTCAGCTCACCCCTATTAATGACCATAGTCAGTATGCACTTTATGGCAAATTGTATTTCATGGGTGCTTGAGCATGAAAGAGAAATCTTGTTTGGAGGATCCATAAAAATAGTTCATTAAAAAAAAAAAAAAAAGCAGTGTGCAGACAGCGATACAGCAGTTAAATACGACCAATTCTCCAGGGGGGGGAAGAAAAGAGAGAGAAAGACAGAGAACGAGGGAGAGAGGGGTGGAAAGAACGACACGCACTGCTTCCTGCTGCCTGAGAGCCTTTCTCGCTGGGTTAATAATGTTACTACAGCATAGGCAGAAATGAAAAAAAAACTCCACTGCTTTGTCACAGGTTTAATTTGTCAGGATAATGTGCGAAAAACTGTCGAGCCTTTGACAAAAAAAAAAAAAGAAAGAAAGAAACTGACAGAAATGTCAGCCTGTCACTCGAAATGGTCTTACAAGGTTTCATGTGGTTCTGATGTGGAAAAAAAAGAACGTCAGAAAGAAAGAGAGAAACGAGGGAATCCTCGCGTGACTTTTCTTATTTATCATTGCTCCATCACTAACCGTGGTATCCAACCGCAAATTATGAACTGCAGGAAAACTGCTGCCAAATAATTTGTCAAATTATTCCCACCGAGGTAAGTACAGCACGCCAAACGCTCCCGGCTTCAAATTACACAGCCTAGCGACGAGAGGGCCGTCCAGCCAAGCAACACAGCTAAAAATCAAGCAAAAACCAAAGTGGCCGCCGCATGAGCGTGAAACCACTTCGCTCAATTACAAACACCCGCTCTGGCGCGTGCCGTCACATCGTAGCGCGTCCTGAAAGTTTGAGAATTTCCGCATGACTTGAAGGAGGTTATAAACACAGAGGTGGGTCCTGTCTGCGAAGATCACTCAGGCCGAGAGGAGGCCTGATCACATAGCCGGTCAGGTTTTGGTCAAACACCACACAAGGCTCTGATCTCAGACTGAAGACGCCTGTTTTCCAGACACTGATTGTTCCTGGACTAAATTCACTCACTTCCAATAGCTACTCATCCTGCCCAGAGCTGGAGACGCAGATTGAAAAATATGTGCATACGTGGATCAAGCTGAATTATTAAAGCTGCCTATTCCCTCAGTTAGCATAGTGTTTAGTTAGCATTGTTAACATATTGTATGGTCTCACATACGATACACCGTA
Source organism: Salminus brasiliensis (assembly GCF_030463535.1). Lineage (NCBI taxonomy): Eukaryota > Metazoa > Chordata > Actinopteri > Characiformes > Bryconidae > Salminus > Salminus brasiliensis. The sequence continues at coordinate 35,115,143 of NC_132878.1, forward strand.
TACAATTACGGCAGCAAAACAAATGCTGGCACAGGCAGTAGCTGTCCATTTGGCTAGGTAGTTGCAACTATCAGCAACAAGCAATATTACCTGTTAAGCTCTACAAAGGTTTGTTTATTGTCATGGCTCATGGCTCAACCATTTAAGAGTCTTGTTTTGATTGTAATGATGTCCTTCAATATCATTACTGGAGTTTTGAATTCCAATCACTTTTGGTTTTATGAAACTGTACTTCCATCATGTACCTCCAACTAGTCGCACTACAACTAGCTTGGGGATGTACTGATATGGGAACTATGGACTGATGCTGATATCTGATATTTGCCATGTACATATCTGCTAATACTGACACCTAAAATATGTATAGAGTGTAGAAATTATACTATATAAATATACTATAAATATCGCTCAGATATACCATCCATATATTATATTTGAATCCATACTTTACCAATACAAATAAACAATAGCCATAATATGCCAATACCGACACTGTACAATACGTTGTTTTCTACAATATGCTCAAATAACAAGCGTATCGATGTCTTACCGGCCTGGCTGGTGGCGATGCTGACGGCAGCGAAGAGCCTCTGCGTGCGGCTAAGGTCAGAGACGCCGTTGACGGCCTCTACCTCAAAGGTGTAGTTGGCGTGGGCCAGCAGTTCGCTGATGGTGACGTAGGTGTCGGTGAGGCCGCTCTGCTGCGGCGTGTAAGCCACGTTTCCTCCGCACGGGACGCACTCCTCTGGCTCCCAGCTGCAGCGACGGCAGATAATCCGGTAGGTGACGTCATTTCGGCCTCCGGTGTCAGCCGGCGGGCTCCACTCCAGAGTGACAGTGGTCTGGTTGATGTTGTAGACCAGGTTCTGAGGAGCTGAAGGGGGCCCTGCAGAAGACACATATAGAAGGAGCGATGAGAGCAAGAATGAGATACAGAAAGTGAAAAAAAAAAGGGGGGGGGGGGGGGGGGGGTAATGGGGAAGAAAGAGAGAAGAGAGAGGAGTTATGTAACCCCCACGATAAGAAGAGTGACAGTGACACTGGGTACACTCACTGGATTATTCCTCTCCTCTCTCTCCTGCTGTATTTGCGTGCCATGGGGATCTGCAGAATCCAGCCCCCTGGCAAATACTGACACGCAATTATACTGTAACCCAGATACTCCGAGATGTTCCAAAATGCAGGGGGAGTACGACTTGAGCGCTGCCAAGGTCAGAGCAGACCGGGAAGAGATACAGCGGTGGAACAACTCAATAACAAGCTTCGGGATTCGCTTTCATGGAGGAAGCGTGGAAAGAAAAACCCTTTACCGATAAGGCCGTCTTCCGTTCCCCCTCAAACTCTCGTCTGAGCAGGTAAATTAATTAGCAGACGGAAAGGTTAACAAGCTTCTCGTGTAACGATTAGGAGCGAGGAGAGCAGTAAAAGTTTATGCTTTTGACAGGAAGCGAGGCGGCGAGTCTGAATCGAAGCCAAAATTTATGAGCGGGAATTAAAAGTGAGTTATGGAGTTAACAGCGCCGGCCATGACGGGCTTAAATGGGCTACAATAACCAGCTGCCCTCAACAGGGGGAAACAAGGCGTCATCTCTTTGTCCTACGCAACACCAGACACCCAAGCTCATCTCATAAAATAATGACTTACACTCAGCCTCCGCTATCCTCCCACAGCCAGCAGACGCTCGATTCTATCGCCATAATGTTGTTCGAGCCATTTCACGGCCTGTTTTAGATCCACTTTATTAAAGCTTGGGTTAGAGGAGGCTGTGCTGCTTTTATGAGTAGGGATGTCTGGAATGAGCATGGAGACGATCAAGGCATTTTTAATGGATCTATATTAAGCCTGATCACATGCCCATCTTTTCTTAAGGCTGTGTGTGCCCCACTGTGCTTTGTAGTGGGTGAAAAGTGATTTGGTGAGTTCACGTAAATTCCAGTACATTGTAGTGTACTCTGAGATGAAAATACGAGTGTAATTGCTGTGGAAGTATTTAGCAATTACTGCAATTACAAGCCAAAAATCGCATCGTTTTTAATTTGTTAAAATGCTGTAGCCTATAATATCAAGGTCAAAAGGGAAAATGTATATGAACATTTCTTTTGACACCTCACTTTATATCAATGAATGACCATCATTTGCATTCTACTGGTTCTGAACAGCCGAGTAGTGCTTGGGCCCTAATGACTGCCACTGATTGCAATGTCCTGAGTTGACTGTGGGGTAAACTGCCATAGTGGCTCCCAAATTTGCTGATATCGGCCTGATAGCAACCCTCTTGATTCCCCCTATGCACGTTTTAGTGTTGGTGTTGGTGTTAGTAAATTGGTGGCAACCCAGCATAGTTTACCTAATCTGGACATGACGTATTAGCACAAATATGGAGATGTGCTCGGTGTAGCCTAAACTCTAATCAGAGCTCAATCAGGACATCCTTATGTATGAGCTTTTTCGGACGTACGAGGCCTCAATGCAAACCTCAGCCTAGCTCCAGCGGTATGTCCTGTCCCAAAATGGCCTGGGGGCAGGTGGCTAGGCCTCGAAACCTGACACATTTACTAACGGAACACAGCATTCATATGTATGAGGGCAAAAAGCAGGCGGCAGAATGCTGGGGACGGATAATACGGCACTTACAGTGTGCCCCTCATTAGGACTAATGGCAGACACACACAACTCTCTCTCTCTCTGTCTGTCGCACACACAAACAGAGCCTTCCATATTCATCAGACGAGGAGAGAGAGAGAGAGAGAGAGAGAAAGAATACATGATCGGATAAGATGAAAGGGCCACCTGTGGCGAATGTAGAGAGGGAGGCGTGTGTCTAACTCTTTTTGCATCTCTCTCGCTCGCTCTATTTCACCTTGTCTCTATCTCCATCTCTCACAACCTCACCTACAGATGCTAATGATGTCCCTCCTACTTCATTGTCTGTTGGAGAGAGCAGACAAACACACACACACTTAACCTCCTGGGATGTGTTTATCTTGCATTTCCATGGCTACCTTACAATGATAAGAGAAATGGCTCCAGTAGCGCAGCCACTCTCCTGTTTGGATGTGGAGTGGTGAAGATTGCCTATAAATAAACAACCACCCTCAGATGATTGGAGGGCCACTCCAGTATCTGGATGCCCTGCGATATCAAACAGATAAGCGTTAATCTAAGCCAGAGATAACATAAAGACCTGCGGTTATGTTGCGTTAATATGCGAATCCTCTTGCAATTTGTGGCTATTGAAAACATGTGGCCCGACCGAAATACGCGAAGGACCAGCAGCCTCGGGCTGCATCTCCCCCTCCGGTCTCGGCGGCTCTCGGCTCAGTTCTCCTCGGGCTCCTGCTCTGCTGTGTGCTGATGCCCAATTATAAGGCAAACCACGATGTCCAACGTGGGATAGCGTTACTGTGAGCAGTTCTGAAGCAGGTTCGAAGTTGCAGTTTAACCACTGATGCAAGGAGTAGGTCTGGTTTCACGAGCTCCCAACTGCTTATGGCTCATTAGCTCATCTGAAGAGGCAGCCTCCGTTGCTCATCTCACGCCAAAGCCCACCAAAGTTTAAGCTCCTAACAGCAGTGAAAAGCAGAGGTCTGCTGCCTGGACTGAGCCCGATTTCAAGTTTCAGGTTGGGTCTGGGGTGATTTTTCACATACAGCACTGGACTTGAGTGGTTGAGCTTGTCTCCTCTCGTGCACATGCATTCTCTCTGTCTGACGTACTCTTGCGCGCTCTTGTGCACTCTCTTACACTTGATTTGTCCAGTGTGCTCTCTCTCTCTCTCTCTCTTCATGTCTCTTTCTCTCCCATGAACATGCTTTCTCTCCATGTCTGTCACACTCTCGCTTTCTGTTCAGTGTGCTTTACTTCTTTGTGTTTCTCTCTCTCTCACGCGCTTTCTCTCATGCACATGCCTTCTCTCCATTCCTGTCCCTAACTCACCGTCCAGTGTGCTGTATGTCTTCCTGTCCATCTCTCCCTATCCCATGCACATGCTTTCTCAGTTTGCAGGCCTGCGTGCTCGGGCTCGCTCTCTCTGTGGTTTGGGTTTCCAATCGACCTGTACTAATCAGGACTGATGAGTTTGTGCCTCAGACTTGTGAGTGCGGGTTGGCTTCAGGCTTTACCTGTACCAGAGGTACAGACCTCTGGTGTTATCCCCTGAAATAAGCTTAATTGCGATAAAGGGTTAGGTTAATGATTGTGATGTGAAATTCTTAGCTGTGGCTGAACCTCACCTGCTGTTCAACAGCACACAGCACCCTCTACTCCTCCTTGTTCCCCTTCTCTCTCTCTCTTTCCCTCTCTCTCCTCCCACAGAACTTTCATTTCATGGATTAATCTTCCCTTGCCCTCGCAGACTGTGATGTCTCAATCATGTACTGCTCGAGAGTCTGTGTGAGCGTGTGAATGAGTGTGTATGTGTGTGTGTGCACGTCTCCTCTACAGGGTGCCGTTTGGTTGATTCTGGAGGAGCGAGGCTGAGTGAACCTGTGATTTCTGATGGTGCTGAAGAGCCATGAATTACGCATTTTGTGCCAAACATCGGTGGGCTTAAAACACACACACACACACACAAAATATCTCTCTCTGCCACAACGAAAATGTTCAGAATTGGTGTTGCCGATTCTTTTTATTTTTTTTTTGGGGGGGGGGGGGCTCCTAGGTGGCTCCTAGGTGGCTCCTAAGGTGACATAGTGGTTAATAATATAATAATGACAATATACAGATGTTACAAATGAAAATATTGATATCACAAAATATAAATATTAAGATCACAGATTAATATATTGACTAATTTATTGAGGCCATAATAAATATATCAAGACACAAATAAATAAATTGAGGTATATATATATATGCCACAAATACATATATTTAGGTCAGAAATAAATACATTGAGGACACAAATTAATATATATCAATAGCAAAAATAAATATATTGAGTACAAAATTAATATTGATATATATATAAAGGTCATAAATAAATATAAAGAGACCTCAAATACAAATATTTAGGTGACAAATACATTTACTGAAGCTTTTAATTATTATTTTGCGGCCAGATTTATAGAGTCAACAATTGAGTTCAATGAAATAATTTAATATGTGTAATCTTTCTGTTCTTAATATATTGTCTTGTGGGCTCAATATATAATGCTGTGACAAATAATATCATTTTGGGTAACTATATGTGGACTGTATGATCGTAGTGGTGTGTTTTACCACTTTTCCAATGTTTGAACACTACATCACATTTCTAGTTTTATAGTGTAAAAAGTGCAGCAAATGTGTATTTTTTTTATATTAGTCTTAAATATTCTATTAATATGAATTAAAACATGTAAATAAATGACTCTTCAAAGAACCATTTTTTTCAGATGAGATGTGTGAGCTTGTTTAAAGGACCTACACATAACATAAAGACCATTACGTGTAAGCCGAGAATCCTTTAGGCACTTTTATTTTTATAAAGTCTATTCTTGAAGCAAGGCGATCCTGTCGGAGGGCCGAGGAGAAAGCGCTGCGCTTTTTCTACCCTCTGCTTTCTAGTGACAGAATGTTAATTAGGTCAACTGCTGATCCTGAGAGTGAGCGTGTGTGTGTGAGTGTGTGTTGTGCCTAGACTTAAGGCTTAAGTTTGGAATGCTGTGTTGAGAGCTGGGCTTGGCAGTCCTGGGCCTGCTCCGCCTATTAGAAGTCAAGTCACTAATTAAGCATGGCTAAGCGGGGGGAAAGCTGGCCAGTTGCATTCGGACGCTGCTGAAATCAAGCAGGCAGTAATCCCTAATCTACTGAAGGTGGCGGCTGAACTCTGGCCCCGCTGCTGCAGTGCCAAGGGGAAAATAGGACAGAGGAGCTAAGGCTGGGCTCCTGTCCCACAGCAACTGCTGGCAAAATGGAAGTACTGACAGAAAGTCAACTAGTTTCAGTGGCCAGTTCAATAGAGGGGGGAAAGGGGAGTCTCTCTCTCTCTCTCTCTCTCTCTCTCTCTCTCTCTGAGACAGATTCATAAGCGTGGCTTTATTGCCATATGGTATATGGTCCAGAGCAATGCATGAGATGCTTAATATTAATAGTGATAGCACTTATACTATTAACCTCCCTCTTTTTCCTTCTTTCTAAATTCCTCCCTTTCTCTAACTCTTTCACACTCTCACTTTATCTCTCTCTATTTAACTCTCTCTCTCTCTCTCTCTCTCTCTCTCTCTCTTTCTCTCTCTCTCTCTCTGTCTCTCTTAGCCTCTTTTCTTCCCTCTCTCTGATTTTACCTCTATCTTTCTAACTTTCCCCCCGCATGCACTCTCTCCTTTCTCACTGATCCCCTCTCTCTCTTCCTTTCTTTTCCTCTTTTCCCATCTAACTCTCTCTATCATGTCTTACTCTTTCTCTCTCTCTCTCTCTCTCTCTCTCTCTTCCTCTCTCTCCCCATCTAACTCTATTAATCCTCTCTCCATCTCTCCTTTTCTTTTCCTCTTTACCCCATCTAACAAACTCTCTCTCTCCTTCCTCCCTCCCTCCCTCTCTTTTTCTCTCGCTCTCTCTCTGCCCTTTAGAGACCCCGCATAGTGGCAGCTTTCAGTGCACAGCTGTTGCATGATTGATGTCTCTGAAACCTGTCATCAGCCTGCCTCTCCCCATCCAGGTAGAACAATAAATAAATAAATAAATAAATGAATAAATACCGCCCACCTCCTCCACCCCCCTCCCCACACACACACACCCGCACCCAACTCCTCAGATGGAACAGCAGTCTCCTGATATATCTCATTAGTTCACAGTGCTGCCTGAGACTAAGGCAGGGATTATTTGGTGCTGGGCCAAAATACACACCCACGAAAGCTATTTGTGAGCAGATTTAGTGTTGTTTACGTTGTTTTTTTCACTTGAACAATGGCATGCCTTTGCCTTTGTGAGCTGCCGGAGAATCTCCGCCGTCTGCTTTCCTCCCCTGCAATCAGAATTTTATTGCTCTGCGTCTTAATCCGTGTTCTGAGGAACTGTGTTTGTACGCATGTGAGTGTGTGAAAGAGTGTGTGTGTGTGTGTCTGTGCTTGCGTGTGTCTGTTTGTCTAAGGCCTAAGGTTCGTCAGGCTTACACACGTTCATTTAAAAGCTGTCTATGTGGATGTTTATTCAGCAGATGTAAATTTGCCTCCAATTACCGGCAAGGCTCCCACGACTCTAAATCCCCCAACGAAAAGCTTCATCCCAGACAATTCACACGGCCACAATAACTTAATCCAGAGATAATTAAGATAAAACTTTTGAAGAGCGCAGCCTAACACGGCGGGTTGAAGGGCTCGGGCTAATGGACGGGATTTTAAAGTTCCTCCTCTAGTGACAACCTAATTGTACGCTCAAACTTTTGCGCTATGAGGCCGTTTGAGTGTCACTGACTGTGATTCCACTAGCTCACAAGATCTTATACATACAGCCATATCATACGCAACATTATGAACACCCACCTAACACCTGCCTAACAGTTGGAATAACCACCAGTGTCGTGACATGGACTGTTTTAGGTCATGGAAGGTGTTCATTATACAGCCTAACTGGTCCACAGTGGAGCATCGTCCACAGTTCTAGTCTCCGGAGCCGTCGTTTTCCTCTGGGACAAATGGCCCGTGGGGCACCACTGTACTCAATGTGTAGGAAGCCCATCTTCAGTACACCTGCACTATGGCAGCGTCCAAGATGCTACCATCCTTTGTCCGGCACCCTATATCATGCCTATTATGCTGCTTTTGTCGGAGTAGCGCTCTCCACTGTCCATGAAAGGCATTCTATAGATTTTGGAGCATTGCTGTGAGAATCTGATTGCATGCAGCGACAATAGTTTCAGTGAAGTCAGGATTCTCTATAATCACCACCCCACCTCATCCCCAACTCAGCCCAAAAGCATTGGATGGTGCTCCATCCATCATTCCAAAGAACACTTTGCAGCCCTGTAGCCCATGCCTCGTATCAGGCACGGTGTCAATAGGTTCAGGCTTATCTGCTTCAGAGAGTCCTATTCTATTGGCAATACCTCTCTACAGGGACTAGACAAGCTGTGTGTGTCTGTGTGTGTGTGCACGCATTTGCACATCTGTGTCAGAAATGGATGCAACTTATCATAACTGAATGCATTCCTTAGAAGGGGTGTCCACAAACATTTGGACACATAGTGTAGTTGTTAGCCACATTAGCCTTGGAGCTCCAGGGCAAATCTAAAGTAGTAAACATGTCTTGGCTGATCTACCCCATTAGTATAGCAGCTACTGAAGGAAAAGGAAAAGGGATGGTTTTGCAGCCCTATCCTCCGTGTATGTGTGTGTGTTTCTCTGTGTTTGCCCTCGATCCACAAGAGAAGCGAAGTGAATGTTTTCATTGCCAGACACGGAAACCACAATCCAGCCATGAGAGAGGGATCTGTTGCGCACAAAGAGAAAGAGAGAGAGCGAGGAAGAGAGAGGCAGGCTTTCCCACGTTCTTACTTCTTATTTAGTATCGCGGGTAACAATTAGACGAAATTGCTTACAGTGTGTTCCTGTCTTTTGATTTGGTCACAAATGAAGCTGGCGTGTGTGTGGAAAACGTTTAGGGTGTGGATTTGAGAAAAATGCTGAGAGAAACAAATGGAAAGACGGAACAAGAGAGAGAGAGAGACAAAGAGGGAGTGGGTGTTTGTGGAGCCTCAGACATGAGAACTCCTGAGCAGTGAAAAAGGTGACAAGTTCAGAAAGCAACCCCCCGTAGCGAGCTCCGGCAGCATCGTTCCTTGGAGAAAACTGAAGTGATTTTAACATGAAAATGCCGATGCATTGTGGGTAACTGCTGTGAATTACTTACCGTGGAGTTCAACAACTATGCCAATTCAGGTCATGTCTAAAAGTCTCACTTTCAGACGACTTACATCCAAAAACAGCGTCCTTTGTGCTTTACTGGCACACCAACCTATTGCTTGGTCCCCGATAATTGCCACTTATCATGTCATCTGAATACAGCAAATGCTCATATGCCCACAGTGTGATCAGAAGAGGGTCTGCTGCAAGTTCTGTCTTGTGTTTTTATTCAGCAAGTCATACAGCCAGCCTAGCACCACTGGCATCACACAAGCGCCTCTCAGGGGAGCCGCTGTTAAACTCGTCACTGACTTTCAATGCAGAAACAAGGTTGATGTTGTTTCGGGCTACAAAGGCCAAATCTCCCTTTTTTCCCCCCTTTTTTCTTCAGAGCTCACTGCATCAGCTGTTTCCTCTCCCCTGCCTCTCCACCTCTTCTCTTTCAATACTGCAGGTTTATCCACCAGTTATTTCCCTTCATTTTAAGAGCAGAGAGGGAAAAACAGCCCGTGGTTCTGAAGAAACCTGTTTTGTGGTGGATTAAGAAGCATGCGAACCCCTCCTATCAACAATCCAACATCTCTCTCTCTCTCTCTCTCTCCCCTTGGCTCGCCTGTGTAAACAAGTCATCAATGGCTGGCGTGTAATTGAGGTACTAGCCATAACAAATGAAAGTGGGGGAAGAGGAGGGGGGATGCAGAATGAAGAGAAAAGAAGAGAAGAGAAGAAAAGAGGAAAGAAGAGGAGAGGAGAAAAGCTGAATGAAGTGGAGAGGAGAGAAAAGAAGCAGAATAAATAGAAGAGAAGAGAAGAGAAGCAGAATGAAGAGAAGAGAAGAGGAGAGAAGAGAAGAGAAGCAGAATGAAGAGAAGAGAAGAGAAGCAGAATGAAGAGAAGCAGAATGAAGAGAAGAGAAGCAGAATGAAGAGAAAAGATGCAGAATGAAGAGAAGAGAAGCAGAATGAAGAGAAGAGAAGCAGAATGAAGAGAAAAGATGCAGAATGAAGAGAAGAGAAGCAGAATGAAGAGAAGAGAAGAGAAGAGAAGAGAAGCAGAATGAAGAGAAGAGAAGCAGAATGAAGAAAAGAGAAGAGAAAAGAAGAGAAGAGAAGAGAAAAGAAGAGAAGAGAAAAGAAGCAGAATGAAGAGAAGAGAAGCAGAATGAAGAGAAGAGAAGAGAAAAGAAGAGAAGCAGAATGAAGAGAAGCAGAATGAAGAGAAGAGAAGCAGAATGAAGAAAAGAGAAGAGAAAAGAAGAGAAGAGAAAAGAAGCAGAATGAAGAGAAGAGAAGAGAAGCAGAATGAAGAGAAGAGAAGAGAAAAGAAGAGAAGCAGAATGAAGAGAAGCAGAATGAAGAAAAGAGAAGAGAAAAGTAGAGAAGAGAAGCAGAATGAAGAGAAGAGAAGCAGAATGAAGAGAAGAGAAAAGAAGCAGAATAAAGAGAAGAGCAGTATGGCAGGGGGTGTCTGGGTCCTGTGGCTTCCATTTCTGACAGTAATTGCAATCTAATTTGACGGGAAACAGCAAATTGCCCTTCTGATCATTAGCTACCAGACAGAGAGAGAGAGAGAGAGAGAGAGAGAGAGATTATAAAGACATATTGGGGCAAGGGGGAGGAGCTCATGTCTGAATCTGGGCTGGATGGAGAACAGATCAGAGGTTTTGGGAAGACCAGTGAGAGTATTTTACGATCAAGCCTGTGTGTGTATGTGTGTGAGGATGTATAAAACTGCATGCCGGCATCAGTCTTGAAGAAATATATGTTCTTTTTCAAAAGAACTGAATTGCTGTGAGGTTCAGAAATACTTGTGTGTGTGTGTGTGTGTGTGTGTGTGTGTGTGTGTGTGTGTGTGTGTGTGTGAGAGAGGCTCCACTCACTGGTACAGGCGATGGATGGTGGGTCAGACAGCGCTCTGTAGTATCCGTCCTCGCAGTCACATCTCCAGGAGCCCTCCCTGTCATTATAGCTGTGGGCCGGACAGCGCGAGCACTGCAGATCCTGAGACGAAGACTTATAGAAGCCACGGCCACAGGCTGAGAGGGAGAGAGAGAGAGAGTGTGACGGAGAGTGAGAGAGAGCCTCTTTCACAGTTGAGTTCACATAAAAAAGAGGGCAGGGAAGAACAGATCAGTGAGCTTGTGCTCACATCTTACAACAGCTGGTGTTTGGATCAAACTGCCCCTCCGGCATCATGAGCATACTTAACTAACTCTCTCTCTCACACACACACACACACAGACAGAGCAGAGCAGAGCAGAGCAGAGCAGCACATGTATACTTAAGAGTGATGATGTTGAGCCCTCTGTAAGTACTGACAAGTTTATTCTTAAATAGTCCATCTGGGGGGGGGTGCTGGGTTTTGGGGGGGTGTTCAGAAAAAGAGAGCGAGAGAGAGACAGAAAAAGGGAAAGACAGATAGATAAGCAGACAGAGAGATAGAAAGAAAGACAGAAAGGCAGAGAAACGAGAACGAGAGAACAAGAGAACAAGCAAAAAAGAGGCAGAAAGAAGAGAGAGAGCGAGAGACACAAAGAGAAAGGGAAAAGAAAGAGAGAGAGAGAGAGAGAGAGAGAGAGAGAGAAAGCTGTACTCCAAGCACAGCGGAAACAAAGGCAAGGTTAGTGTAGAAAATGGGCAACTTAAAGGGATTATTTCAGTATTTCACCTTTAGTGAGGGGGGGTGGGGTGGGGTGAGGTGTCGAAGGACGTCCCGCAGGCAGCCCCAGATCACAGGCAAAGCTCAAATTAAGGCCGGATCGCCCGAGGCACCGCGCAAGAATCTCCCTCACACGTCTCAATGACAACGAGTCATTTACACCCTCAATTTATTTCATCAGACCATATGGACAATGTTCCTAATGAAGCACCATCATAGTAACGCCAGACCCTGTGAATTATAGCCAGTATGAAGAACAGGACAGAAGCCTTCCAGCTTAACTTTCAGTCCTACACATAGTTCTTAAAGGGGAAGTCCACTCTCTGTTTTGAACAAGTCTGGCCTTAAGATGTAAACAAAGTTGGTGTGAAATGGTCTGTTGTAGAGAAACCTGCGTGGCGGTGAACAGTGGAGCCTATTTACTATCCCAAACCAGCCATGACCCAACACATGTCTTCTTCTGAAGTTTTATTGCTAGAGATGTAGATGCAGGTAAAACAGTGGTAGGTCTAATAAAACCAGCTGTCTTTGAGGACTATTTTGCCTTACAACATCCTAAATATGTTTCTCCACCATAATCAAAAATCTAGTGGTCACACAAACACTGAATTTACGACTGCTTTTTGGTACACACACTCACACAAACATCATACGTGGACCTCAGTGGGAAAAAGGACAAGATATAAAAAAAATAGGATAAGCAGGATGTGGGCCCTTCAAGCACGGTCGTGCTCTGGATGACTGTGCTTGAAGTGCATGCCTGTGTCAAAGGCTCTTGTATAGACAAGTTCCTCTGCAGTGACTGGTTATGTCGCAGTAACAGCTCAAGTAGTCTTTGTGCTGAGCACACTGCTGTCCACTTGGAAAAGCTCTACCATTCAGCACTTGATTTTTGTGCTAAGCGGATCACTGGTAACAATACATTGCCAGTGTTTGTTAGCAACGTTAGCCCAGCACCCATCTGCCATAAGCTAAAATTGCAACCGTCAGTTTCCAAAAACACGTCTTGGCTGATCAACTGCATCTCAACTGAGAGATAAATCATGTTCATCTGATTTCTCACCAAATCGTCCCTTTAAGGGCTTTAATTATGGTGAGATTGAAATGCTCTATGGCTTGCAGCAATTATAGCACTAGAGAGCAGCAAACCCTGAATACTTCAGGCCAACTTCAGTTCTGTGTCTGAAACATCTGACACTTTGATAATTGAATGAAACTGCGCACCCGCACTTAATCGGACACAAATTGACCCTATTTAAGACGGGTCAATTTCAGTCTGCCCTGGCTGTTATAATGCTGATTTCCTCTGTTTCAAGATTCAGGCACAAAATAAAAAGTGCTATTCTGAGTCTGGCAGGGCTAACACCCACACAAAGACTACACCAGCTGTTTGTGCAAAGTGGCTTTTTGGTCAAAAGGGGGAACCAGGCCCACGTGATTTCTCTTACAGCCCAGAACCATGCCTGGATGTTTGGGTGGATGTTGGCGCATGTGCTGCCATGCATTTTAATGATGATTACCGGGGACACGCCGCTATCGGCTTTCCGTCCAGAGACTATTCCTGTTTTAAGATCTCAATTTCATTCCATTTTCTTTTCTTTTTTTTTTTTTTTTTTTTTTCTTCGGGAGCCTGTGAACACTCCTGTGACGAGTCTAAAATGGAGGGAGCGGCAGAGGCCTCGCGGTTTCCTCGATTTTAACACCTCGTCGCTGAGAACGAGGTGGCTTCTGGGGAGAGAGGTATCCCCATTTCAGCTACATGAAAGCCCTGTCACTGCCTATTTACCTCAGAACCCCGGCCTGGCGCGAATAAGGCCGCTCTCCGGCAGCCAGAGGAGAAAGAGAGATGTGATTTTATCTGTGATATTTCTCGACCTGTGAGGACTGGTAATTGAAAGCAGGAGCTCTAGTTCAGGCTGTGGGATCTGGAGACTGGAAGCGTTACAGTGGACAGAGGAGCTCTGAGCTTTCATGCTCTGGTAATTCGACTTAAGGCTAACTATTAGTTCTTTACACTCCTTAAACTGCAAGCTTACTAATCTAAATTCAGCGGGAGATATTTACTGGTGTAAAGTACATGATATGTGTTCTAACAGTACATGAAATAATAATAATACACATGATTCAATGCATTTAAGCACCAAATAATACAAATGAAACTGGAGAGTGGAGCAAATTAAGTTGCAAGGCCTACTGATCATCGTAGGTCTCCCACGGGGGAGGTGATGTTGGTACCCACTATACAACCCTAACTGCTAGTGCTAATAGTAGCATTTCAGAAGTACCTAGAAGGACACAATCGAAACTTTTATTGAATTAAGAATTTTATGACTTATTATATGCTGTATTCAGTCTATCATGAATGACTTGGCCTCAGCTATGGAGCTAATCTGTTCTAGTTAAGCTATGTCATGTAGAGTAAGCAATATCCCATACAGGTCTCAAAGGGTTAAATACTGAAAAAAATCCACAAAATGAAGTGCTTATCTAATGACTCTACATCTGTTTGATTGATCTCTCCTGATAACAGAACTCGAGAAGCATTTCTACAAAAAAAAAAATCTATACAGCCATTTGGTACTTGAGGGATGGCTAGCAATGAAAACCAAGAAAGAAACCATTACACATGCTGGCAAGCCGGTGTGTGGGTTAGTCTTTGGGTGTCTGAGCCCCTGCATGAAGCACAGATCCCACATGAGCCGAGGGCTTAAGCCCCGACCACAGTCTCCCAGCAGCTCCCTCAGCTAACATGCTAAGATTAGCGCGTTCGCAAATCACCAAAACAGGAGGGCCCTCGACCCCGCTGACACGCCGGCTTCTTACGGCCGTGAAGCAGGGGTGGTTTATTTTTATGTCCCTGCAGTTGGGTTGGAGGGGGTGTTTATTGCGGCGTCTGAGGAGCCTGAGCATCCCTGACATGTTTACACAAGCAACCAGGCGGCAAATTAGGCTTCATATCAAAGCGTCCGCTGACGTGAGGGACCGGCCTGAAAGCCGGCTGTCTCTCTCCCGCCTCGCTGAGAGTGACGTGCGCAAACAGAGCAGTTTCTGAGGCGGGCATTCCAGGCCTGCCGGCACGGCTACCCCTTTGGCTACAGTGATTCTTGGCACAGCTAGCCGTAAAAACATACCGCTGTTATGCTAAGATTCGAACCTATTCCCAAAGTGAATGAATGAGGGTGTAGCATGTCTGCTCCTGCCGGCCCGATTTCAGATGAGAAGAGCGAAGATGGAGTTCGCCAAATGATGCCTTTGCGGACACAATTTCCGAGCTGACAGTAGCATGGACTAACATGCAATTATTACCGCTTCAGGGACCCAGTGTGCCAGGGTGCTCTCGAGAACATGACGCATGACTTGTGAACAAGGCAGCGTGGAAGGATCTGACAGTAGGATAACATGCACCACTTAACTGGCCATTTGCTTCGAGTTGATATCATGACGTTCTGGAAAAAAATAAACCCGGAACGCTAAACAACAGCTGAGAGCGGGCTTTTGTCTGAGGTGCCACGAGCGTGAAAGGCGAGCTAATGGAACGAGCTAATGGGCTGTGCTGGTTGACATGGGCGGCTAGGGGAGCGCCGCTGGGAGTGGACAACAGCAGCACTCATTTACCGCACAAAGAAATTAGCCGGCCCCTTAGAAAGCCAGGCCGAGGTTAAACGGAACGAGACAGCAAGAGATTACCGCGGGGCCTGACAGTACTCTCAAGCTTGGAGGCGGGCGGCGAGGCCCGGCGTCTGTAATTTACCTTCCAGTGAGTGGTCGAGCCTTCTGTTTGTGCCGTGGGGAGAATAATGGATTTTCCTATTCATGGCCTTGATGGTGGAGGAAGGCCTTGCAATCCTTCCACTCCAGAGAGAAATGAGACTTGGCTTGTTCCACTGAAAGTGTTTCAATGACATTCCACATACCGAGACAGCGCCGAAGACAAAGAAGCGCTATCTCCTATGGACACTCAGGCGAGAAGAATGGAGCGCTCAGTGGGTAAGGATACTGGTTTAGGGCTTTTTGCGAGTGAGTTTGGTGCCCAGTTTCTTAACATTCTTGAGTCACGTCCAGACGCTTGCCATGTTTGCCGACTGCCAATCTGAGGAAGGGTTGATGAGGACATGCAAAAAAGTAGGAGTGAAGGGGATGGATGAGCCTTCCTGCCGGCAGTGGCATTTTGTGACAGATTGACATATCGTTTCTTCTGGCCATAATAGATGATAATTATTTCTAATGTCCTGATGTGACAGTCTGGCACCTTCGCTGTTATTTTCCTCCCTCAGATAATCTAACACTGATTGACAGATTATTTTGTTCAGGTGGCCTCCAGCGAGCATTGTCTCTACGCAGTTCACAGAACCTGAGCGTAGAACAACTGTTTCGTTCGTTCCTCGTCAATCCCAACGCACCGTCCAAGAGACATCTACTGTGAGAAACTTGGTCATCTGCCATCCAACTAAGAGGAAGTCTCTGAGTGTTTAGTGGGGAGCTAATATTGAGCTTCTCCTCCAGTAGTTCAGCATGCTGTTACTGCAAAGTTGGCACATCAGCATCTCATTTGGTATCATTGATCCAGGACTTTTGTGGGAAAAGCAAATCGAATAGAGTCGCTAACGTACACACATGCAGGAGATAGGCCTCTGATGGCCATTTTAGTAAAGGCACCAGCGATGCTCTAGTGTCGGGTTAAAGGACCCGACCCTCTGCTATGTACCCCTGCTCGGTTGCATTGGGAATTAACCTCCGTATGATGGCTTGCTGAACAGAGAAAGAATACCAGGCGGCAGGGACAGTATGAAGACTGAAGAAGGAAAGACAGGCAGACACAGAGATAAACAAAGCGAAGGGAAGAGAGTCTGAACTAGTGAGTCTTTCTGAATAACGCTGGGCTGAACAGGTCAAATTCTGTTGTTTCGGGGGAGACTTGTACTTTCCTTAAGCGTTCTCCAGTAAAATGCTGCCACCTGCACTGCAGCTATCATGTCTGAATGATAGGGAAATGTGTTCTTTTCACACCACTTGACCTACATTTCATGTCTCTTCCCCTTTTTTCTCTTTTCTCTGCTCTTTATTCCTACCAGTTAGAGTCTATGTGTAACAGCGGTTTTGCTTAAATCAATGCACTGCAGTGCACTGACTACTGGGCTATTGTCATAACAGATCTGTGTTTAGATTTGACAAAAGTTCTATGTAAGAAAGAACTGTACTGTAGGGTTGAGGAGAAGCTATGACTTCGAGCTTCACTAATGGCCACACATTTAGACTGTTTATTTGGCATCCAGAAAGGCTGTGCAGTGCTACTGCTGGCAAAACAGAGCATTTCTATAATTGCGGCCAATGTTAACCAGCTGTAATATTAGTAAGTGGCATGATGGGAGTGTATGTTGAGTGGCCAAGTCTGGAGGGGAGGGCTATTCTTCAAACGAAGTCAAAACACTAGGAGCTCCATCCTACAGACATCTTAAACTGCGTCAAAGCCTGTAACACGGCTGTACAGTGGCAAAAACAAAGGATCGAGCGTGAATCAGCCCTAAATTAGCTGATAACCCATTATCTATTCAAATAATCTGGTTTGCTCACTTACTTTACTGTACTGGCAACCCCTCAATTCATTCATTCTCTCCCTTCCAGTTCACAGGTACTTGAAAGTAGTGCTAGAAGTCTTGCCCAAAAATCCTACTGGTAGTGTGGCCTGCTGGCCTGGCCAGGGAATCAAGTCCCCAAGTCTGCCACAGAGAGGGCAGTGTTGTCACCCACTATGTTACCCGTCTTGACCTATTGGAAACCAGTTGGACTACATAATTCAGACAGAAATGAGGAAATGCTTCACCACACTCCTTGCACACAAAGCAACAGGCCTTATGCCTTCAAACATTTTAATCTGGCCTCTGGCACCACCCCTGCTTCAGGAAACAAGAGCAAGGGAGCGCAAAGGAAAGAGAGGGGAAGGAACCGCAAGGCAGCCAGAAAGCTACACACACCAAGGCGGAGGATCCAGTTTCTTACGTGGCTGCTCTTCCAGACACCTACACCCGGCCTCAGAGCGCAAAGGGGCTCCGGACGTGAAGTACAAAATGTTAACAGAAAGAGGATTGTGAAAACGGGCAGATTAAATGGTTAAAAGATGGATCGTGTTTGGGCTAATTCGCGCACAACCCCGGCGCATTACCGCAAGCGAGCCGGATTACGGACGCGCTGGCTTCATGCAGACAGGCTGGCCATTCACGGCCGCTACCTATACGGAGGGGGGGAGATAAGGAGCTTTCGCAAGCTTTCGTCTGAGAAACAAAAGAGAAGATTAGCATTCTCTTACAATGTGAGGAAGGACACTTCCTCACAAGGGACGCTGCCCTCTCTCTAAAAAAGCCGAGGATACAGTGGGAAAGGAGCTACGGGGAGACGTCTGAGCGTGAGGCCATGTTACCAAAAAACATGATTACTCTTACTAAGATCCTAAGACTCGTTCAGCTGCGGTGAATGAAGCTAGAACAGGTAGCAGCCAGAGCCTGGCATAATTAGCCAAATAAAATAACAGACATAAATAACAGCTTGGAACGGCTCACTGGGGGGGCATTGTTGAAAAGCCAGCTGCTGATAGTCGGAGAACTGAAGATCAAACGCAACCTCGTTTTTGGAAAGGCATCAATCACAGCAAACGACATCTGAGCAATGGGATCCATTAGCAAAGCAGGCAATTATGAAACAATGCTTCCGCTCATTGAAGAAAGACAGAATAAATAAATAAATAAATAAATAAATAATAAACCTGACGGCTTTATCTCGTGAGCAGCAACGGACGAGCGTGGCAGGACAGCGTCTCCACCATTCCAGCTGAGCGCATTAGTTTCCCGACAGTCGCGTTTGTGTTGGCTAGAGGCGGTCATCCCCGCTGCCAAAAACCCCAATCTTCGAACCTGCTCCTCATTATTCAAGTGTCAGCCGCGGCGAAAATAGATCTGATTAAGAACTGAGCGCGACGCAGTGGAAATCTACTGTTACGGACGCGCTGGAACTCAAGAAGCGTCCGGGGTGGCCCATCTCTCCTGCCAGATGTTCAATGAGTCAATTTATGGCAATAAAAAAGAAAGAAAGGAAAAAATGTTATGTAAACATTACACAAAGGGGGGGAGGGGGTTTGCAAGGCGGTTCGTTAAGGAAGATTTTTGTGTCTTTATGAAAAAAGAGTAGGTCCTGCTGGGGTTTCACCAACAACTGGAAATGCATCAGAGGGGCCTTTTTTTTTTTTTTACTTAAGCTATATTTAAACCGGTGAGTGGATGGCTGAATGTAAAGTTGAAAAATGAGCATTACCTTAGGCACCTGTAATTTCCCTCCCCTGAGAGAGCAGCTGATTTGTTGCGCTCATGTTTAAAACAAAGGGGTTGTTTTAACATTAAATCAGTTATCCTGCACATAATTTATAGGCCTTGCTATGCCGCGCCAGAAACGGCGCCTTGTGCGCTTATGCAAAAGAAACAGAGGTTCATGTTCTGATAGTCTTCAGCACATTGTGCATGCACCTTCCTGAACTGAATGGAGAAAAATAAGCCATAAAAAAGCAATAAATAAATAAATAAATAATAATTAATCAAAACAAATAAATAAGAAATGCCTGTCCATTTTTACAATTAACAGTAAATCTGCACAATCTAACAAAGAATAAAATGTGGATTTAAGCAGACTTGATCTACTGGGCTTAACATCAAATACATTACATGGAAACATCAAACACATATGTCCCGATACGATTCAGTGGACTGGGATTGGAGCTGATACAGGCATGGTGTAATGGATGAGGTATTAGCTATTTTGAACCCAATCCTGTTCAGGTCCTTTGTTTTTACCGCTGTGTTCTAGCAGATCTTCTAGCAGTGTAGAGTGTCTGGTGTCCTCTAGGTCCCATTAACAGAAACGCTCTGTATAACCAGCAAGAGCATCATACATATTTCTTTACTTTTAAACCAGCTCTGACCAGTCATTCAAAACCCAAGAGGAGATGACTATCATGGTGCATTCACCACAGTACAAAATTCATTGGACGACATTGGCCTTAGTCACCAGGAAGGCCAGTGTGGCTCTACAGTAATGAAGTCGGTTATGTGATAGCTTTCTGTTGAGCTCAAGAGGCTTAACCCAGTGAAACACTGATGAGGGAGGGAGGTACCTACTTGATGACCCCTGAAGAGCTTGGGTGGGTGATTACAGTAGGGGTAAAGGGAATGAACTGGGCCCTACTATGTGTAACCCCTATTATTAGATGCAGGGTTTTATTTTGTCATCCTTTTACAGTATTACTTCACTCCACAGAACATTACATAGCTGTATCAATCAGTGTCAGAAACCTCATAAGCTAGCTGGTGCTAATTTGTTGGATATGCGCTTCCACTTCTCGACAGCTCCATTAGGTTCCTAACTTCAGTGAAAAGCTTGCCTTAGCTGACGGACTACTGTCGGGATGTGGTGGAAACTAATGCAAATCTGATTTGTCGCCGAACTAGTCCTATAATTCTTCTCTCAGACGGACAGAGCGTTCCTGCTAATCACGCTCAGTCCAGCCCATTGAACATACTGTGTGTGGGCGGATGGAGGAGCGTGTGTTTGCGGTATATGAGCAGGCCTAAAGGGCCTAATACTAAAGCCCGCCTGAAAGGCAGCCGGAGATGAAAGGCAGCAGATGAGAAAGGGAGATCAGTACTTTAGCACATAAAAAGAGAGATGGGCCCAAAGGTCTGAACGGCTAAAGGCCCTCTGCGACCATAACTAATCGGCGCTAAAAACCAAGCCACATCAGCGAGCTGGAGCTATAATACCCACACACATACTCATGTCTTGCATGACTTTACAGCTGTGGCAGAGGTGACCAAACAAAAGAGCAGAGTCAGGCCGGCCAAAGGCCGTCACTATGGTACCGCATGAGACCCCTGGGGGCTGCTGTGACACACATGCACACATGAACACGCTGCTCACTCCCTGCATGGGGTTGGGAGGCCAATCGATCAGCCACTGAATCAAATCAGCAGCTCCTGTCAGCGCTGGAGTGTGAATACATGCTAATTTACACATTTACAGATAAAATGATCAACTTGTTAGTTTTCTTTTCATCTATGGTAGATGGACAAGCTGCTGTTGGTTCCTTTGCGGACATCAGATTGTCTAGGAATACTAATAAACAGAGCGCTGCAGGGAAAGCGAACACTGCTGTCTGCATTCGCTGTACCTGAATGCCACTGCCTGTTTTTATTTACTTGTTTATTTTATACTGAGATGTGGAGTCAGTTACCTGACTGTGGAAGCATTGCAAGCAGTGCTTGCACACAGAGCTGATAGCACTCTTCTGTGTGTGTGTGTGTGTGAGTATGTGCATAGGGTTTATTCTCCTTTATCTCTTGTTACAAGCGAGTTTCACTGGGTTCTGGTTTCTAGACCGTCTGTTCAGTGTGATTTTTGGGAAAACTTGATTAAAACAAGCAAGGCCTCGTTTTAATGATGGATCTAATGACGCATTCTCTCAAACATACTTGGTGACTTATTTTTTTTTATAATGAAAGCACACCGGTTCTTCGTAAACAACAACAACACCGTCCTATGAAGGGCACTGACGAGTAAATAAAGGCACTGAAAACGAGTGTAATTACATACAAATGCTGACTAGCCCGGCCACTCCTAAAAATCCTTCACACTTCAGCTCCTTTAAAAAGACGAAAGTTCAGGAAAAGCAGATTCCATGCTTTGTTCCTGGGCATTCTGGACGCGGCAGATCATCAAGGAATGAGTAAACAATGTTGCTTCGAAAAACACTCATACATTTTCCACTAAATTGCAAGTCTATTAATCATAAGCGCTTCGGTAGAAAGCTTCTAAAAAGTGCAGCCCGATTCCATAAACCTCAGCGCTGTACACGCCGGCCAACAAAAAAAATAAAAACACCCGACCACTTGGTTGTTTAAGATACATAAATCATCACAGCAGGGGGAAGACAAGAACTAACGCTCCTTTATGGGAAGTTTTGCTGACAGTAAGAAGTACTGGGGACATCACTGTACTTTATTCTTGCGCAGCTTTACAAAAGCATGTCAAGAAGAGAAGGCCGTTAAAAGCACATTTATCACTTCAGTGTGGAGAACAGGCCTCCTGATCGCTTCAACCTGATGGATTCATGGATTAAAACTGACCTTAATGAGTGATTATTCAGCATCTTTTGAGATGATAATATAGCCTGACCGATAAAACTGCTGCCTGATCATAATAACCAATAAGGGCATATGTTTTGCATAAGTTTTTTGTGATTTTTAACTGTGGCTTCACTAAGATTTGAATCTGCCATCTCCCAACGAGAGTTATGTCACTTAAAAGGCACCCCCTCTTAACTACAGGACAGTAAATCAGAGTTAACATATCAAAAAACATCTTACAGTAGGGATGTCCTGATCCAGGCATATTTAAATGAACCGGGCATCGGCTATTTTAAGCTCAATCCAGTTCCGATCCTTTGTTTTTACCACTGTGTTCTAGCACTGTTCATTTTGGCGTTCTCTAGGCACCATTAACCAACATTATTAACAGCATACAGCAGTGAGGAGCGTTTTTAGATGGTAACAAGTTAATGACGAGATTAGAGTCTGCCGTGCGGAACTGTTTTACAGTAGAACATGAAAATTTAAGTGTAATATTCATTTTTTCTATAAAAATATTCGTGTTTTCTAGAGAAACCCACCAAGTCCAATGCATCTAAGAGTTCGATGCATCTAAAAGTGAACTTTAAGGACATGTGTAGCTTCATGAGTGATTCTGGACAATAATAAAATGGCTATAAGTGTTGTAGTCATAACAACGTCTGGTTACATGACCTGGTTCCATGACCTGGTTCCATGGTCATGACCGCTGTAAAGAAATCTGAAATCCATAGTGAACAACATATTTCACAACCAGCAGCTCTGAATGACTGAATGTCCCACACAGGGTTTCATAATTAAGTGGAACTGGTTTTTAAGGTTAGGTTTTTGACAGTTAAAAATTGATAACTGACAATCATATAGTCCTAAACAGTCAAATCAGGTATAATTAGCTCAAATGAATGGAGCTTCAGGTAAAATGTCAAATGTAAGGCTTTCTAATTCTGTTCTCCATGTCTATAGTTTTTTCATCGGACTCTTTTATTAAAACCACACATAATCAATCAATAATCATTAACAATCAAGCGATAATCAAGTGAAAATAACGGGTGGATTATTTGTCTCCTAAGGTAATCAATCAAGGCAGACTTAGTGGAGAATAGGAAAAGCTTAGCAGTCTGGAAATGCTGAAAAGCATGCAGGCTATTGTCCTCATTGTGTGTCGGCAGCACACAGGCCCTATTCTAAAAACGCCGCCAAAAGAATGAGTGCGGCAGATCGACAGCTATCACTGAGCAGATGAGAAAATAAAAGGCTTGGCGTGAATGGCGCAGCGGATCTTTTGGGGTCTTCTCTGAAGATGGCTTGATTTCTGCTGTGTCACCGGGGTCTCTGGTGGGCTATGCGCGAGGTCAGTGGATATTAACTTCATTTACACGCGGCTGCAAACACAGAGGCGGCCACAATGCAGGCCTGGCTGTTCTGCTTAGTAACGAGAGCGGGCCGGCTGACAGGTCACTGCCAAGCTGGAAGATGGATGAGTCGGCCGGTTGACCCTTGGCTTGCCTGAGGAGTCACCCCTACGGACCCTTTCCCTCTGAAACAAAGACCCCCTACCCACCACCGGCCTGTGTTGAGCCCCAGCAACACTAACACAAGCCGACATCTCTATCGATTCTCCACGCACCATTCTTTTTCTTTTTCTTTTTTATTTAATGTTTGAAAAGCTTTATATTTAACCCCTTTAGTTCCAGGCTTATAATGTAGTTATTAAGGTTAAAGTCTATTATCCGGTAACGAGGAATTCTGAGCCAATGATAATATCAAATATATCCCATGTACATATCTGCCTGTGTTGATGAATAAACATTTTTAAAATATACAAATTGAGACTGAATCCATGTGAAATATTGGATATCAACAAAATGAAAATTATATTTTCTGAAGTTGAAAAAACACATCAGCAAATTTTAGGTTAAAATGTGATGAATGGACCAATAGAAATGCAATTCTAGAAATAGAAATAGAAATTCTTTTTAATAGGCTTCCATTTAAAAATCCTCTCCTGTAAAGTTTCTATTTTTTAAATACAAGGTTTTTGCGTGACACTGTATAAAGAAACTACTACTTAGGAGATGTAATGAGAGCCTTTTGGCATGAGAGTGTGTTGAAGTAGTGGGACAAGAGCCAAACCACCAAAATAATATACAATCCAGGAGGATATGTAGAACAGTACAGTGTGCGTTGTTACTAAAATGCAGAAAATCCCATTTTTAAAGGCAAATAATAGTTGAATATGTTGTATGTATGTATTATACGTGTGTTTGTTCTCTCTCTGGGTGAAGGGGTGGGGTTAGGGTGAAGTTCCTACTGAGCCAAATCAAACATGCTCATGGAGCATCTTTGACCTGCGAGACAGCTTTGCAGAGCCCTGCCTGAGTGAGTCTTTAGAGCCTAGCTTTTAACATGAATTGTACTGGATTAGCCCAATCAGAAAATACTGTATTTTGTTATGAATATAAAACTTTTTTTTTTTTTTTAATTTTTAAAACTATTTATTATTATTTTTTTTTATTTCAAACTGACGTAACAGGTGATCTCTATCTGACTGTTTGGCTGATTTAGTGATTTGCCTTTGTGTGCTTTTGATGCCTTCGATCAGTCAAGGCATGTTCAATAATATAAGTTTGTAATATAACTTTATAATATAATATAATATAAATAATATAACTTTTTTTTGTTGATAACCGAGGATGCTAGGCTAATGGTGCTAACTAACACTGGACTTGGACTGTCACCAATTTCATCTCTGTACATACACCGAGCAAACTTGCATTTACAGTGTATGTACAGTGTTAAGTGTATTTACAGACATGAGATTGGTGACAATCTCAGTCTTGTGTTTGTTAGCAACATTAGCCTAGCTTCTCTCATTCTACAACAAAGGAGCAAACTCCACATAGCAGACTTGCTTTGTCTTATTGATGGCATTGAGTGATAAATCGTGCTCTTTTGATTTTTCTCTATTTAACTATTTGTTTGATGGCTGAATGACGGAGCTTTTATTTAGAGTTTAAACAGCACACATACAGCATGCACGCTCAAATGGACACATGCACTTCAAAGCGCAGGCCTGGCTGATTGTCTCTCTGATGGACAGGCGGCAAGCAGTCACAAAGAAGGAAACGGGATGTTTGTGTGTGTGTGTGTGTATGTGTGTGTGTGTAAGTGAGAGTCTGTGGCTGTGTGTCAACATTAAGACAGGGAAAGTAGAGGAAGTCTGGAGAAGAGTGTGTGCCAGCGGGTAGAAAGTTTAGACAGGTTGGAGACGGCTGTGCGGAAGGCAGTGTGTGTCTTTCAAGGTTTAGAAAACTAGGCAAAGTTTTGCAGGGAGGGTTTTGTGTACTCTTTCTGTGTGTGTGTGTGTGTGTGTGTGTGTGCGCTTTCCTAGTGCAGCTTCTTCATACATACGCATATGAACCACGTTTTTAACCACGTTTCCGACTGAAGAATCAAGTACAAGTTGATTCTTTTGAACCGCTGTATATTAAAGACACAGTGAGCATGTGTGCTGTGTGTACTGCAGTGTGTGAGTTCACTTAAGCGTGCACGGGTGTGTGTTTAGAGCGGCTTTAACCTGAGGCGGCCGGGTGAAAGTGATATGTGAGTGGGCTGAAGGCTTTAGCTGCGCCTGACCGACGGGGAGGGTCCTGTTGTCAGAGCGACTCTCCTCAGGGAGAGCACCGGCCTCAGCACCTCAATCTCCCGCTAAGAGCAAAATCAATAACTTATTACATAACCTCACACTTTTCTCCCTTTACACCCACAACGGCACAGAGGGTGGGGGTGGTTGGGGGTGGTGGCAGAGGGAGTTTGTGCGCCAATTCTACAACGAGAAGACAAACAAAACACTTTCTTTTGGCTTTTAGGAGTAATGCAAAAACCTGTCTACACCCCTTAATCTCGAAGCTCAAGGGATCATAGAGGCTTCAGTCCCTGACTCTGATTATTACTTTATGCACCAAATACTTTAATAGTCGCTATGGAGTAATACAAGTGGCAATCAAGCAAGTATTGTAACTTTAAGTTCCGTCCCTTTGCCTAAATGACAGATTTCCATGTAGTAAGCAAATATGGCTTAGTATAGTTCAAAACGTCCACTGATTTTCCTCTGGAATTGTTGCATAATTAAAAGAACTAAGATGTAAGAAAGTCATTTAGAGCAGTTTGGTGTGAAATGCTCTGTTCTAGAGGAATAGAGGAACTTAGCCAGTCTACATAGTCCACAGAGGTGGTGAATGGAACAAGATAAGTCTGAAAAGTGTAATGCCTCTATAATCCATATCACAGAAAGCTATTAGTCACTAATATGCTGTCTCGTGGCTGAAAGGTTGTTTTACAGTATTTTAAGTAAAGAAATTGTGATCAAATGTATTTTTAAAAGGTTTCCGACAGTAAATAAAATGGTTGCATTAGTGTGCTAGACAACACATAATGACCCCTGATTCTACTCACCATCACTCACCAAACCTACTCTGAATGACTTTGTATACATTTAAGTGACTGAAAACTGCAGAAATAAAAAAAAAAGCTGTTTATCCCCTCTCATTCACTTCGCTATAGATATAAATAGCATTTTAGTCAGGACTGCTTTCTGAACGAGGCCCAGAGCAAACACGGCAGCTAATTAGAATCAAGACCATTTTCATATATTAGTCCAGCAGGTACAGTAAGACAACCAGCTAGAGGATAAAGAGAGGTTGGCAAATGCTCTAAATGAATTATCAATTATGTTTTTGGTCCACAAACCCATTCAAATGCCCTTAGCAGACCACAGGGGAAGTAATATAACAATGTACAGTATACACACACACACACACACACACACACACAGGCCCTGTAGGGTCTAAGAGGGTAATTCAAGTTCCATGTTTGAATTGCAGAAAGCTGACCATGCGTTTCCGTTTTATTTTTTAGATTGGAAACAAACAGCAGTGGACAGCCCGGGCCGATCTGGCCACAGTGAAAACGGATCGATAAGCTGTGCTGAGTCACATCTGCTCGTGTCACGCGACTTACCTGCCCGGTCGGAGCAGCAGAGGAGGAAAAAAACCTCCCCAAGCCTTTTCACTTGACCGGCAGGTGGGGGAACTAGTCCGTCATCCGTCAAAGGATGAGTCCGCTCTGTGACAGGCCCAGATCCTACGGCTTCCCCCTGAGGAACTCCCCTCTGTTTGAATAATTAAGACCACTTAGTCTTCTGTAATGGACGGCTGTTTCCAGCCATCGCATTAACACCTGATCAATCAGCTGAGCGTCAGGGCTTGGAAAGCAAACCAGCTCCCCCCATCCACACCACCACCTCCACCCCATGGTGGCATTTGAAATGCGGAGAGTGGCCTTGCCTGAGTGTTGGCTTTTGCTCTGGAGCTGGCCTGCTGGCTTGCTTTTCCTCCACCTCCGCCGCCTTTGTGGCTGGACTCGATGGTAAGCAGCCCTCCCCGGGGTTTAGGCCATCCATCAGGCTCAGACTAACTCCTGTCCGGCTCCCCGACACCACTGAGATGGATGATAGTGGTGTCTGTCAGGCGTTAGCATGTTAGCAAATGCTGCAGGGGAAATAAAGCCTACCTTCCTCTCGCAGTGCTCACAGTAAGGCACTGCTTTCTCACACAAGCTGGGAGACTGGTGGCTATTCTCAGCCACTCTGAGTGGTCAAGATAAGCGGAATATATCGTGGGAATTATCGTGGGTAGAATTTGCACAGATGTAGCAGTTCAGCCAAGAAATGTTTGGTGTCCAAATTTTGCGTTATCAGTTTGGCACTGCAGCTAATAGGCTAATATTACTGACCCAAATGCCTCTAACCTGACCTAAAGTTCTCTAAGCCCACTGTAACTATGTCCAGCTCGCCTTGTCAGTGTAGTTTAGGACACCCTATGCGGCTCCTTAATGAAGACCTGGATGCAGTTTGAGGGGAGTTTGAGTGTGTGGGCATGTCTTACAAAACAGGTGACTACTAATTTCTAGAGTTTGTTAGCCATTTTAGACTCGTAGCTCTTGAAATTTGGACACCAAACAGTGTCCTGTATGTTTGACTACATCTGGGGTCCACTGTTAATAATAAGTGAATGAATTAGGACAGTGGTGGCTATTTGTTACTGCTCAGCTGCAGTTGGAATTTGGCCCATTCCGAACTGTCCTCTCCAAAAATGTAAATATCACGATATATCAAACAAACCATGTATTGTGAAAATGCCTCCAAGTATCACGATGTCCTGTTTTGTCCCACTGCCCAGCCTCAGCTCAACACACAATTATGCAACGTGTCAAAATTGAGCAACATGGGCCCGCATTCCAAGAATTGCTTTAAAAAAAAAGAAGCCCAGTGAAAACAAAGACCGCAATGTCTGTCTATAAGGGCCTTTTCACTCAGGCTAAAGGAACTTAGTGTCTCCATTTTCTCAGCATGGACACTGGTGAACGGGCCGTTACAAATGAATGACCGCTATTTTTACCCGGCAGTGCGCGGCTCTATGCAAATAAACCCTGGCCAGGCAGCAGAACACTTCACATTACTCTTTTTCAACACCACTAAAAACACGGAGGATCCTAGCTGAGGGGTTGGTGGGGAGGTTGGGCGAGTGGGGGCATGGGCGGGACAGGTTGAAGGGTGGCATTGAGGACAGCCTGAGTGCTATGTGAGGAGTTAAGGAGGGCTGGAGACATCGCATAGAGAGGAGGGGGGGATGAAAGACAGACAGTCCCCCCCACCAGCTCGGGTGATGAATGAAAAGATCACAACACACGTTTTGGAGGAGGCCCACTGGATGCACTGGAAGGGGCGTCTCAAATAACAGGGGTCAGCTCACCTCTAACAGCTTTAGGATGTTAGTAAAAGATCTGAGGTGGGACGAAATGAAAATATACGTGAACAATTTCAGAGAAGTGGAAAATATGGATATATCGAAGTATTGCTATATTATCTGCTGCAATACTGTATCTGTCTGAAAAAGGTGGTATTGATTTTTTTCAAATAATAGTTTGTATGTAAAGATTAATGGCAGGCAGTGGCTGATCTGATTTCTTTCACTCAAATTCTAGTCATTTGATGGTGTGTTTATCATACTATAACCCCTGTATCGTGATACTTATCGTATCGCCAGGGTCTTGCCAATACACAGCCCTATTCAGTGGCCTGTTCTGTGAGAGATGGAGCACCTTGCACATTGGCACAGTGTTTAGTGTGAGTCAGAAAAAGGAGCGAGCACCAAATTATTCAGTGCAGGTATTAAAAAAACAGTTTGAGAAGAGTGTGGAAAAAGTGCATTCTAGAAAGTATCAGGGCCACAGAGTCCTCCCGGGAC
Source organism: Salminus brasiliensis (assembly GCF_030463535.1). Lineage (NCBI taxonomy): Eukaryota > Metazoa > Chordata > Actinopteri > Characiformes > Bryconidae > Salminus > Salminus brasiliensis. The sequence continues at coordinate 35,144,094 of NC_132878.1, forward strand.
AGCTGAAGACAGAGGGAAAGGGACACAGAGAGAGAGAGAGAGAAGGAGAGGGAGAAGAGTGCTCGAGGGCCCACTACAAGACAAGCTGTATTCTCACCAGCAGAGCCGTAGAGCAGCCCTCCATATTAAAAAGACCCCTGTCCCTCACAGTGCTGCAGCAGCACCACAATACATTGCAGCAGCGCTCCACTTCTCAGACAGGGGAGAGCAAAAACGCAGGCATTTTTCAGCTTGTTCGCAGCTCAGGGGAAACACTGCGCCGGGGCAATTTAATACCAGGAGAGCGGCTGGGACAAAAGCACTGACGCAGCAAAGCAGCGACACCCGCCCCCCTTCCCCACCACCACCACCTCCTCAACACCATTTTATTTAGATTAACTGCACCGGTGATATCGAGGCAGCGCAGCAAAAACTCATAATGTGACAATGTGGAGGGCACGAGTCCAAATGGGCCGATGGCATTTTTTTTTTTTTGGGTCAGTGTCATTTCAGAAGTGACTCTTGCAAATGTTTCCTTTTGCACTGTGTCTTCGGTGCCAAGCAACACGGTGGTGCTTAAATATGGGCTGTTTTTCATGAAGTAAGTCTTCTCAGTCAGTAAGATAACCCAGGGCAGAAAGGAGGTGGGGGGGAGGGTGGAAATGGGTAAGGGATGCTGCTATCTGATAGTTTACACTTCTGTCTTGACCCCTTGAACTCTAGGCTAGTTGCTCAGAAGGAATGTCATGCGCATAACATTTTAGGGGTGCTTTTTAGATCAAAATTACAGTTTTTTTTTATGTACGAAATCAGTCCTTTTTCTTTTTACGACCATCTCCCAAGCTCTCTATGCCTTAGACTCAAACAGGCTTTTCTTGTGGCCGTTACTGTGTCTTTAAAACTTACAGTAAAATAGTAATTGGCCCCTTTTCTGATTGGCTGCCCTGAATTGATCCTTATTCATATGGCAGTCTGGGCTGAAACAGTGCTTTATAAGGGCTGTATGCTGAAGTAAATGGGGTTGTTTTAGCAGCTCAGTTTCCATATATGGAAGTGAAATATCAACAATGGTCAAATAGGACAGTTATTTTAAAAATATCAGTTTACCATGACATGGCTTTTTTTATATATATATATATATATATATATATATATATATATATATATATATATATATATATATATATAGCACAAGCCTAAATCAGCCAAATTGGCCAAATCTAATCTCCTAGCTGTCTTAATCATTAGCTAATACCAGGTTGTACTGATGTAAAATGATTCTGCATTGTGTGCATGTAGACTCAGGTAAAGTACATGATAAAACTGTCAGGATTAGCTTCACAGACGAATAACAACCCTAACTCAACTCATAGCTCTGTAAATCTTATAGCACCAAGTTAGAAGTTGGGAGCTCTGTTGGTTTTGTAAGGTCCATGATGAACCTTTCTAAACACTTTCTAACAAAACCTAATAAAATGTATGTGTAGTGCAAAAAGTGTGTAAAATGATTACAGTGAGCTTAAAAATTTAACTTAGCTTAATTAAAAAACAATGCCCAATTAACTGCTATCAGGCAATTGTGTAATAACAGGTGTATTATGTTAATAATCTTAAAGGACCTCTATAAAAAACAGCTTATTGGGAAGACTCTTTTTCTGTTTTTGTGTTGAAAATACAAGCCTCTACAGGCCACTTCCAAAGTTTTAGGGAGTGTTTCAGCCCGGACTGGCTTTTGAAAGAGGAACACTGCAGGGCAGCCAATCAGACCAGGCCCAAGCACAGCAACAAAAAAATACGGGCTGAAAAAAGCTTGTATAAAAATGAGTTACGACCATTTCTGGTACATAAGCCTGCACAAATAAGTGCACGTCAGGGGAAAAAAGGCAACACAACGTACCTACTGTTAACAATCCTGTGACTATTATAAGAGTGCGGGACTAAAGTTCAGGCCCACACACAGGCCCATTAGTGTTTAAGTGGTTAAGTTACTCAGCTTCCAACAGCGACTTCAGCCTTGCATTGTTTGCTCTGAGTAAGTAATCCCTGAATAAGCCCAAAGGTATGACACATGCACAAATAAAAAAAAAAAAAAACCTAAAAAAAACCCCTCCCGTTATTATTATTACGCCGACCATGCGCCAAATAACCCGAATTATGAAGTAGCACTCTCGTCTCTGGACATCCCTCTCATTCTCTGGCTTTTCAAATGGCTTTCAGCTCTAAAATAACCTCTCGACACTGTATAGCAGCACAGAGCAGACGGCCTGCTTCTGCTTTTGATCATATAATTGCATTGTGAAGCACTCTTCACACGCTAACTTAATGATGTAGGCCTGCCCGCGTGTGTACGGCATAAAAGCCGTCGGAGCCATCCGCAGATATTCTGATGAAACATTACAGCTCGGGCGCACTTGATAAGCTAGCGAGCAGGCAGAGGTACGGTGGCCCAATTTGCACATAAAAGGGTTCGGCGGGCAAAGCAAGGCCACTTAAACAGAGCGAAACTAAGTGGTCCCCTTTGAGTCCTCAGCGATTCTCATCTTCCCTATGGAAGGGTCTTTTTTTTTTGGGGGTGGGTGGGTGGGGGAATGACGGCCTCTCACCAGCGTTAGGTGCTTTAGTTCTAATTGCAGGCGTGCCCTCCCAAATGGAGACGATGGCTAAGCGCGTATCGGTGGCAACTGTAATTGCGTTTCCTGCGAAGGGCCCTGTTCGTAAACAACCGCAGGCCTTAACGCGGCGGAATGCACCGGCTGTTTGTTTTCCCCTCTCCATCAGGGTCATTTCAGACGGGCCGGAGAAAGAGACGAAGGGATCGGCTGGACCGGGTCCAGACCTGTGTATTTTCGTGAGTGATTGACTTGGCCCCACGCCAGACTGAAGGAGAGCGAGAACGAGGTGGAGAGGAAGAGTTGTCGAAAAGCAGAAAAGCAGCCGGAGTGGAGTGCAAGTCGCCACTTAATCCCAATACCAACACGACCACCACTATAAATTAAGAGCTTGTTAATCAAACAATTAAGCAGATTGCCCATTACTATGCCAAGGATATCTGCCTCTGGATTGAATCCGCTATTATTATTATTCCCGTAGAAAAAGCCTGTTTCTGTCTTCGTTTCTCATGCCTTGCGCTCCCTCCTATTTTTATTTTGACACTTATTGTAGCTGGAGCGATTTGCTAATTAATCAGAGTTCATTCACAATAGAATCATAAGCTTATGACTAGACAGAGACTAGTCAAACAATTACAACAGCAATTTTCTTGCCAAATGGAGCCGTGAATGATTCACATAATAGCATAGTAATAACTTAATAGCTGCTATCGTCCAATCATCTGCTCACGATCTCTCAACGAGGTCAATCAACGAGGGCCTACGAAAGCATCTCCCCTGACCAGTGGGGCCTGTGGACCTCCAGCATGCAAGAGAACAAACAGTTAACTTGGGCGGTACTCACGTTCACATGCGTCGCCTTTCTGATGAAACCCAGCCTTGCAGATACATTTCCCGATGGGCACCAGCCACTCGCCCTCAGCGCTGCAGTGCATCTTGGGAGAGTTGTCGGCCTCCTCCTCTGCGTCGCTGACGCACACGCCTTCCACCTCCACCAGCGAGGAAAACTCGGAGCCCGTCACCGTATCCGGAAATGTGGCCAGGTTCTCGATGATGGACCAGCACTTCTTGTAGTAAACCTTGACGGAGACGAGTGCAATGCAGGCCCCCACGTCCTGGAAGGCCAAGTAAAAGCCCCTGCGGGACAAGGGCCCGATGATGCGCACCTCCGTGTTCAGCTTCATTTTCCTCTCGCCCAGGTCACCTTGCGTGAAGCTCTCGTCCGCTGCTATGGTGTCTATTTTCACGTACTGGCTCTCGCGTATATTCCTGCCCACCTCCACGTCCGTCTCCTGGTAATACAGGTTGAACGTCTCCTTGCACGTGCCCACCACCCCAGGCAGGCTGTTGCAATCCCTCAGGGTGAATTTCAGCTCCACAAAAATCCTCTGCGCGTCGCCCTTTTCTATCCAGTTAGTCCGTAGCCAGTTGTTCTGATTGGGCTCCATGACCTGGCACACTTGGTACGTGCGGATGGGGGTGAAGTTCTCGTCCAGCCCGCTGATCTCTTCCCACTGAAGACCAAAGGGGGACCAAAGAAAGAGGCGTAAATATAGAAGCATATAATTGGAGTCATTTTATTACCACGAAGTGGTAAAAAAAATGTTAACCCTACTCTTAAAAATAAACTGAAGTGGTAAGGGACCTTTATATCCACTCCTTTAAACCTCCTTTAAAGGTTTTTCACACACACACACACACCTTTTATAAAAATGGTTCTTAATAAAACTAACAATTAATAAAGAATAATAATATAGAATATCATGTTTTAAGTCTATACTTTATATTATTTACCAAATAAATAACTAAATAAATTTATAAATATTTAATAAGCATACATGCAAAAATGAACTTCAATGAACTTCACACTAAAACATACACACACATATAAAACAGCTATATAAGGTCAAGAATCTTACACCAACCCCAGCAGCATTTGACCTTCATGCTTGCAGTAAAAAAATAAGTCATTTTATTTTGTAGATACTCAAAATTAAAAAAAAAATTACATGAAGCGATCCACTGACTTTTCACTCATTTGTATTCATATTTATTAATTTAAAAAATAAATATTTAGTTAAAAAAGTAAAAAAAATAATAATAGGGTTCCTGTGCGGTATTTTTCATAATATTTCAAACTTAAGACTACATTAAAAACTGAACATACACTGCTCGGACAGGCTCAGTCATGACACACGGCACAGTCCTACAGTACAGCTCCAACTTCAACTCCACTCTCGTCCCAACACTGGACGAAACCAGACGGCCCGCGAGCCCTGGCCTCACCAGAAGAACACAAGAATTTTCACCAAGGCCTGCACATGAGTCCTGATCTGACTGAGCAGAGCAGCACAAGGCCGTGACACATCACCAGCAGAGCCCCCAACACATGTGGAGTCTGTTTCAGCAAGACTTGATATGGTCACATATTGCCTCTTTTTATGGGACTGTTTTCACCAGCCGTCTTCTCACTGAGAAAGGTTAGGCTTTAGACTTCTACACACCCAAATAAAGCCAAATGATGTCTTGGGTATTTGTACATAGGCAAGCAATCGCCTCAACCAAGACAACCAAGAAAGTAGGGGCATTTTTTTTTAGACAGGCCTGTGTGCACCCCAATCTGACAGAGCGAGCGGTCCATGGTCTGTGGCCATAAACAAGAGGAGGAGAGTGTGTGACAGTAAACAACAGGAGTGAGGAGGAGATGAGGGGGGGGGGGGGGGGATTAGATGAAGGATGTCCCAGGGTGTTCTCGGTTAGAAATAACGTTCAGAAAGTGATGAAGTGTGGCTCTTACCCCGCTTGGAGGAGACGCTATCCATTCCAGCTCTGTCTGCTGCGCCTTTGAGTCCAGCAGGATCACTGCCGACGAGAAACAAGTGAGTGCGGTTAAATTATCGCTGCGTCTTCAAACATGTCTGACACGAAGCCAGAGAGAGAGAGAGTAAGAGAGAGACTCAGACACAGTCTGACCCCGTTTTCTGACTGTTTTTCTTTCTTTCTTTTTTTTTTTTTTTTTGGACAATTTACACGGCACTCAACCCGAGAGAAATATCGACTGTAAATAAACAGCCTGACGCCTCCTCCTGGCACCTGTTTTCAGGGGGGAGGAAATAAAGTCAACGGTGGTGCGAATACGAGCGAGCCCCTATAATAAGTTGGCGAGCTGTTGTTTGGCGAGTGGCTGGAAGAGTTACTTACGCCTCCTGGCACCTGTTTCTGAGGGAGAGGAGCAAAGTTCATCAAATAATAGAAGAGAAGAGATGAAGAAATCGCAAGCGTAGCAAGCGTAGTTTGTAGCCTCATTAGGTCCAAACCCACTGACTGAATCTGCACCGAGGCTAGGCGGGCTTTGCTCGGGTAACTTTTACGGAATCGGTTGAATCGGTTCGTCTGTAAACGATGCTACACACGTCCACAAACGCGCGTACTGCTCTGTGGATCAACGCGTAAAACGCAGGCAGGCTGTAGCCAGCGTGCGCGAGCGCAGTAGCGGTGCTTAGGGAATGTCTAGCTCATTAAACTAGAACCCTGAACCCTTCAGAAGCCGGTCTAATAAGCCGGTGATGGCGTTTAGATCGCCAACATGAGCCAAACGCGCACCGTGCGGAGAAAGCCCAGAAGCTCCACGTCAACTTGAGGCAAAAGAAGTCGATGACTACAGTGAGACTGCGGGGATTTCTGCACGCATCTCAGCCCTCTACTCCCGCTATACTCTCAATGCTGGCCCTGTTTCAGCCAAGGTGAAAGCCCTCGCTACAAGTGCTACAAATGAACGCGCATCTAGGCAGCGGTGTGGGATCCACTGTGATCGACTGCTCATATAGGTAGGCTCCATGCATATGGATTGCGCCTCAGCGGCGCAGCTCCATATGCTCCATTGCAGCATTTTACGCGGCCAGGACCAGGCTGAAGTTTGACACGCGTTTTTCTGTCGTTTATTTTTTAGCCTGATATCAGTCGATGTCTGAACACTTCGGGGCCGTGCTGTTAACACGCTGCCGTGCGAGTGTGCGTGTGTTTTAGCCAGTGCGCTTTTTTTTTTTTTGTGCCAGAGTGACACACGGAGCTCACCTCAGCCTGTAAAATAAGCCATTCTTCCGGGGAACACTGGCATTTTACTAATCAGAAAAATAAGGCACAGCATATATTTAGAGCTGCTGTTGGCCGAGTGAGTGCCGTGGTGCTGAGATGAGGAAATATCCAGCTCTGCCTCACCTGATACCGCCTGATAATCGAGCAGGCTAGACATACGGCGAGGCACACTTTCAGCCTTTGGCTTTTCCTATCTACCTCTCGCCTTTGGCTTCTGAACACCCCGCGATACCTGCTTTTTTGCAAAGGATGCTGGAGTGCGCGAGGAAACACATCCCCTAAGCAAGTCACATCCCGTGGCTAATTGTGGAGTCTGTGCGGAAGCGAGACGTGGGGGAAAAAGGCACAAACTTTTAGCACTTACCCTCTCTGGTGTTCTGTGCTACTCCAATGGTTGCGTAAAAACACGAATGAAGGCAAAATATAGTCCACAGTCGGGGGAGCAGGGCGCACTCCATGGTGCAGCTGCGCTTGGAAGTGGGCTGAAATGAAAAAAAAAAAAAGAGAGAGAGAAATGCGAGCTCGATCCCTATCTGCCCATGGACGGTGGCTCTTCCAGCTCCAGCAGGTCTAGCTCCAGTGGCAGAGGCTCTGAGTGAATGAAGCGGCCGTCTCTCACTCGACTACAGTGGCGGACCGAGGAGGCGTGGCCTGTGCCTGTTGACTCTGCCCCCGCTCGCTAGGATTGGCCAGTGAGTTCATACTCACGAATAGTCAGCCAGTTGAGAGCGTAGGGGGGCGTGCCGTAGAGCGGCTGGCATGCGGAGAACAGTGCGAGCTGTGGGCCAATCGCACCGTGCGCAGGGGAGACAACTAGCCAATGGTGGTGCGCGGGGGGCGGGGTTTGTGGTTGAAGTACTCGCGATTGCACGTTGCCGAAGACGAATTGTGTACTGGGAAAGTTTTTTATCCTTTTTTTTATTATTATTTAATTGTAATTTAAAGAAACTTTTATAATTTGTAGATATGTATACATTATTATTATTATTATTATTATTATTATTATTATTATTATTATTATTATTATTGTTATTATTATTATTATTATTATTATTATAACCATAACGTCACTTCATTTTACAACTCACCTCACTCACTTCAGTGGATTAGACTACTCACGCTTGTAGAGACATGGCTTTTAACTGGGCAGGGCAGTCTTAGCATGCCTCAACACCGGAGCCTTCACTGTAAAAACGGGTTGCGTCATAAGGGTGTGAATTTGACTGAATATCATAAACTGAAGCTCAATACTCAGCTGTCAACTTCAGAAGAAAACGCTAGTAATGGCTATTATTCCATAATTAGCCTGAGAAGGAACAAGCCTGAACACAGATTGTTTTTCCAGGTTTGCACACACAGCATGGAAGCAAGACATTGTGCTTGGAAGTTTGCATAGTCTGCACTCAAGCAGTCCTACTTTGACTAGGATTATGTTCTGTTTGCTTATTGTTAGGCCGGGGACAGACATTAAGTGCAGGTGTATCTCCCCTAGGTATATTAGTAGTGTTAGAGTGTTGAAAATATATGAATAGCATCTTAAGTAGAAGTGCAGTGAACTCCAGATGTATGTAAGCATTTTTTTTTTTTGGATGCTAGAATATGTTTGATCACCCTTTTTTCCTTAAACTGCTTTTACTCTGCTGCTTGTTAGGGGTCCAAGCACCTGATTGACCCCCTTTTTGTAGGACAACGTTTAGTTATCGGTAGTAGCTTATTAGTATAACTTATTAAATATTATGCAAATTAATGTTTTTGATTCTTATTCACAACACATGTATTTTTTATTGATTTGTCTTATTTATCACCTTCATACTATCATTAATCTATAGAAATCAGTTCAAATAAATAATGCTTACTATAAAGTACAATAATAAGACAGTGCTCGCTACAGAGTGAAGTGGACAAACCTGTCCAGTTGGTCGATGGCCTTTCCAAATCAAATGAATGAGAAGAACTACTGGGTGTCACCAGTGCTACATGCTGCTGACACCCAATTTATAACAATATCCTTATTTGTATTCATTAGTAATAAGTAATATTAGAAGCAAGGGAATGTCTATTTTATTTTGAAATATATTTAAATTAATATAAATTAATATTACCATCAGGGAAAAGACAACTTACCAGATAAGGATCTGTACCCCTCATGTGCCTCTTCATAACGAAATGCGCATCATGACGATAACGTTAACCACGGTAATTCTGCACACAATAATCTCTTGTCTAAAATGACAATATCATCCAAGCATAATATTCCACGTTTCTTACTTAGTGAACAATATTAGTGGAGAGCAGGGCCCGAACTAATGAGGAGTAAAATGTAAGATGGACTTTTTATGTAGTTAAACAGCTTCTGGTCATATTTTTAGGGTTTCCATAGCAACGTCATCTAGCACATTTTCACAGAAAAGAGATATTTCTCCAGATATTTCCTGAAGAAGTTTTTGTACTATGAAAGTTACTGTTTTTTATTATCTGAAGTATGTTTGATTATTGAACATTGATTAATTATTATTTCCACCTAATACTACTAATATTTCATATGTTTCATATATCATATTTACATGTTCTGCACCAATAAGAGGTGTTTTCAAGGGTATTTCTTTAGTAAAGGCAGTAAAACTCAAAATACATTTAACAAGGTTAAATGACCCATCAAAAGAAAGGGAAAACCTTCTTGCATAGGGTTCTTTCTAGAAAAAAAAAAAGTAATATGTAGAGTGTAATGTTACTTATGTGGTCAAACACTGTATACAGTATAGAGCAGGGGTCCTGTGCAGTGTTCCTTGCCCCATCCTATGACATTTGATTCCTCTTAGAAAGGGCTTTTAAATTAGCCAACAAGTTGAAGTAAATGTGTCAGAAAAGAGCGAAGGCGCTAAACTGTGGGAGTTCTGGGCCTCCAGGGCCTCCAGGGCTGCAGTTGCACCCCTGCTATACAGCAAATTGCTACCATGGCTGTAGAGACAGCAGGTTTGCCATGAATACAGACAGATAGGCAGACATACAGGGTGACACAGGCCTCCATGTGCTCTGGAAGGTCACCTTTAGATCGGGGCCAGCCCAGGCCGGCTGCTAAAGACTGGAGCCTGGGCTGCAAAGACTGTGAGAGGTGGGTTTTTTTTTTAAGTGGTGCTAAAGATTCAAGATAAACACACAACGCAATTAAAAAGTGCAAAGTTAATTTCCCGCCGCTCAGATGACTTGGCAAATCACTGATAAATAAAAGCATGAAAGGGAACTCATTAGCCCCGGGAACGTATAATGCATTTGTTACAGGTCACTTATGAATCTCCATTACCTAGAACAAGTACAACAACCGTAATTATGGCCCACAAATATTGATTATTAAACTGTGTACATCACAAATGGACGGAAGGCAGACAAGGACTCACTTCAAGGTTTATTTACCTCGTTTTTTCCCCCCACTGCTTATTTATTTATTTGTCGTTTGGTCTGTTTATTATGCAAATGACTGCTAATCCTCTTTACCCTTGATGCGCGCTCCTGCTCGGCGTTATTCCATGTTGCTCATTATCAACATTTTAAACTAGCTTTGAGGTACCATCGAAACAACATCACCTTTTCCTTTATTTATTTATTTCTTTTTTTACATATGAACTGTAATTGCAGCCCTGTTAGATAAACGAGTCGTGGCTTTGTTAACACGGAAGTAAGTGACACCGTAATTCTATTTCAGGGGTGGGTTTTTTGTTTAAACTCGCCCATGCAATTGAAACCCTCCGTCAGTGGTGGATTAAACAGGAGCCGTCCGAAGCGCCTGTGAACACACCTTTGAATATTTATATCAGACGGAAAAACAAGAAGCCAAAAAAACGCTCATTAATATTCGCACACAGTCGAGCCTCCAGTGACAGGGCCGCTAATGGCAGGTTTACTCTTACTGTAGATTGCTTTTGTACATAGTGGCTAAAAGTAAACGAGCAGAGGTGGAGAAACTCACAAACACCAAACAAACCCTGATCTAAAATTAATATACACAAGTATAATATACCCCCCCACACCCCAAAAACACGGAACACGCCCTGCCCTCCTGCAGCTGCGGCCTGCGTCAGCTCGCGGTTGGCATGGCATCTGCTAATGAGGGCATTTTGTTTGAGATGGGATTAGCCTGTAGTGGTCATGTGGGGATGGCAGTTTGTATACATGACGTTCTACCTGCCTCTTCAGCAGCTCCTCATCCATGTCCTCAAAGAGAGAGGGAGAGCATTCTTTTAGAGGGGATTTCAACAGGGGGTGGGCCCTCCAAGCACGTCCCACAGGGAACGATCACTGTCCATTAGAAATGTGAAGGAAGAAAGATGCTTGTATTTATGTATGTATTAATGTTGATGACCTCACATTCACTTTTTTTTAGAGTGCGTCAGTGCAAAATATGTGCATGTACACTGAATTGGGTCATTGGCCTGTCCTACAGGGGAGTGACCTACAGTGGAGCAATATCAGCCATGTAAACAGACGGAAAGAGAGTCATCCAGAGTGGTTTGGTGTGAAATGCTCCGTTTTGGAGAAACTGGGAGTCAGAATTGTTCACAGTGGTGGTGAATGGAGCTGGATGCCTGATAAGTTTACATTTCCTTGAACAATAACATTGCTGTCATTCTTGTTTTACAATAGGCATGAAATAAGGTTTTGTTCTAGACTGTATTTTAAAAAACACACCCATGGCAGACAACTACATGCAGGGCATAATTAAAAATAGTCCATATTACAGATTTTCCACTGTTTTACTTTAATCAGCATTACGTATCACATTCAGAAACCTCAGAATACACGTGTAGGTTCACTGTTGGCCATTAATGTTGTAAAAACAGCAGTACTTGGGACCCTTCGACACCAGTGTAAATAAGTAAGCATCATTTCTTTACAACTAACCATTGAATGACTTGGTTTGCATTTCAATGATTTAATTATGTAGAAATTTTGAAAGTTCAACCCCACTCAACAACAGTAACAACAGGAACATCTGTACAAACTGGCGGGGCTTTTTTTTAGCTAATAGAAGTTTGTAATAGCACTTTCGGCCCACCAGCAGACCATATGTGTTTTAAGGGGTTAAGCACTGGTAAGGTATTAGCTGCAACGCTCATTTTAAAGACACTTCAACACTTTGGATAACTAAATATTTGCAGCATCATTTGATGCTACAAACTAGTATGTATAATCTACGAACATCGGTCTGAAACATATAGAGCTCTTTTTTTCCTGCATGTTCTCACTGCCCTAGACCTGCATTTATTTTCTGGACGTCCTCCAGTGGACGACATCTTCTCATCAGCAGGCAATGACGATCGTGTTTTTCTCTCTCTGCCCTTTTTTTCGCCTTTCATCCTTTCCCCACCAGCTCGCTCGCTCGCTCACGAGAAGCTTGACTACAGGCCTGTAAAAAAAAAAAAGGAAAAAAAGAAAAAGAGTGTATGAATGTGCTACAGTGTGTGACGTGCTTTAAGCGCCCCTGGCTGGAAGGGTAATAAGAGGGGACCACCTCCAGAACAGCAGGGCCTTCGCCCTGATTCCTCTTTCCAGTCAGGGTGGAGCCCCGGCCTGGCCGTCTGAAGTTCTTTGAGGGCCCTTAAGGGAAAAAAGGGAAAAAAAAAAAAAAAAAACACAGGGAGATTTAATAGCCACCAGGAGCAGCAGCCAGCAGGCTGGATGGAAAGAGAGAGAGAGAAAGAGAGAGAGATAGACAGAGAAAGAAAGATGGATGTCGGTTTAGTATGTTCTCCCGAGCAATTTTAAGCCTTTTTACAGTTTATGGTTGGTAGTTTGGAGCAGTTCTTCCTGGGCGGGTCGGATAGCACACATTTGCACCTGATACACGTTTGTTGGCGCAATCACGAACTTGGTCTCAGTCCAAGTACATGTCAGAACCAGAGTTTTAACACTGCAAAGCAGAGCACACAAAATTTTGCTGTTTAAAAAGACGTAGCCTAACGCAGCTGTTGATATTTTTTCCACCACGAGCCATAAAGAAGGTAAAGAAAAGACAAGGAACGAGGAAATGAGAAAGAGGAAACTAATATAAGTGTCATAGACCAGGTCTAAAGTGTCCATATAATACAATTAAAGCAATTGCAGTTCTAGATAGTACTGAAAAAGGTTTGATTTTGAAACTGTTCTAATGAAGAACTAGGGCTTCTTTTGTATTTGTAGAACCATTAACCATGAAAAAAAAAACATTTAGCCTCAACTAAAGGACCGTTAAAGAATCCCCCCCCCCCTTTAATGGCTTTTTGAATGAAGATGTAATGTAAACATTACCCTATAATGTTTAAAAACAGTCTCTCCCTAGTTCATACAGTCCATATATAGAAATATGCAAAATAGTCTGATTTAAATTAATTTTATTTTGGTGATGTCACAAAAAACAGTTCAGTGTTGTGTCCCAAACCATACACTTCCACACTAGTATTTAGTGTGTTAGTGTGCGGTCTGTGGCAGAGCCTTTGTTGTAATCCGTCACATGACCCTAAATTTATTCGCAAATATCTGATATCAACAATCTGTTTATGCACTAAAGTCAAACAGGAAAACAGTTTTGTTGATACTTATTAAATACTCCTAAAATTGGTTATTTCTACTGCCTACATTAACAAACATTGTATATGGCTCTTATATAGGCCATTTAACCCAACTCAAAATGTGTGTGAGGAAAACCGTGTTACAAACTTTTTTTAATTAAATTTCATGAAAAGCAGAATTTGCCTTTGCAAAACACAGATGGTTACCAGGGTGACAAAGGCACTAGTGATTTTGATGCGTCACAGGGGGCGGTGGTGAACCGCAGGCACTGACTGATCTGCTTTCATTAAAGCTGAAACATCCTGGTCCTTCAAATCCATGACTTCTTATCAGCCAAATAAAACAGGCTGTGGCAATGTTTTGCATCTGCTGATCACGCAGGAGGTTTTCATGAAACCGATGAGTCCTGTTCCAAGTGCAGAATTAAAGCTTCCTTTTATTCTCACTGAGCTTGGTTTGATAGGAACATTGACCCGTGGATCCCTGGGGATGTCTAGACTTACTGTTGTCAATTTGCAGTGCATTCAGTTTACAATATCAGTTCAATTACATGCTTTACTATTCAAAGCTTTTATGAATTATGATGAATATTCAGTATATTTATATGTTATAAACCAGATTCCAAAATATGTACCTAAATTGTTCTTTTAATATTTCAAGTATTTTGAGAACAGCCGTAAGTTACTAATTAAATAATTTTACAACAGTTACAACATTTCAAATTCACACCTGATCTTAACTAATTACTTGATATTCTGCAGGTTTCCACTCCCACACAGTTGTATGCAACATGTTTGAGCAACCTTTGGACACCCATTACATTTCCTTAATTTTCTAAGTGTACAGAAGTGAACAAATTAAACAAATACAGAAAATTAACTTAAATATAAAAAGTTTTTACACTTCATATAGTTATGTATTCTACTGGGACTACAGTTAAAAATGAAGCAAGCTGACTAAACAGATATGTTAATGTGCACAGTCACTGTCAATCTACATTTAATGAACTAAATAAAATACATTCATTTTTTTACATATTGGAATTTTAACATTACACAATTTCATTGCTTTTAAACTCACTGCATTTAATTTATTTATTTCATGTAAAATCCAGCTACTAAACTGTGGTCATTCTTTAGAATATGCAGAAATGTGTCAACTTATTGTGATTTAGAAAAAAATCAACAAAAGTCATTTGAACTTTTACATAAGACACTTTTGTAAATTATAATTCAAAGCTTAATCCAAATTATATTGCACAATGTTATGGTTTACCACACAGTAAATGATAGCATGTCACTGGAGAGCTTTTAAAAATGTCAATTTTTATGAAAATTATTTTGTTTTCAATTCATTAAAGAGTCAGAAGTTTCAGAAAGAAATGTGATTGAATATAAAACAGCACATTTCTTGCCAAGATTATATAAAAAAAACAATATTTAAAATGTTTGGATCTGAACTTCACACTGTAAATAATAATGGAATGCTTTACTTTAGTTTTTAGGAATCATTTATTTATTTTCATATTGGTGTCAGAATATATATTCTACTTATTTTAAAATACTTATATATACACTTTAAGTGTGTATAACAATACACTTAAATGAAAAACAATTTGTAGAATTAACTACAAACATATTAGTTAGTTTTCTGAAGTAAAGCAATTAGCTCTCCAACTGTTGGAAAAAAGTGTTTATAGTTTACAGTGTTTAAATTATATAAAAAACACTGGTATCAACATTTTGAATGCCATTGTAGTTACAAAGTTTATTACTTAATTACTTAGAAATGAATTACACTTGCATTAAGATTTTGTGGTGACAAATTTGTGTCTACACTTTTGATATGTCAAAAAGATACAAAACTTGCCAATTAACACTGTACAAATTCAAATATCCTCACAAATCTGGTTCTAATTGAAAATGTAATATATTGACTTTCAAGTGAATTTCTTTGAACTAGCAGTGAAATTAGTATATATAATTAGTATATATAATATAATTAGTATATATAATATAAACAATTATTTTATTATTGCTGACGAATACTGCAACTGTAAAAGGCAAGAAGTGTTCTGAGCCAAAAACAGAGGTATTAAACTGCATATCCTTATCAATTTTGCATTGCATTGCTATTTCCATCAGTTTAATAACAATTCCTAGATATCAATAAATAAATAATAACATGAGTTGTGTACTGCCGAAGAGGACAGGCTGGTGCTTGCTCTGTCAGCATTTTCCATTTGCATGACCGTTTGTGTTTCCCTTCATGTCATTTTTCAGGAGAGTTTGGACCACGGGGACCTGCAGATTTTCTTCTTGACAGATGAAGACATCCAGACGGCTATGGGCAGTGAAAACCGGAGGGGCTGCTTTCCTCACCACAGCTCACGCCACAGAGCCAGCTTATGGAAGGTCCTCTGTCTGCATCTGGGTATGTTGGCCATACTTTGGGGGGCTGATTAGAAAGCCCCCAAAACATTTCTGTGTCATTTTGTGAGCTTGATGTGATCTACGATAGTCCCGTATCCTGAAGGAACAGATAAATCTGCTTCTGAAATTTGGGTGGAGCGGACACACTGGCCTGGAGGAAGGAAGTTTTACAGCTCGTGAAAGAAGCACATTCAGGCACAAGCACGCACCAGTATCCACATGGAGGTAAACTGAGCGAGTATAGCAGACTTTACAACCCCGTTGTGAGTGTTTTTTGTTTTTTTTTAGTTTTTCTCCTCAGATGACTTCTCACTGGTGGTAATAGAAATGAAGGAGAGGAATGGAAACTGTATCTGGCAGGTCGATTCACAGTTGATCAGATATGGATATAGCATTTGTCTAAAAGAGGCGTTAGGAACAGGCAAATGTCCGGGCTGACAGTTACGGGGAAATTCCACTAAAAATAATCTATTCACGTACAGTACAATTTGACTGAGCTGCTGATATAACAACAACAGTTACTCCAACAAAAGCAGCATAAACTCCTTTTTAATACCATTGATATTAGAAGAAACAATGAATGAGCAGGTGTCCCAATACTTTTGTCCATTTAGTGTCCATATAGCAAATAATATTCATTTAGGTCTAGTTACACAATAATTCTATACTTTAAATTGTAATATTTATCCATATTCAATTTGAATGTGAAATTAATATATGATATAAAGGCATGCGTGAACATTCATTTTAATATATAATGAATGTAGTTCATAGAATTCAGTATAAACCATTTATCCATGTATAATCTTCCATACTGTCAGCTGTCTCCTGAAGCCATGCTTTATTTTTTTAGTATTACTCCTGAACATATTTCAGCTGGGCTGACGAGGATAAGCATGTGCAGCATGAAAACAAAAGCCTCGTTTCAAG
Source organism: Salminus brasiliensis (assembly GCF_030463535.1). NCBI lineage: Eukaryota > Metazoa > Chordata > Actinopteri > Characiformes > Bryconidae > Salminus > Salminus brasiliensis. The sequence goes on from NC_132878.1 coordinate 35,160,682, forward strand.
GCTGGCCTTTAATTTATGCAACTGTGTTCTCCTTCTTTCACTCCTTCAACACCATGCAGCTGCTAAACTGCAGTTCTGCCAAGCAGAATAATGTGTTTAGCTTACCTTTAACACTGCCTCCCTCCCAGCTACCGCAGACACGCCGACCAGTCCACGCTCCGAACCGGCCACTCGGCTGATGCCTATAAATCAACCACCCCAGAGAGGGAGAGCGAGGGAGAGCGAGAAGGGGGGGCGAGAAAACAGCCTGTGTGGGTTTTCCATGGCATGAAAGAGTAGAAGAGGGCCTCCGTTTGAACGTGAAGGATGCCCGGCAGGAAGGCGTTTGGTTTCACTGTTGCTCGAGGCGCCTCGGGCAGGCCTGAAATGCTGACGCAGTTCTGGTTCGTAATGCGTGGCCGGCTGAGACATCACACCATCTCACCTCGGCCTGAGTGTGCATCTTAAACCCCTTCAACCCCAACCAACTGTCCACGCACCTTTTGCCCTCCCTCACATCACTCCAGACTGAGACTACCTTACCTAGTAGTCTCAGGGCAGTTACTGAGTAACTCATACTTTTTTCCACCTGTAACTGCTTCTGTTTGGCAGCAATAATTAAAGGAACTAACTCTGAAGAAAGAAAGTTAGGATATTAATTAAATCAAATGACACAATAAGATCAAATAAAAATGAAGATGCATATAGCTTTGGTTCTTGTTGGATGTGCTGTATTTTTCCCCAATTATTCTCAATTTATTATTATTATTTTTTGTTTATTCTTTTTTTTTATTGACAGCTTTTAAGATTTTGGTATAATTTAAGCTTTTTGAAATGAGTCAGTGGTAGTATATGAACACTTATAAAAAAATCACTGGGTAAAGTTTGGCTTCCAGTAGGTTAACAGCTGAACAGCAACTCTCTTGAATAGTGCCTCATTATTACTACATTCAGAGACTTTACCTCATATCCTCATTGGCTATGACAAAATCAGCATGTGAAATTGAAGCTTTCTTTGTGCTACAGTGTTTGCTATCACTCCAAAAAAGCACCTCCATGCTGCCTTTATTAGTGGATGCACTGTGGTAGTTTCTGAAAATGCAAGACCACCCCTTCTAATGACTGCATTTAGCTACTTTAAGTTGCATCCATTGCTGACACAGATGTGCAAATACAAACAAGCACACGCCTTTGTAGTCCCTGTAGAGCAGAGTACTGCCAATAGAATATGACTCTCTGGAGAAGGTAACCATTAACGTATTGGCACCATGCGAATACCCCCCCCCCATCAGCATTGAGCTGTACAGCAGGGGAATTCTCTGGAATAAGGAAGTTGGGGATGAGTTGGGTTGGTGATCAACCAACATCCTGACCTCACTAGCGCCCTTGTTGCTGAATGCAATCAAATCCCTCAAATTTGCAATCAATTCCCGCAAATAAATCTACTAGAAAGTTTTCCCTGGACAGTAGAAGGCCAATTTTAATACCCTTGATTTCGAATGAATGCGCAGGTGTCCCAATACACACACAGCTAAGCAAACGCTTATTACTGATTTATGTAACAAAGGAGCAATTCAAGGTCATGTATAGGTGATGTATAGGCCTATTTATGATTGCTCATGTTCAGTAAATGCTACAATAACTGCCCCATTCAGCGCTGACCAGTTTTGTGCTTCTTTAGCCGACCAGCAGGTTCACTTTTTCTTTCTTCTCGTCAGTTCTCACAGTGATGAACTGTCCTGCCGCAATGTGCACATCTCGCATTTCAAAAGCAGGAGCAGGTCTTCTTCCTTGGGTTTCTTGTTCTTTCTTTGTTGGGAACGTGGGCTTTGGTCACATGACACAGCCTGGATCTGCAGCACTACAGGTCGAGCGTTTATGACTGTAGTTGTGGGCCAGATTCATTACGCTCCAAACTAATGAGCGTAAATCACTCGCTAACAGCGGCTGTCGTTACCGGGCAGGGTTTAAAATATGAACGCGAATTTGTCATCCTCGAGGCGAGGGGGAGGCGGCGAATATGAGCCTTATTGATTTTTAATTTGACCGGAGCCCGACCAATAACGTGATCCAGTAACCTTTAGCGATTATTGCTCAATCAGAGAACTTAATGACATAAAGCATGGCCCCCAAAATGGGCTTGCTTTAGACACGTACACACACACACACACAGACATACACACAGGGAGTAATGACATTCACTGAAGCATCTGTGGTGATAAAAGCAAACAACATGCAATTAGCTCCCCGCAGCCCGGGACTCAGAGGCTCCTCGCCATTCACGTTCTCGCTGATGAAAAGACTGGCAGGGGCATTCAGATGGGCTTATTACTGAACAGATTGCCTTGCTTTCATCTTTATGTATTTTGGGCATATGTATATTGGCACAGTGGATGATTGGTGTTATGCGGCCTTATTACTCCACTCTCTCCGGCTTCCTCCTTCGCGCATTAGAAGCAGCAATTCGGCAAAGCCTTCCGACTCGCCAATAATGACACGTCAACGAGCGTGTTGTCGCCGTAGCCCTGCCTTTCCACTTCGCGATTCAGTATGTCACACCGTGTGTCCTATCACTTCTGCAGGCCTGAAAATGACATGTCACTCCATCCATGTCAAACGGAATCGTTCCGGAGGAGCCCGGCCCGCTTTGTAATATGCAAAAAGAGCTCTTGTGTAATGTCTGAAGCTGCTGAGGCGGTTAATATCTCTCCCTCTAAACCTGTGCGTGTCCTAGAAAGCAGAGTGCAGTTATGCAGTTATTCAATATTGAGCTTGTTTAATAATTCATTGTGTCTGTTCCTCTGAAAATAATAAAAAAAAAGAGCAAAGAGATAAAAACACAGTCTAAGTTCTTCGTTGGGTGCCTCTAATGCGGGGAAATGACTCCATCCCTCGCTTTCCTGACTTGTAGGCCAGAGCCGGGCGTGCCAGTCTCAGTCTCACAGCTTTTTGACTAGAAATGAAGCCTGGAGATGTTAGCATTTGAGTGACCCACTGCAAAACAATGACATCTTAGCAAAATCGTTCTGAATCTAGTTTAGATTCTTGTACAATTGTTCTGAGATTGACTTTTTTCCGACTAATTCTTTATTTTCAACATTACAAATCAATTAAGCAAGAATAAGGATTTCTTAATACAATCTTAAGAGCAGATCCTGTTTAATGATTTGATTAGATTTATGTCCCAAACTATAGTTAACCCCTTTCCGCAGGCCCTCGAGTGACCACCATTTCTGCAGTTTTGACTACTTTGAAATCTTTCTATATTAATGACGTGGCACCTTGTATCTACGTTTTTCACTTACACATAATGTGAATAATGTGTATCTGGCAGCTGTTGTTTACATTGTGTCACAGTTCCATGAAGAATGGACCAGTAGAAATGCTCCAAAGAAATGTGTTAAAACCTTTGTATGCTGACTTTCATTGAAAGTTACGGAAGGTTTTTACCTCCTCCGTTAAAGTTGACATTTGGAGATTCAAGGTTTGTGCGTTTATTTGATGTCTAATACAATCTTAGAATCAGAAACTCTCCTTTACAACAACAGAACACATAGCAGGACTATAAGAACCATTTCATCATTAATCTCACTGACATAACAACAGTAAGTGCCCACAAACTGTCCAAACCATGCTCTAAATGCTCTGAAAGTGTCAGTTCCACAAGCCTGATCTATTTCACTATGTACAGTGACAGATTTACACCAGTAACAAAAAATAAAAAAACATATTTACCTAGTTTTGTCCTTAGGAGTCCTGCAGAATGAAGATTTCAGCACAAACAGAACTTTTTTCAGTCCAAAAGTGATTCAAACACCTGAAAAGTTTGAGTGCTGATGGGTGCTGACATGTTTTTTGTGTTATGTTACTGCAAACCACTTACAGCACCAGCTTTGGCTCTCAGTGGTTGCCCAGAGAACATCCTCGCTGCGGCTCAACAGTGTATGCAGTGGCCAGTACCTTCCAAAAGTGCTCCAAGGAAGGACAATCGGTAAATTGTCCACAGGGTCATGAGCAGCCGAGGCTCATTGATGTGATTCATGGAGGCCCCACGTCACAACGTATGGGACTTAAAGGATCTGCTGCTAACGTCTTGGTGCCAGATACCACGGGAATCACATACCACGTTCAGAGGTCTTAAGGAGTCCGTTCCTCGACGAGTCCAAGGTGTTTTGACGGTACGAGGGCGACCTACACAGTATTAGGCTGGTAGGACTGCTGTATATGATATATACAGTCACAGGTTGGATCATGCAGTCACTGTTGCTCTTAATGAATATTAGAGATGGAAATCCTCTGGAAATCTGTTCATGATACTGAATTACTAAAAGTTTTAAGGAGCTTTTTTTGTCCACTCACACAGTTCCAGGACAATGCGCTGCTTTTTAAATGGGGGGAAAAAAACTTTCGCTAGGGAGAAATTGAAGGTAGCGAGGAAAGAGAATGTAAAAAAAAGAAGAAGTGGGAGAGAGACAGACGGAACTGCTTCCATTCGGCCGATTAGCCGAACCTTCAGTGTCTGCGTAAGACTGCAGGCCAACTCTGAAGTGTCAGCACGTCCCCCCAGTCATTAATGCAGCCTCCTGGACTTCTGACTCGGACCTGAGGTGATTTTTCCTGCAGGGAAAGAAAGGGGGGATTATGTAAGCTTTGAGGGGATTGGAGCACGTGTAGGCCGCTTCCCCTGCTCTGTTTCATCTCTTCATTCACCCCGGCCTTTGTCGGGGTAAAGGAGAAGGCAAAAGCGCTGACTGGAGCTCAAGCTTTGAAGTGCCGGCCTAATGCTTGACCTCTCTCGCTCCCTCCCTCTCCTTTGCTCACTACTCTGTCTTCCTCTCATTCTCCCTCTCTGTCGATTTTCCTCCGTCCTCTCTTTCTTTAACTCCCCCCCCCCCCCCCCCAACCCCCTCCCTCTCCTCACTTTTGCCTTGACTTTTTGCTCTAGTTCCCATTATCAGCAAACAGGGCTCAATCAGTCTGGAGTTGACAGTGGTGTGAACGTTCACATGAATCACATGTGAGCTAGCCACTAGCTTATTTTCCCATGCCAGTCCAGCAAGCAACAGAGCCACTCAGATGACCTCTCTTTGAGTCAGACCACACCACAAGCACTGCAGCACCCAAATAAACATGCTCCCCTAGCACGATACCAATCAAACAACAATAAGTGAATGTCCATTTATTTACAATAGTTCTCACAGCTTGTTGGTGACGAGCCAACTAATGAAAACCGAGCTCATTTACATATATCATCTCTTATCTCTTAAAGGCACAGTAACAGCCTGTCAAAGGATAAATCCAGGAACCATACATAAAGTTGCCTGGCAGTCTTCATAATTCTTTATAATTAATAAAGACCTATTTCTGAAAGCATCGGTTAAGTCATTAGGGCAGCTTTTGTTAACATCAAGTTATTTCAAGTGACATATTTTGGCTATTTTGGTTATCTTAACACATCTTGATACTTAATAGTTACTATTTTTATGAAATAATAAAATGAATCAATAATAATGAAATACTTATGTGTGACAGAGTAAGGTCTGTTTTTTTTTTTTTTTTTTTTTTTTTTTGTCCCTAAGTAAAATATCACATTTCTGCTTAGATGACATTTCTGAACATCTGTCTATATTTTTTATGACTAATTAAAAGTGCTTTGTGGTGCTACATGACATTGCTAGTGCTAATTGCTCATTTCTAGTGTATTTGAAATTACTAATGCACAGCATTCAATTCTGGTTGAAAACACAGAGAATAAAGCAACATTAAATGTCAAGTATGATGAGACATAGAATTGCATGGGTAAAGGACACACCACTAAAAATGATGTGGTAACAAGCAATTGAACTTGGTTATTCAACTCAAATACATATTTTGAATGAACCATTAATTCATTCAAAGTATTTATTAAAGTATTATATCATAGAAATAGTAGCATCAGTAGTAGTAGTAGGAGCTGCAGCTGTAGAAGCACTAGGAGCAGTAGTAGAAGTAGCAGTAGTAGTAGTAGTAGTAGCAGACACAGTAGAAGCAGTAGGAGCAGTAGTAGTGGCAGTAGTAGCAGCAGCAGTAGTAGTAGTAGTAGCAGCAGTAGAAGTAGTTGTAGTAGTAGCAGCAGCAGTAAAAGCAGTAGGAGCAATAAAAGTAGCAGTAGCAGTAGTAGTTGCAGTAGTAGTAGTAGTTGTAGTAGTATCAGCAGCAGTAGTAGTAGTATTAAGAGTAACAGCAGCAGTAGTAGTAGTAGGAGCAGTAGTAGCAGTAGAAGCAGCAGTAGTAGCAGCAGTGGTAGTAGTAGCAGTAGTAGTAGTAGTAGTAGCAGCAGCAGTAATAGAAGCAGTAGTAGCCGCAGCAGCAGTAGCAGTAGCAGCAGTAACAGCAGCAGTAGCAGTAGCAGCAGTTGTAGTAGCAGTAGTAGCACCAGTAATAGTAGCAGCAGTAGAAGCAGTTGTAGTAGCAGTAGTAGTAGCAGTAGTAGCACCAGTAATAGTAGCAGTAGCAGCAGTGGTAGTAGCAGCAGTAATAGTAGCAACAGCAGCAGCAGTAGAAGCAGTTTTAGTAGCAGTAGCAGAACGCTCTGGTGAATGCAATTAAATCCCTGCAGAGTGGAGACAGTTACTCCAACAAAGCAAGATGAAGCGTTGAATACCCTTGATTTGGAAAGAAACAATAAACAAGTGTGTATTGTGTATTGTCTGTAAATTATATTTATTGGTATATTGTTAACACTAGAGAGTCACTAGTGTCGAAAGAAATTCTTTGTGTGTGTGAACATACTTGGCCAATAAACCTGATTCTGATAAAGCCACAGTAACGGAAACAGTCTGTTTTGTTCTAATGAATTAAGAGGGGTTTGGAAAATTCTCTATAAAATAGACTATGCTTGTCAAACCACAATATATAAAATACAATATGTTTATCATGCTCACATATCCCCATTAAGGGATTTCTAGGGAACCGAAAGTGGTTCTACTATTACATGACTCCAAAGAACCCTTTTTGGCATCTTTATTTTTGGGGGGTGTAGGAGGTAAGGTGTATAGAATGGGTGTCTTGGGGTTGTTTGTTCCTTCAAAATGGGCAGATGATGCAATAGCAGGCTAAATTAGGAGAAGGACGTCCCAGTAGTGTTTTGTGCTGATGCTGGTTGACGAAGGAATGAAAGAAAATAATAAGATTCACAGCAAAGTCTGAAGAAACTGGCCCCCAAATCCCAGTATTGCTCACACTTCTAATCATAGGAGAGTTGGCTATGAGGAAGCATAAAAGATGTAGCGTACACAGCATCCAGCACGCCTAAATTATTAACAGGATATTTTACCCTCGCAGCAATGCGGGTGAAACCTGCAGTATTTACATAGCTGACTGAGCTTTCACATGCTAAATGCTATTGCTTGAATTTCTGCGGCTAGTTTCAAAGGACCAGGCCAAGTGTATATGGGTCACTGTCTAAATAGGGCAGCAGAGTGTTAAGAACTTGCTGTAAATACACAAGGTGTCTTTAATTGTTTTGGTCTACATTTAGAAAAGCAAATCCATTACTCCTGAGTGCTTTATTATTGCATTGTTCTGTGTAGTCTTAGAATGCAAAACAGGCTGTCCCGCATTCTGAAACTTTGGTTAAGTAAGGTCAATGCAGAACAATTTGGGTTCTAAACCATGAAATTGTGTGAAACAGGAATCTTTCTTTCAGTTTACATGATTAGATTTTTATTTTAAACAATGTTGTTCTAAATATATTGGTCAAAAATATATTTATTGTACCAGAACACAGCTTTTCACTGTGCAAAGATGAAAAGTAGAAGACAAATAGAAGAATAGAATAGAAGAAATTCTATTTGTAAAAGTTAAAAGCTCTGTGTTGATATTGCATAGAATCACTGGTGTTACTGTATTGGTGTAATGCAGCGTAACTGGAGGTATACAGTGATACTGGTTTTACAGTTCTGTAATGATGTTACACAGTGTCACTGGTGTTACAGTTCTGTAATGATGTTACACAGTGTCACTGGTGTTACAGTTCTGTAATGATGTTACACAGTGTCACTGGTGTTACAGTTCTGCATCTGTGTTACAGTGTTACTGGTGTTATAGTTCTGTGTTAATGTTACACAGTGTCACTGGTGTTACAGTTCTGCAGTCATGTTGCACAGTATCACTAGTGTTACAGTTCTGCACTTGGGTTACAGTGTCACTGGTGTTACAGCTCTGCAGTCGTGTTGCACAGTATCTGTAGTATGTTACAGTTCTGCTCTTGTGTTACAGTGTTACTGGTGTTACAGTTCTGTGTTAATGTTACAGAGTGTTACTCATATTACAGTTCTTTGTTACAGTTCTGCAGTCGTGTTGCACAGTATTACTGGTGTTACAGTTATTCACTTGTGTTATAGTGTCACTGGTGTTACAGTTCTTTAGTCGTGTTGCACAGTACCACTGGTATTACAGTTCTGCGCTGGTGTTACAGTGTCACTGGTGTTACAGTTCTGCATTTTTGCTACAGTGTTACTGGTGTTACACAATGCCACTGGTACAGTTCTGTGTTAATGATACATAGTGTCACTCATATTACAGTTCTGTGTTAATGATACATAGTGTCACTCATATTACAGTTCTGTGTTGATATTACATGCCTCTGGTGTTACATGTCACTGGTGTAACAGTCCCGGTTTTATAATCTTTTTATAGCCTGTTTCACACTGGTCACATACTTAGAATGTATGAAATTTTATGTTTAAGTCTATTGCATTCCAAGTGCCACCCTGTTCAGAGAACGACCCATATTCAAATGTCACAAACGTTGAAGGCTTTTGCCTTTGAGAGAAGTCTGATCCATAAATAACTTTGTACTTGACAAGCTGGAGACTACTCTTGGAAGGTATATGGAAGAGAGGTGCTAATCGGCTAATCTCAAAGACACTGAAGTGTTTGAGGGAAGAGAAAGAAGCTAGCCGAGGGTTTCTAGCCACAGCTGACAGGACTCACCCTGAAACACACATTTTAATTGGAAAAGCACAGGCTACACAATGATATCAGATAATTAAATCAAGAAACAATTGTGCTTTACATCTTCTTAAGACGTCAGACCAGAATCTGAAAAATGGCCACATCTGAAATTCCGAAACTGACACTCTCCAGAGAACGCAAAATGGCTGTAAAGGGAAGGAGAGCTTTCATTTTCCGGTGATAGCTCATCATCAGAGGATTAGTGAACTCAACTAGGAGACGTGCGAGATTGGCAATTATTCCTCATTCCAAGAGCTCTTGGCCACTTCAAGCATTCTGTCAGGAAGCCACTGAGTCTGCACTTTGCTTCTGAATAGGTATAAAGTTTCACTTTCCTCGCGACTAAATTGAAATCTTGTTCCCCTGATATAATAGATATGGCATCTGGAAACTTAATAAGTCATTTTTCAAGATCATCAGCTGCTCTCTGGCCGGAAGCAGCTTTCTCGAGCTGGGGGGGGAGGCGCCGGACGTCTCGGAGGCTCAGAGGATAATGTATTTTCTGTCAAAGTGGAGACGTTTGAGTGACACCTGGAGACAGCTATTAGACCTCATTTCAGTGTCGTGCTTCGCTGCTTTAATATTGTGCATAGCTGGGAGACACGCAGGGCGAAAATAGATTTGTTTATGTGAGTGTTTGCGCCCCATGGCTGCCTGGGATATGAAGACCCCACTTTGCTGCACTCTATCAGAACTGGAGATGCAAGGGCACGGTGGCATTTGATAATGGACATAATGTGGAATATCCAATTCCTGTATCATCATACCACTCCTGCATGCCATTGACCTTTCGTATGCCAGTTAAGAACATTTCCATGTTACATGAACATACTCCTAAACTCTAAACTATAAGCAGCAGATTTGCTAAGGTTTGCCTAAATAGTCAATTCTTCGACTCTTGGCCAAGATGTCTGAGAGTCAGCTTACTTCGGATGTGATCCTTTTACTGGAACTGGCTTCAGAAGCCACCTACCAGCTTTAAGTCACACCAGCCACTCTAAAAGCAAACTCTGCCCACAAATACAGTTTGATATGTCTCCCTTTGCACTTAACTGATCTATCAAATGCATACCATGCAAAACCAAGCATGTTACATTCTGAACATATTAGGATTGTAATCAACAAGGTTTAGAAGTGATGCGAGGAATTTCACAGAAAATGTTTCCATTCCACCTTAAAACGTACAGCAGATACATTCTGAGGCCTACACAGCATTTAATATAACTGTTGCACCATTTAAGGTGGAATGGAAAATCCACCTTAATAGAAAGCTAATTTCAGCCAGGAAATAACCATCACTCCCTGCCTCTCTTTTCTTCAGAAGCCTCATCATGCGAATTAGCCTCTCTGATGAGGACATTGTGTTGGAACATTAGTCAGCTGTAATTATTTGCCATGCTACCTGACATTATTTGACGTATCATTATGACTGCTGTGTTGTATGATGATGGTTTAATGTCTGCTATCTTCATTTATCAGTTGCTCTGATGATTCCACTTAAAACTAAGTGGCTTTAAAGGTGACTTTATAAAATCCAATGTTGTGCATCACTAAAATGAAACAGAAAATGAAAATAGTTATTTAGTTTTTGCAATTTTAGCTTTTTACCAGTATTGAAATTGTATTATTATTATTATTATTATTATCATTATTATTATTAAATTGGACCATTTTTGAAATAAATTACTTATTTCCTTGAATTTATTTCTCAAAAGAATCTTTTGAACTTCCTTGTCAATTTCTCAAGAATGTAATAAGAAACAATGTCAACAGTAAAAGACAGTTATTTTGTGTCCTACATGCAAGAGACACAATTCTATACACGAAGGTGGCAAAAGGTTAGTAACAGTGATTACACTATGAGACATGACATCCTAGCTACGTACAAGCATTTCAAATAACGGCTGACAGTAACATGCGTTTAGTATCTGGATAGTATCTGGATATAATCTGACCGGATTCTGTTTACACACTCCAGTGTGACCAGATGAGATCAATTTTTTCTTTACAGTGTAAAAACACACCAATGAGAACTTCTGTTTTACTTCCTGTAAACAACAGTTTTTCATCAAAACTGTCCTGTTCCAAGAGACTGTGAACAGTTTAGAGTAACAGCAGGGGCTGTGCAATAAATGATTTTCGCATCCCCCCAACAAATCTATCAGAAACTGCAACTGACTATTTAAACAGCAGGGGGTCAAACTCCAGCACTGCTCTCATCTACCGGTAAATAAGCATGAGTGCACATACATCCACACAAACACACACAGTGAGAGAGAGTGTGAGGCAGATAAAACAAGAACATCCACAATATTTATTACTAATATTAACCTTTTTTCTTGACAGGCGTATTTTCGCTTGCCTGATGGAATCTGATCACAGAAAACGCATTCCGTTTACACATATACTAAATGTGGACGAGATCCGTCTCTGACCACCTTGAGTGAGGCATCATAATACAGTCACAATGCATCTTGGGGGTGTACACACCTGGCGTTTCATGCGGAAAAGTGAAATCCTTAAATAAACGCATGTTAACACCAGGTGTGAACAGGCTCAAAATGTCTCGATTTACTGTTATATGTTATTTAGAAACGAAAAGTTGTTTTAAGTGATTGTAACCTGACAAATTCATATTTTAACAATAATGCAGATCATTTTCCTGTCAAAAAATACTGCACTCGAAGCAAAAAAGGCTCTATAGAGTCCTCTTCTCTTGATTCTATATAGATTCTTTTTAAAAATTGTGGCATACACTCACACTGTTCTGTGTAAGAACCATTTAATCAGAAAAAAGATGTTGCCATAGTTCTACATAGAGGCCTTACCTTTACTACAACACCCCTGACAAAATCCTTTGCTTCAAACAAGCTAAATTATTCACCAATAGAAGGAAACAATCTATTAGACAAAATTATTCAAACAAAGTGAACCATTTACAAATATGTGGGATAAGCTCATCATTTTCTTAAAGCAACTGCAAAATAAGGAATATAATATATTCAATATAATTTGACTAGTTCACTTTTTAAGATGCCATTTGGTTTTCACTATAGGCCTACTTAATAAAAGTGTAAAAAGAGTTTCCAGAAGTCTAACTATCACACCATGAGAACACGATTGTAACTTCTCATTTTCAATGAATGAATTAATCTCTCCACCACTCTTTCTTCTGTCCACGTTCCGAGGACACGTCTTGACACATGCCCTCCCAGGTATGTGAGGTATTGGGCCTCCATAGTGAACCCACACAGCGGCCGGAGAAAAGGAAAAGAGAAAACACATGAGTGGGAGCTTCTGCCGTTACGGTTTCCTCTTCACGGATTTTGATTCTCTATCTTTTCTCATCTTTCTGATCCTGATAGCTATCTCCTTCGGCATTCATTCTTTTCTTCCCTTGTCAGCGCTCCTGAGAGAGCGAGGTGAAGGCTGTCAAAAGGCTCGTCTGGCTTTTGTCTCTTCTACCCACGATGCATTGCAATCATGCACTCCGATGGGTTTTCCTTTTTTTTTATTCTTGGCTTTGGCAACAACAACAACAACTGTAAGACTCCATGTCACGGAATAACTCCCGTCAAAGATCAGAGTATCAGCAAATAATTCCAAACCAAACACTCAGTGATTAACACCTCAGTGACTGTCATCACTGAAGGAGTGCAAGAGTCGGCTGCCATTTCTGGAATTTAAGACGCTGGAATTACAATGATGATGAATGGGGATATGGATACGCCTCATTCCAAAACAAAAGTAGCATAGTTGAACTGCAGAAAGTGTTCAAAACAGAAAGATTAAGAGCAAGTCTTTTTTGTTTTGCCCATTGTAAACCCTAAGCAGGGGGAAAAAAAGGCTCCAGCTGACATTTGGCACTGCAGCTCCTGACGACATGAGTGGCCTGGTCAATCCACCATCAGAAAATAGAAATGCCGCACATGTTTATGCATATTCTTTCAAATGTCATAATCTTACTGACAACTTGCTAAGGGACACTGGATCAAATATTTAGAAAAACTGGTGGAAGCAAAAGGCCAGTCAGTATTTCTTTTTTACAAGAAATCCTTCCTTGTATTCCTGCTTTAAGTAATAAAAAGCTACAGTAAAAAAATATATAATAATAACAATCTGTAATTAAACAGAAAATGCATTTTAAACTTACAGCAATAAATAAGAAACAATGTAAACCCAGAAAAGAAAGTCTAAGGACCTGTTTACACCTGGCATTAACATGCGTTTTGTATCTGGATAGTATCTGGATCTACTTTGACCGGGTTCTGTTTACACTTGTCATTAAAATGCGTCCCCAGTGAGATTAGATGAGATCTCATTTTACTTTCCTCTGTAAAAACACACCAACATGTCCATCATTTCCGTTTTACTTCCTGTAAACAACGACTTCTCATGAAAACTGTCCTGCTATGGGAGACCATTAATGGTTTAGAGGAAGAAGGGTGGGTCCTACAATAGCATTCTCTTGACATGAGTGATGACATGGACATGGCCAGGAGTGGCCTGGTCAATCCACCATCAGAAAATAGAAATGCTGGACATGTTTATGCAAATTTCTTCAAATGTCATAACCTCACTGACCACTTGCTAAGGGACACTGGATCAAACATTTAGAAAAAATGGTGAAAGCAAAAGGCCACTTAGTATTTCTTTTTACAGGGAATAATGTTGTCCTCGTATTCCTGCTTTAAATAATAAAAAGCTATTTCTTACTGGCCACTAATTCTGCATTCATCACCAATCAATTGCCACCACAACTGGAGGGAAGTTCCCAGTTTTCAAGTGGGCAAAATCAGTGGTAATTAAACAAGAAAAAGCGATCAAATGACTAGGATCCACCAATGGGTAAATCCTCCATAATGTTTGGGGACAAAGATACATTTTTATTTAATATGCCCTCTGCTCCACAATTTAACATTCTAATCAAACCAATCAGTTTTGATTAAAATACACATTCCAGACTTTAATTGAAGGGTATAAACATATAAATCGGAACACGTTTTGGTGTCACCATTCTTTATTACACAGCTTCCCTCATTTCAAGTCATCTTCCACGATTTTTCTTTTAATCTCAGTGGATGATATGACAAAAGCTAGTTTGGCACAGAAATATATATTTTTTTCCGTTTCAGGACCTAGGTACCATTATTTAGAGAGGTTAACATCTAGCTACCATCAGCTAAAGTAGTTAACATCTACATGATATCAGCTGACATCAAGTAGAGTTGTTGAAATCAACTAGAGCAGTAAACATCTAGCTAACAGTAGCTATAGTACCTAACATCTAGCTAACATCAACTCGAGCAGTAAACATCTAGCTAACAGTAGCTATAGTACCTAACATCTAGCTAACATCAACTAGAGCAGTAAACATCTAGCTAACAGTAGCTATAGTATCTAACATCTAGCTAACATCAGCTAGAGCAGTAAACATTTATCTAACAGTAGCTATAGTACCTAACATCTGGCAAACATCAACTAGAGCAGTAAACATCTAGCTAACAGTAGCTATAGTACCTAACATCTAGCTAACATCAACTAGAGCAGTAAACATCTAGCTAACAGTAGCTATAGTACCTAACATCTAGCTAACATCAACTAGAGCAGTAAACATCTAGCTAACAGTAGCTATAGTATCTAACATCTAGCTAACATCAACTAGAGCAGTAAACATTTAGCTAACAGTAGCTATAGTACCTAACATCTAGCTAACATCAACTAGAGCAGTAAACATCTAGCTAACAGTAGCTATAGTACCTAACATCTAGCTAACATCAACTAGAGCAGTAAACATCTAGCTAACAGTAGCTATAGTACCTAACATCTAGCTAACATCAACTAGAGCAGTAAACATCTAGCTAACAGTAGCTATAGTACCTAACATCTAGCTAACATCAACTAGAGCAGTAAACATCTAGCTAACAGTAGCTATAGTATCTAACATCTAGCTAACATCAACTAGAGCAGTAAACATCTAGCTAACAGTAGCTATAGTATCTAACATCTAGCTAACATCAACTAGAGCAGTAAACATCTAGCTAACAGTAGCTATAGTACCTAACATCTAGCTAACATCAACTAGAGTAGTAAACATCTAGCTAACATTAATGTGATATAGTATCACATAATTATATAATGCACTCACACCATATGGGCAAAAGTTTTGGGACACCTGCTCATTTATTATTTCTTCTGAAACCAAAGGTATTAAAAAGAGTTGACCCTGCTTTCGTTGGAGTAATTGTCTCTTCTGTCTATGAAGGAATTTCTGTTCGATATTGGAGCATTGCTGTGAGGATTTGATTGCATTCAGTGATAAGCGTGTTATGAGGTCAGGATTTCGGGTGATCACACTCTCTTCCAAATGGGGTTTTTCCACGGTACATGAACATGAACCATGACCACTTAAACAACCACTGGAATACTTCAGTGGTTCTTTGGCTAGAACACTCTTTGTTCAATGAAAAAAACCCTTCCAATGCCTTTTAAACAGGGGTTCCATAAAGCACCAAACGGTGATCAACCATTGTAACGAGTCAAAGAACCCTGTTCCAGTACTACACAGAAGCCCTCTTGTCTAGAGTGTACTAATGTGAGCTGGCCTGCTGTGGCGGCAAAGACATTAGAGCGTTTGGTGGGATTGGAATGGCCTTTATTACCCCATCAAACCACTGCCAGCAAATTATTTGTGTTCAAATTCAGTCATACATCATGAGAGGACCGCCATACAACCTGCCAATGAGGTGTCTTGCAAGGTTATACGATGTGCTTCAATGGGATTTCTCTGCTGCAACAAAGAATAAAAAAGTCCAATTATCCCACAAAACAGCTATCCATAGCCTCCATAAGTGCTGACACATGATCCGGCATAGAGATTGCGATGGTCACATGGGATAATCACATTGCTCTGTTTTTTATTGGAGACAGCTGGTGCCCATACATCTTTTTCTCACGTATGAATGACTTGACAGATGTGTAGGAATTAACGGATGAGCACAAATTTATTCAATTCAGACAGACTACTTAGCCCCCCACCCCCTACCCACCCACTCACGCTCACATGTGAACGTCCTTTTCATTGCCAGCCCACTTAATCAAAACAATATGGGCATAACATAACAAACTGTTACCCAAATATGAATAATAAAGAGTATGTTACGCTGCTGGATAATATGATAATTCAGGCTTGGCGGGAAGCCGTGTGCCATTGGACTCAGGCCACCGTCTTGGAGGCAGAGCAGAGCGCAGGGCTCAAGCTGATAAGGCTCGGAGGAACAGCAGAGTGAAGACAGAATGTTTAGGGTGTTGCTCATGCGGAAAAGTCTGCTTAGTTGGAGCTCAATGGCCTGAGCACATCTCTGAGCTCTTCCTCCCCTCCTCTGGCCCGCAGCAGGGTGCCAGCAGCCATGCAAGCGCTACACCGTCTGTGATGCCAGACCATAGAGAAGCCTGACTCTTCAAACGCCAGTAGTACTAAATGAAGTCAACTACACTGCTGGGTTTTCCATTCACCCCTTTTTTTATTTATGAATTTCAAAAATAAATGTTGACATAACGGGAATGGCGCTGCATTACAGCCAGCATCAGAACTGCTTGTCGCTATGATGTTCCTCCTAGAGGTTTGGTGAATGGCAGTGAGGTGAAAGAGTGATCTTAACCCTCATGAAATAGGCTGCTGGCCACTGTGCCGGATGTGTCTTTACTGTTAGAGCTACAGCAATGTGCTAAATGAAGGCTTGTAAAACTGCTCTAAAAACAACTAATACATGTTGGAATCCCTTCATTCTGTGTGCCACAGATGATGAGGAAGACTGTAGTTTCACGCCATTTGGTGAAAGCGTGTCGCACCATTTTTAGGAATAAGCATAAATAATAATGGAATATTTGAAAAAACAAATTAATTTGCTTCTCCTTTTACTAACTTTTGGGGAATTTGAGTAAAATTGGAAACACTAAATGGAAACTGCTGCTGTCATACCAACATGCTGCCACTGTTGGGCCCTTGAGCAAGGCTTTCTCTTCACTGCACTGCCACTGTAGCCTGGCTTACCCTACACTTTGAGTTGGCTCTTATAAACTAGGATAAATTAGGAGAAGAGTTTCATTGGATTGTAGGTCGCAGTCAAAAGGAGGTCTCAGGATAAACAAGGTGATGATTAGGACCAGTAAGAGAGGTCTCAGAAGCAACAAGCAGTCAGGGACAGGTCTCATAACAGCGATTAGGACTAATCACAGTAAGGCGGGGGTCTCAGGACAAATGAGACAGTGAAGGGGAGTCAGGGGGAGGTCTCAGAACAAATAATGAGCCATTAACCCCAGTGCCAGACAGGGGGAGGTCTCAAACGAGACAGTGATTAGAACCTATCACAGAAACAGGGAGGTCTCTGGACTAAGCAGACAGTGGAGGTAAGTCAGATGGAGGTCTCAGCCCAGCCGACATGCTCATGTGGGGCTCACATGGGTGGACTGTGGGTTAGGTGGGTTCCAGGTGGTCATGGGTTCTATGTGGGTTTGTACATACGTTTTTACTGGGACCCAGTTCGGCTTCCCAAATTAGGCCCATCATTACAGCCCACCTTAATCTCACATGGGTTCCATTTAGGCCCCATATTGTCGCTGTCCAATGAAAAACATGTATCTCCAAAATGGTACAGATCAATTCAACCCATGGAGAAAACTAAAGTGGACCTTTTGCACTGGACAGGAGCAATATGCTGTGTACAGCTCAAATGAGGCTCATGTCTAACCTCTCCTGGTCCCATCACTGACCCTGGTGGGCATCCATATGTGAGGCCAATATAGAACCTGAGGGCAAAACTCTCTGGTTCCCATAAAGGCGGCAATGGAGCCATTAAGACTAATTGCAGTCAGAGGGAGGTCTACGGAGAAAGTGGTGGGCCCAATCACAGTCAGGGAGAGAGCGATTAGGACTGATCACAGACCGTCATTAGGACCAATTGCAGTAAGGGAGAGGTCTCCGAACAAATGATGCCGCCGTTAGGACCAATTGCAGTTAGGGGGAGTTCTCAGGGCAAAAGAAACAGTGATTAGGCCCAATTTGACAGTCAGTCAAATTAGGACCAAGTTGAAGTGATCAAGTCAATTAAATTTACACATTTAAATATGATCCATTTTGACTACAACTGTGATATGGGAGAAAAGCCCACACGTCTCATATATGGAAACAAAGATGCACATTTCTTTTTTTTTTTTTTTTAGAAATTTAGAACTTTTAATGGTTGTAATGTCATGACCATGAACACTTTTATATGTGACAGTAATTTCAGTACTTGCGATGAGGAGGATTGTTCCGGCAGTCTCTATGTAGTTATTGGGGTGACAGGAAAAGAGAAGAAGACTAGAAGTGGATGATATTGGAGAACCCATATAGGGAAACTGAGCAACAACTGATATATAACCATTAACACCTGAACACAGGACTGCTTATTTCGCAGACAGCGTTTCAGTAGCATGTTTACATTGGTGAGGAGTTTCGTTGTTGCTATAGACAGCAGGAAAAGTGAGTACCGTTCCAGGCTGTTGGGAAGTAAAAAAAAAAAAACCTTCTAAAGGATCCAGACGACCAAAAGAAGGATTCCTTTGAATTCGGTCCAAACATAAGAGTTTGTTTCCTTTTGTATGAAGTACAGTACAGGGCAGCCAATCAGTACAGAGGTCATTTGAAAAATGGACAAGTGACAGTGAAGGACAGTGAAGCTTTTTTGCTTGACAAAACTACGCAAAAGTGGACTTCAGGAAAACCCTAGGAAAATGTAGGATATGGACCCTTTAATGGCAGAGCAGGTGGCGGAAAGACTACACAAACAGGACTTCTCTCCACCAAAGTGCCCAGCAGGTAGAAATTGCTATGGTAACTGCTCCCATCCAGCTTTGCTTCCATTTCCCGACCCCAGGGTTCCTATCCCACAATTCCGAGCCGATTGAGCTCCCAGCTAAAGCTCCCAGTCTGGAATGTTTATTCTCATTCTTTCCAGCTTATTTGTCACGTCAGGCTACAAAACATGGTGCTGAATGAAACCTGTCATTTGTGCCAGCCGTGATATTCCTACCGCAGTCCGCCACGGCTTTTCTACTCCGAAATGCAGTTCTATGCTATTTTTTCCCCATTTTTTTCTACATTTCAAAGAACAGTTCAACACACGCTACTCCCAATAACCGGCATCAGCATTCTGGGTCTTCCCTCCTGCTGCCAAGGATAACTTTTCATTTCTGTGTTGTGATCCGGGTGATGTCAAGGAGGGACGTGCCATCATTGAGCGGTCCAAGCTAACTTTGATGTGTTTGCTTGCAGTTCAAGATTCAAACTCTTGTCAGTGAGGCCTGATTGTTATTTCAGACACAGTTCAGCCCGAGAGCTTATACACACACACACACACACACACACACACACAAAAACACGCAAAAACGCATATGCATGTCCGCTGAGAAGTCTCTGTTCCAATGGCTGAGGCATGGGAAGCTATTTTCCTCTTTTCCAGCTATTGCAAAGTTTGTTTCCAGAGAACTGATCCAGGTGCTAGCACTCAGGGGCTGGCTGTTTTAGAAAGGATGCCAGTACAGACCGTTCTCAACTCTGTTCCAGCAAATGCAGAAACAAAGGAATGGAGTAAAATGTTGTGTTCACCTTTAAAGGGGAATTCTTCTGATTTAAAATCTCAAAGACAGCTCGACACTTATCTACTTTCCCATTACCCCCTTATACAGCAAAGGGGCCCACCGGCGGGCCGAAAGTGTAATTATACATTTCTGTTACCCTTTCTGTTAGAATAGCCCCGCCAGTTTGTTCCTGTAGTTACTGAATACTGAAAAATAGACCTTAGTCTGCAATAAGCCTTGACCAGCCTTGACATTTTGTTGGTCAACCCACACCATACCAGTATAAACCAGTTAAGACTGACTTATGTTGTGTTTAGGACACTAGTATGCTGGTCAACCAGCACCACGCCAGTATAAACCAGCTTAAACCAGCATATGTTTTGTTTTGGACACTAGTAGCTGTGTCCATCCACACCATACCAGTATAAACCAGTTAAGACTGACTTATGTTGTGTTTAGGACACTAGTATGCTGGTCAACCAGCACCACACCAGTATAAACCAGTTTAGACCGATTCATGTCGTGTTTAGGACACTAGTATACTGGTCAACCAGTACCACACCAGTGTAAACCAATTTAGACCTGCATATGTTTTGTTTCGATTACCAGCATATGTTGGGTTATGACACACAACACACCAGTATAAACCACTTTAAATTAGCTTATGTTGTGTTTTGGACACTAGTAGCCTTGTCTACCAACACCACACCAGTATAAACCAGTCTAGACTGACTTATGTTGTGTTTAGGACACTAGTAGCCTTGTCTACCAGCACCACACCAGTATAAACCAGTCTAGACTGACTTATGTTGTGTTAAGGACACTAGTAGCCTTGTCAACCAGCAACACACCAGTATAAACCACTTTAAACTACCATATGTTGTGTTTCAAACACTGGTATGCTGGTCAACCAGCACTACACCAGTATAAACCAGTTCAAACCAGCATATGTTTTTTAATTTCTTCTCACACTGGTATTAATATGAAAGTGTCTTTCTACTCAATGCTGCTTACTCGCGTCATTATTTTGAGAACTATTTACCATTACCTACTTTACTTCTACTTAAGTAATTATTACTTCAAAGTTCAAATACTGGCACCCGATTACGACTGTTGGCTACTCTATATGCCTCTGCGCAGAAAGAAACAGCAGAGTTTAGTGCCTGAATGGCAAATTAACTCAGTTCTTAGCAGCAAGGGAGTTCCCATATTTCACAAATTAACATTTTCGCCAAACTACACTATGTAACATTGATTGTCATTGATTGTGAGATCGATAATTCATTTGGTCGATTAGTTTATTTTAAGCCTGACTGAATCCTCCAAAGAAGGCTAATATTGCCTGAGAGAGGACAGACACCTTCCCTCAGGTCATTAATGCTCTCATTAGTCCACTGCAGGACAGAATCATTAACCTTTGCCTAGTCAGCTCCCCTGCTCCCCACCCTGACCATCCCTATCCCACAGCAACTCGGCAACAATCTCCTTCTCCACACTGCTATCACCTGACTCACATGACTGGTTCGTGGACCTGCACAAAATCAGTTATACATTCATCTCAATGGAACATGCATTACATGTTACTTATTAGCCTGTTCACATCAAATCAAATTTTATTTGTCACATACATAGTAATACACAGTATAACTTGAAGTGAAATGCTTTTTTTTGAAAGTCTGCCCACATCAAAGCTATTCAATAAAGATCTAAATTTAAACTTAAACTAAACCTTAACTTAATGAAATAAAGTGCAAAAGTGCAAAAAATATATAAATAAATAAATAAATATTTTGTACATATGTATACATATGTACATATTTATCTGTATGTGAGTGTATGTGTGAGTTAAAAAGAAATGTTTGCGTTATTGTCCGTAGTGAGTTGTCCGTGAGCCATAGTTGTGTATTGTAGTGAGTGAGGGTCCAGTTTGTGTATGTAGATACTTTGATTTAGTGTCCTAAGTCCCTGTCCCCATTCAGGGCACGGATGGCTTGTGGAAAGAAGCTCCTCCTCATTCTCTCTGTGTTAGCCTTCAGGGTTCTCAAGCGTTTCCCCGAGGGCAACAGAGAAAACAGTCCATTGTTGGGATGACTGGGATCCTTCCCAATCTTGGCCTTGGTCCAACACCGCTTCTTGTAGATGGACTGCAGGTCAGGAAACTTCATCCTAGTGATTCGCTCTGCTGAACGTCTCACTCGTCGTAGCGCTTGCCTGTCCTGCTTGGTGCTGTTCCCAAACCAGACTCTGATGTCCCCAGTGAGGATGCTCTCGATGGTGCAGGAGTAGAAGGATCGTGGTACCTTGGAGGGCAGTCTGAAGTCCCTCAGTCGTCTCAGGTGGTGTAGGCGCTGACGAGCCTTCTACGTTATGGTGTTGATGTGGCAACTTCATGACAAGTCCTGAGAGATGGTCACTCCAAGGTATTTGAAGCTTTCTACCCTTTCCACTGCCGTTCCACTGATGTGAACAGGTTGATAGCTCCAGATGTTTCTTAGCCAGCCAGACGTTTTTGTGATATATTTCATAATATATTTGATGGCTACTGGATGTATTTCTTTTGAAATGGGACACATTTTCCATTGAGAAGACAGAGTTTAAAGCAACATTATGTAGGTTTTTGTCCCTTAGAATTAAATCTTCAAAATCATTGTGATGCTTGCACTTTAAACACCCTCTTTACATAGTTAGATTAGTGCAGTTAGCATTGTACCGAGCCCAGAGAAGCCACAGTGGAAACACTATTCTCCCTATTAGTCAGTGGAGCATCAACATGATCCTGAAGCTGTTATTGTAAGGTACAAAAACCTACATAATGTTACTTTAAATCACCTGATTCTGTAGTTGGTTGCATTTGCTAGTAGTTCACTTAAGACAACCACTGTTGTTAGCAAACAGTACTGGTTCTCAGTGTATTAACCAGGCGTATTATTAGTAATTATCCTTTGATACATATGCTCTGTTTAAACATGGTAAGCCAGATATTCAATGTTTTTCAATTTAAGATTCATAGAACATTTAGGCACCACCAGCAGCAGTGCCACAGTGGTAGGTAGAAGATTATATTAAGGGTGAAAATCATCGCTGTCCAAAGAAAAACATGTATCTCCAAAACAGCTTTACAACTTTACAGGAGGAGAAAAAAAAAACCTTCTTCACTTTCAATGGAAGTCAATGTGTGGAGCATTTCTATTGGCTCATTCATCCAGAATTATTTGCATAGCTACAGGGTAGCTAACATGTTTTTTATTGGACAGCAGTGATATGTAATCCGAATATACAGTAGATGCATTATTCCGAAAGACCAAAACATGGTACAGATACAAATACAGATACAGGGCCATTCACTGAAATTATTGTTTTGTTGTTCTTGAACCATAATTGTCAGACCTCATGTTTCAATCCGCAGATGCACATAATTGCTATCTCCTGGAGTCTGGAGTGCAGATTTCCCAATTTTTGCAATCAGTCAAAGCAGCAGAATGAACTAGCCGTTTATTTTATTTATTTAAATGAGAGAAGTAAAGGCTCGTAGGTGAAGTCCAGGCACACTTTTTCAACAAAAGCCAAACTGCATTGAAAAGACACCATTAAAATGATGGCATGTTTAAAACACTCCTTACTTTCTGCTGTCACCATGGCGACATTAACATAGCTACATGTCACCATGTTGTGTACTGTCGTGTACTGTCCCTGATGTAATCCTGCCTTATTTTTCCAACGGCAGCATATATATATATATATATATATATATATATATATATATATATACTAAAGTAAAAGTCAGTAGCTCAAGAAACCAGTCATTCAGACATGACATGGAATAGGTCTAACGTGCTTAGCGTAAGCTGTGTAATGCGGGAGAGTTGGGTGTTTGTCTTTAGATTTACGCTATTCTCATTTCTATATATATGCAAATGGAGTAGTAAAAAAGTCCACTGGAGATCAGATTGGATCCGAAGTAACACTGTGGGGGACAGACACTTTTGACGGTATTACCCACAAACTCACCCAAGCTCTGCGAGGAGATGCCATAGTCTGCACCACTGAGGAATCGCGGGGAAGTTAAATACAGTACCTCCAGCCATTCTTCATGCTGTGTTCATTTAGGACTGCTTTAGAATGCATGGACGACTCCATGGATGACAATTTCAAGCACCTGTCATTGAGCGATGAACAGATAGTCAAAATCAGCGCCATCGGTTTAACAATTCAACTAATCGATCATCAAAATGCATTGCAGTTTTCTCTTTCTCTCTCTCTCTCTGGAAACAAAATGGGGATGTTAAAGCAAACAGCATGGGTCCACCGCTCCACAAAGTCTCTGTGTCTCATAGTAGATTGATTCTGACAGATTCTTTACCTACTATCTCCTTATGATAGAAAGCAATGAATAAAAATCAGCAGCCATTTGTTGGTCAGCGCAAAAAGCTGCGAAAGCGAAGTAGAGTTTCTTTTAATCCATGTAATAGGTTATTGACTCTAAGCCCCCGGGATCTGGACTCAAGCACACAGGTAATCGGGTTTTACTTACGTTACAGTTTAGCCTGCGGGATTATCAAAATTCTCCCCCCTTTATTTCCATTCTCTGTTCGTCTGCGTATCTTCCCTCTGGGGAAATGTAGAGCGGCAGCTTAATTTCTGCCCTTTCACACTTGAGCTAGGTTTATAGGCCGAGGGAGGTGCAGAAGCACCTGTTTATGGGCTTGTGGGATAATATTGTGTACGGTATGCTTCTTTTATGCTCGTGAATGTCTCATAGGTGGGGGAAAGAAGTCAAATCATTAAGATTACAGAGGTCTGATGTTTGTTCTCTTGTTGATTTGTACAGCTCTTAATTCTGTATTTCTTAAACTGCACATTTTAACACGCCAGCGCCCTTAATAATGTGGCCACACCAAAATGTGGTTGGTGTGGCGCAACAGATAGCACCGCTACCTGCCAGTGAGCTACCACACCATGTGGGACACTGGGGTTCAATTCCTGGACTGGGTGACTATGCAGCGCTATACCAATAGTCTTTGGGCAAGATTCCTAACACCGCTCTGGATAAGAGCGTCAGCTAAATGCTGTAAATGTAAATAAAGTAAGAAACTGTTATGTTCAGGTTCTTAGTAAAAAGGTTCTATGTTTACTTTAAACTGGAAAAAGATACTGTGCTACAATTTCTTATTAGTTAGTTCAGGGTTCAATCACCTTTTGTTTGCTATCGTTTCAGCATCAACCACAGCTTGATGATGCACCAAAGAAAAGCATGTGTCTCTGTAATTCCATTTAATATCTAAAAATAGCAATCCGTGTCCTGTATCAGTGCTGATATGCTGTCTGGCCTCAGAGTATTCGAAGGCAGCGGGAGGCAGCACTTTCCTTTACTGTGGTCTTTACTGCTTGTTAAACAGCTGCGGATGTCCACACCCAGAAAGTTTTCCTGAAAGATCAAAAAGTGGGATTTTACCCAACTACGGCAAGCAGAAACTGATCAAATTGATGCCATGAATCTCGACCACAAGGCTTCTAAATCTGTATGTTACAGGCAGCCTCTAAGGCTAGTGTTGTGGTCCCTTTCTTACATGCGAGATACGCTGTACTGCACACAATCCCTCAAGCCTGAAAACAAACCCATTTGTGAGTGTAGCATGGAAACGTAAATAGTGAGGTTGTTAGGTCCCGACTGTTTTCTTGTTAATTATTAATCTTTAAATCTTCACTCAAACACAAACTTTATTTAGCAGTTTTTCACTTTTTAATATAATATGAATAATGAAATTTAATAACTTCAGATTTTTACCCATTTTCTGCCAAAATTTGGATCACCTGTTACCCAACCCATACATATTCTCCCCCATCACATGCAATGTTCCCAACACTGGGTGGGTGAAGAAGGACACATGCCTCCTCCCACACATGTGCAGCCAGCCATCACCTCCTTTTCTGAACTGCTGCCGGACTTGGAGAAAAGCACTGCGTACCCGGCTCTGATGCATCGGCCGGCAGACGCCACTGCCAGCCAGCATTGCACTGGAGTTATGGAAGAAGAAAGTGCCACCTACCGACCCTGGAGAGAGCAAGGCCATTTGTGCTCTCTTGGGCCCGGCTGCCGATGGCTAGCAGCATGACCGGGATTTGAACCAGTGATCCTCTGCACCTCATTCTACCAGACCATTCGGGGCCCTGAATCTTTTAACACTGACTTCTGCTAAAAGTTGAGAAGTCAATATTTTGCCTTTTTGTGAGACAGTGATGATATAATGATTTTTTAGTCCAACCTGTCTAGGATAAAGATGAATGAGTGCTGGTAATGAGCATTCAGGAACTTGGGCCTTATTTTCCCTCCATCTAAAGTGTGATCTCATCTTGGTGAAATTTAAGATGGCCTCTACAACAGGAAAAGAAGCTGCTGATAATCAGCCTCCTGCTTTGTTTTAGGAGAGCTGATTGTTCAGAGCAAAGCTGGTGTGATGCGCCAGTGATGCGGCTCTCTCAGTGTTCCTCCTTGCAGCCTGTGGCACAACTCAGAGAGCTGAAGAGCTTTCTCTGCAGGCTATAAATAGTCATTTGGGAGACATTTCCGTGGGACTTGGCTTACCCCGTCATTTGCCAGTGTGGAAAAGAAGCTCATGATTATGTTGATTGCCACAGTCAAAATCCCATGTCAAAGTTTGCTTTAATTACGCTAAACAGGTGTTGCAGAGCAAGTGACAGATAACGGAATCATCAAGCGCATTTGCAAAACAATGAACATAAAGCAACAGATTTGGCTGTCGTTTTGAGCGACTTTGCATAATTATGCACCTATTGAATACCTCTGCATAATTACACATGTGCTAATGCTGGCAGAAAGCTGCTACGGTTCTGTTCAGGAAACAGCTCAAACGAAAGGGGTTCGGCCTCTAATTGCTGTCCACTCTCCATAACCTGTGACGTTATGGAGGACAACCCGGCAAAAACCTAACAAAGCTCCAAACGCGGATTGAGATGGGCCTGCTAGTCTCATAAACATGAGACTTTAGTGATATTGCCATTATATGTATGTATGTATATGTTAGTCATGTTTCAGAGGTAGGAGTGTGCAGTTAGGAGTCTTTCCCAAGGACCTCTTGCTCAGGTGAGGAACTGAACCTCAGTGCACCATACTTGGTGTTCACTTTTAGTAGTTGGTGAGTAAACATCTGCTTTTTTTACCCTTCCACTGTTTTATATGTACAAAAGACTTAACATAAAAAACAAAAAAAAACAAAAAAAATAAAAAAAACAAAAAAAATTAAAAAAATGGTCGTGACATTTTGTCACAGTCCCTAAAACAGAACAGCCACGTATGGAAGCCTATTCCTGCCAGGTAGGGGAGAAAAAAACATCTTATGCCTGAAAAATGTGAAAATGATGACTTTGCTAGTTCGGGACTTGCCATCAGCATAGGTAATGTTTCAGGAGACTGTAAGAAAGAGGGAACACAGGGAACCTTTGGCTGGAGGTCTTTGAGCTAAAAGGCCAGACCCCCCTCTGATAAGTGGAGCTAGGATTAAGAGAAGTGACTGGGTTAAAGAGAGCAGAAGGGGGTGGTGATTAGGTGTGAACACTTTGTTATGACCACATAAGGTAGAGATAGGCCTTTATAAGGTGATAGATTCTGAGGAGGAGAGGCTTCAGGCATGTTCCTCTTCCAAAAAGTAAATTATTTTATAACTCCACTTAATACAAGGTACAAGTTTTGATTGTATGCCAAAAACAATGACTTCTCAGAATTTCTACACTTATGTCATGAAAAGGACATTTCAAGATTTTACAATAATTATATATAATTTGACTGATTGTATAGAAATCAATTCTTAAATATTTTTAAGAATTAACATTTTTACTCATTGCATCTAAACAATAACATTTTCTGAGATTCTGTGTAAATAATTACTTCTTTTCTTAAGTAGAAATACTTCCTTGAGATTTTAAATGACTTTGTAGAAACGTTGACTCACTTTTTCGATATTTTGTCTGATTTTGTAGAAACCTGACTAACATTTTGGAAATTTTGTTGAAACATTAATTGATTTTGTGGAAAGAATTCTTTCTTGAGATTTTGATTTTCTAGAAACATTGGCTTTTTGTGAGATTTTGCCTGATTTTGCAGAAGCATTGATTTTGTAGAAACATTGACAGATTTCGCAGAAAGCTGACTAACATTTTTGAGATTTGTTAAAACATTAACTGGTTTTGTAGAAAAAAAAAATCTTGAAAATTTGACTGGTTTTCTAGAAATATTGACTAGGAAAACTCTCTTCATAATTAATTGATTTTGCAGAAACATTGATTTTGTAGAAACATTGACTGATTTTGTAGAAAACAAACTTGTAGAGTAGATTTTTGGTTTGTTTTGTTAGACCTGTCTTAATAGATTTAGATTCATTTCTAAACTTTTTGTTTAGAAACATTGACTTTTTTTCCTGAGAGTTTTGAGATTTCCTGAGATTATAACTTCCATTAAAAACAGATGCTTATTAGCAGATAATCCCACTTTCTCTTTGATCTGATCTGATCTAATTTGATTTGGTCAGCACAAAAAAAGATTCCAGGGCAATGTCAATACACAGCCTATTAATACAGAATGTCAATTGAATGTAAATACCAATCATTATTTAAATAATAATAAGTTATTATGCAAATGTGATTACATTTTTAGAATGATATAAAACAACACTTCAATGTATAGCAACATAATGAACTGTGACAGAAACTGAAAAGGAGCTTTTAGGTGCCTGGTTTAATGGTCGATATCTCATTTGTCTCAAGGTCGGGTAAAATGACTGCTCTGTAAGTGTGATCCTTCTAATCAGGGCAGTGAGACTGGACTTCACCTTTACATTCTGGCAGCTCTGTGGGGACCTGTGGGCTTTTCCCACTCACCCATCCCCCTCTCCTCCTGCCATGTCATTTCTAGCCAACAGGTGGCCGGCCAGAGCTGCGGGTTTGTACAGGTGCCAGCAACACGCAGCAGGGCACGGAGGTCAAGCAGGAGCATCCAGACGGAGGAGGATTTTCCCCCCAAAGACAGGTCCTGTCAGGGCTGAGACGGGTGTGGCTGTCTGTGTGCAGCACAGCCTCGCTAGCCTCCTGCCACCCAAGCTGGACAACACGTCAAACTGCCAGCCTGCAGGGGTCACGCAAGAGGCCTCACCTGCATCATTTATGATTCTGGAGCCATGCTCTCCCTGCTTGTAGATCTCTCTCTCTCTCTCTTTCTCTCTGTCACACTCTCTCGCTCTTTTCCAGTCATCCTCACTATCTCACACTCTCTCTATCTCTAGTTATCTGTTCTTCATCTACACTATATGTCCAAATGTTTGTAGACACCTGCTTTTCTAGAGCTGCTTTTGAAAAAGGCAAATAGGCAATAACAGGGAGTCTTTGTTTTCTACTTGTCTGCAAAGGATTTTAGAACACTGCTGTGAGGATTTGATGGCATTCGGCTATGAGAGCATCAGTGAGGTCAGGTACTGACAGTGAATGATCAGTATCAATCATCGGTTATAGAACAAAAATGACACTCAGACTTATCTCAGAGGTTTTGCCTGGAGCTCTAGCACTTTTAGAGAGGTCAGTTCCACTTCTCCACAGCCCAGTGCTGCAGGGCTTTACACCCCTCTAGCTACTGGATGGCATTGGGCATGGTGACTTCTGCACCTGAACTTACTCATTAATAGGAGTGTCTGGATACTTTTGCACGTATAGGGTACCTGTCTATCGCTCGCTCTATCTGCTGTTCTTCCTCTCCCACTCTCTCTCTCTCTCCATCTCCTTTTCTCTTTCGCACTACACATTTTACACACCCTGTAGCTTCATATATCCACATCCACACACCCACACAGAATTTCCATAGTATTGGCTTGGATACTATCCATTCACTATGGTTGTGGATCACTCCTTCTATTTTTTTTAATGAATTATTCTTTATTTTGAACATAACAGCTAATCATTTTAACTTTTTCCATTAAAAATGGAACTCTGTTTGCAGAGTTACTTGTGTAACCCCGGGGACTACAGAGAACACCCGGGGACTACATATAGCAACACCACATCATATAGAGGAGCCCTGGCTGAGCTGTGTAAACAAGTAAATAAATAAATAAGTGCAGGAGATGGGGGGGTTTGTCCCAGGGGGGGGTTGTGAGCACGTCGAAAAGTTTGGCACTTGTGGAAGAGCGTATCTGTAAGCTCATCTGGCGCACAGTGGGAGGCCTTTCCATCCAGAGACAACTCTCAGGACACAAAGAGAGAAAGAGAGAGAGAGAGAGGTGGGGAGGGGAGGGAGAACCAGTGTAAGTACAAAACACCAGGAGAATGAGAAAGAACTGGCTAGCTGATGCTAACTTTAACCCTTTCCCAAGAAAGTCCGTCTGTCTGTCTGTAATGGTTCACCCAGAGTCTAGAATCGGGCTGTTGAATATCTTTAACTGTACGTCATCTGCAGAATGCTGTGGGGAATCAGGAGCCTCTACACACAGGCAAAATCAGATCATGGATCCTGAAGAGATTTTTATTTTAATGAAACTTTTTTTTGCATGTTTTAATAAAGTAGTGACACTTCATGGCTTCTTATATTCTTGTATTTGCAGAGCCTGACCAACACTTTCAGCCCATCGACAGAGCATAGGATTTTTAAGGGGTTCAAATATCATAAATAACACAAAGTTACCAGTGAGCGAACATGAACGTCCTGAAGTTCCACCTTAAATCGGTGCAGCTAATGTCCTAACGTCTAACTTACTAACTGCAGTTGGATTGATTACAATGTCAGAATTCATTGCATTACAGATTTAATAGAGGAAACAGAGGTTCCACCGAGATCATATAACATTTCTATGATGCTTTTCAGTTCGTAATGTGTTTCGAGCAATCTTTCTTAAAACACACAGAGCATAAATGAGCACGGCAGCCGCATGTGGCCGGTATAGCAAGCAAACTTGCATCAATTAACACAGACTGCAGATGCGAACACGTTTAGGCTGCGTTTCGGGAACGTGTTGAACGCTTCGGGAAGACTAATCAGCAGACGGATTTGATGAACAAGTAGAATTAGAGCTGATTGCTGCGTTCAGAGCTGATCGCCTGCGCTAAACTGTACCTCAGTTATTACTGCATAGGACTATACCCTAGTATTAAGAAGAGCCCTGGTTGAATGCAAAACAGATGAACACACCTAACACCTTGCTAGATAGCTGACTACAAGTCCAAACACGGCAGAACCTGTCTTACAGTTTACCTTTCTGTTTCTCCCAACTCTTCGCTCTCTCCGTCACAAGTTCTCACTCTCAACACTTGGTGGATCAGGAGTGGATCTAGCTCAGCAAAGACTAGCTTAGCGAATGTGCTACAGATCCAAAACCATGGAGAAAAAGCTTTTATTTCAGCCTCTGCTCTTTCAACAGCAGTCATCTAAACGCTTAAGTGCCCTTTCTGTCAACCAGACTTAAAGCAATTGGTCTGGAGATAGCAGACTGTTATCCTGCTAACATAGCTAATGCTTTGTTAATAACCAGCATTGACGATGTAACACTTTTTGAATGACGGATATTAAATTGCGCTTGTGCACTTCGTTTTTCAGCATGTGAGCAAACTGAAATGTGTATTTGATCATTTTTCAGTTTTAAAATAAGGTAGGTTGAGGTGGTACAGAAGCCATGTGAATGTAGAACCTACATTCTACTCTCACAGCTTACAGCCCCTGACCCCCTGACCCTTTACCTACCATATACCGCTAATACTTTGAGACAGTATGAAAAAATTGCATGCTACCCAACCCTACATGTATATTAGCCTTACATTTGCCTCCTGCCTATAATCAAGTGTTTTCTGCACATTCTCAGTTTTGCTCTTATATGTAATGTAATTACATTTGTGTTGAAATGAGAATGTTTTCTGCACATTCTCTTTTGTGCTATTATATGTAATGTAATTACATTCGCACAAAGTGCTGTTTTAATCCGAATAAAACCTTTAACAGTTTGGCAAGTGATACATCGTCTGCGGAGCAGTGTGGGGATACAAGATTCCTGTGGTATTTTTTTTATTAATATAGCAGTTCTTTTATCAGTTTTAATAAAGAGGTGACACCTCATGACTTTGTGTCGGTAGCTCAGGAGTTAGTCCTGGCTTCATCTTTTATACATATAGGGAGGAAATTAATTGAATAATTGTTTCATTAAATTTGCAAAGCATTCATTCTAGTATTACATTTGCATAGTATTGGCAAATAAATAATAATAATAATAATTACATAATTGTGCAGTTATTTTTAAATTGTATAACAAAATGAGGTAATAAATAAATGACGTAAATACAGACTATGGGTTAATGCTGATGGAAATTAAGCTAGTTGAACAGTGTGGCCACCACATTGGTTGCCCATCTGACCAAACAGATATACCCATTTCCAGGCTCTATTGTTTTTATTTGCACACAGTGTGAGCGGCGACGTGACTGGTGTGAAGTCAGGATAGTCTGACTCAACATTTCATAACATTGGCACCTGCCTCATATCATCATAATAATTTGAGACCAGCATTAGGACTTGATTGATATTCAGTGTATTCCGTGTTAAATGAGGCATTAGTGTTCCAGAAGAGCAGACACACTTGAGGCCCACACAAAAAAACAACACCAGTAAAACCGGAGGCAATTTACACCCGGAGAAATACATGTGTTGTGATATCAAACCCACTGAACCTGTACAGTGTGATCTGTCATCAGTCATATTTACACAGAATTGGAATATTAGGAGTAATATAGCAACATTAGCAGATTCACACATTATATTCCGATAGCAAACTCCTTCACTGGCCATTTTATTAGAAACACCTGCCTTGTACTTCCTCTCACTGGACTCTTTATTAGAAACACCTACCCTGTGCTTACACTCCCTGGCCACTTTATTAGAAAGACCTGCCATGTACTTCCTCTCACTGGAGTCTTCATTAGAAACACCTACCTTGTGCAGGGGAAATTGCACGTATTTGTGAAATGCGTTCTCCGCATTTTACACATCTGTGTTGTGAACACACACACACTAGTAAAATAGGGGCAGTGAGCACACACACCCCCAGAGCGGTGGGCAGCCAACTCCAGCGCCTGGGGAGCAGAGAGGGTGAAGGGTCTTGCCCAAGGGCCCATAAGTGGCAGCTTGCCAAGCCCGGGTATCGAACCCACAACCCTGTCAACAACAGCCCGGATCTCTAACCGCTGAGCCACAACTGCCAACTTACTGGCCACTTTATTAGAAACACTTAATTTGTATGTACTCTCCCTGACCACTTTATTAAAAACACTTACCTTGTACTTCCAATCACTGGCCACTTTATTAGAAACCCCTCCCTAGTACTTCCACTCAATGGAGACTTTTTTAGAAACATCTACCTTGTGCTTCCACTCACTGGCCACTTTATTAGAAACACCGTCCTTGTGCTTTCACTCCCTGACCACTTTATTAAAAACATCTACCTTGTGCTTCCACTCACTGGCCACTTTATTACAAACACCTGCCTTGTGTTTCAACTCACTGGCCACTTTATTAGAAACACTTACCATATAGATTTATTACATAGAAGAACACTGTTGCTGCCCTGTTTGCAGGCCTGCAATCTGTGCATGTTTCCTCTGATACGAGTCATATGTTTTAAAAAAAGTCATTTGACTTAGTAGTGGACCCCATTTTGATGCTATTTTGACCCACTTTTGATTTTGCATCTATGTGAAGAACCCTTTAACAATCAAAAGAAGCATCCAGGCATCCAAATGGTTGTTTGAGTCACTGCCTTTATTAAACCTTTTAAGAATAATTTCTTAGAGAATGTGAAGTGGTTCTTTACATGCATCCATACCCACTGTTGTTTTGTGTGTCGAAGAACCCTCTTTTCAGTACTACATAGAAGCATTTCTTTCTTAAATTGCAAGCGGCTTATGCATTTGATTTTAGACTGTTTAAGGCAGTTCCACTGTCATGGTTTTCACTGACCTTTTGTTCTAGAAATTAGTTCAATTACTTAGGGAGGTGGGGGTGGCACTGATTCAGTGATATATTGATAGTATTGATAGTATATTGATAATGCTACAGTGGTAATTCCCACCTAGTGATTCAGTGTTCCCAACACAGCAGTGAAGCTAACATGATAGTATCACAGTAGTCGTACTATGCAATCTCTTTTGTCGTGAAAAAAAAATATTTTCATCCTTGTGGTCATAAACTGATCATTGATAAAATGATGCAGGGTGGCTAACACAAATCGTACCACTGTAGCACCTCTATAGCCACTCTTTTTTAAAATATTGGCTCATTTGCAAGGCAGGAAAAGCCAGAAATACAGTGAACTCAAAACCTGTACAGTCAAAAGATGTCTGACCTTCATCGATGTTCCATTTTAGCGCTGAGCACCACCATCTTAATAAGAGCATTTTTATACTGTGATCTGTCTATGGGAAGGTCAGGCTGTAGTTGTTTCGCAGTGTACGTGCAGCAAGAAGAATAAAACACCCTTGACTATGAAATGCAATGTTATATCCAATTTTTTCCACTCTTTGAAAGTTGAGTGAATGGCTGTGTTGACCGAGGTCACTCTGGAGAGCTGTGTTAGTGCTGACACTATTGAGGCAATGTTGAAAAAGCTCTATAATGATTCAGCTACACTGCTGCTTATTTTTCAGCTCTGTTGGCAAATGACTCGTCCATGCTCCGCCCATAAATACCTGATGTCGTGAAGTTGGGAAAGCTTTACAGAATGATGTTAAAAATCACAGCAGTTTATAAAACACAACACATGCTACAATGTTAAATGTCAAGAGTTCATTGGCTAGGTTCGTGAAACTCAACGGTAATGGCATTTTAGTGGTGGTTCTCAGTCTAGTGCTGTCTGTTTAATATTGCAGTCAAAGTTTGCACACCTGGTTTTGGGGATTTTCTATTTTGGTATTCTTCTCTGCAGATCCTCTCAAGCTCTGTCAAGCTGGATGGGGACCATCAGTAGACAGACATTTTCAGGTCTATGCAGAGATGTTGGATTGGGCTCTAACTGGGCCACTCCAGGACATTCACAGAGTCGTCCCTCAACCACTTCTGTGTTGTCTTGGCTGTGGGCTTAGGGTCTTTGTCTTGTTGGAAGAATATCTCTGTTCTTTGCTCCATTCTGCTTTCCTTCACTTCTGACCAGTCTACCTGTCCCAGCCTCTGAAAAACACCCCTACAGTATGATGCTGCCACCACCATGCTTCTCTGAAGGGGTGGAATTGGGCAGGTGATGAGCAGTGCCTGGTTTCCTCCAGACATGACACTTGGAATTGAGGCCAAAAAGGCCATGATGTTGGTCTTGTCTCTTCCAGTCTAAGAGTCCTTCAGGGGCTTTCATGTGTCTTTTACTGAGGCGAGGCTTTTGTCTGGACATTCTGGCATAAAGCCCAGATTGGTGAAGCGCTGCGGTGATGTTCGACCTTCTGGAAGTTTCTCCCATCTGTACAGAGGATCTCTGGTGCTCAGCCAGAGTGACCACTGGGTTCTTGGTCACCTCTCTTACCATGGAGTGACCAGCTCTAGGAAGCATTCTGGTTGTTCCAACCTTCTCCTATTTAAGAATTATGGAAGCCACTGTGCTCTTGAGAACGTTCAGTGCAGTAGACATTTTTGTAGCCTTCTCCATATCTGTGCCTCCACATACTCCTGTCTCTGAGCTTTACAGGCAGTTCTTTCCTCCGCATGGTCTATATATATATATAGACAGGTGTGTGTCTTCCCAAAGCATGTCAAATCAACTGAATTTACCACAAGTGGACTCCAGTCAAGGTGTAGAAACATCTCAAAGATGATCAAGAGAAATGTTTAGTTCATTAATGCTGGTGCCTTATAAAAGAATTAAGCTTACTAGCCAAATAATAATCCTGCAGTTTAAGGGGCTAATGCTTCTGTGTGAACATGCTGAGAGAGAGAGAGAGAGAGAGAGAGAGGTAGATAGGCAGGTCTGGATGGTTCTCAAACTCAGCTCAAGGCATGCCCTGTGTCCTAAGCTGATTACAACGATTGCGTATCAGCTTAAAACAGAAGGGGGATGAGACGACCACTCTGCTTTGACCTCCCTGGGTCCCTCTCACTCTGCCATTGTCCCACATGGCAAGGAGCATGTTTGTGCAAGGGCTCACAGGCTCAGCTGGCCGGCTGGAGAACACTCTATAACTTATTAAAAAAAGCCTAAACGAGGTGCAGCGAAAGAGGAGAGAAAGGAGGATTGCCTGCTCTTCATTTTGTAGGCAATAAGCCTGCAGATGTTTCCTCAGTCATACTGGTTCCCATGGAACTGCATTATTTGCCAACCTCACGTAATATGTTGAAATATATAGACAATATAGACATTAAGCTAGACCATATGCAGGATTTTAAATAAGCGGTCAGAGCAACGAGACTTAGCTATTATTTGTTATCAAAGAGGTTTGCATCATGCGGCGTAGATGAGTTACTGGAACTTAATAAAGACTTTGAATATGAGGTTGCAGGCACTCCCACTCACATTTACTCCTTTGTATGTGGGGCATTTCCATTAGCTTCTTAATAAAGCTTATATCAGTATCAAAATGCTGCTGTGCTCCCCCTAACCCACCCCTGAGCTTCAGTTCACAATCCATTGTTCCACATAAGCAACAGCCCACAGAGTCCACAGAGTCTAAATGTCTGTTCTTCATCATCCTGGAGAAATCTTTGGTCCTCACACTTAGCTAAATACATAGCCAGACACACATTCCATCAGATGAAATTTTCCCACTTCTTGTTGGAGTTTAACCATTTAGGAGTTTAACCCTCAGTAGTTTTAGCTTCCAGTTTCTCATTCTCATAACTACATAACTTACATAGCCGGTCATTAATAGTTACTGAATCTTTTAGAAAATTTGATAGTCTTACAATATGAAGCTGTACAAAGCTCAATAATGTGTGTTTGGTACCTGGAAGCGACATAGCATGAAGCTTAAACACTGTTGTCTTTTACTTCTAAAGAAAATCCGGCACAACCAAAACAGAGCTGCACAACCCTGGCCAGTTTCAAACCCCTGAAACCCTTACAAGAGCGGTGAAGCAGTGCTTGGAGAAGGGCCCACTGAAGGAAATTGTGCATGAGTGAGGTGGTGCTGGGCTAAAAGCTAACCCAGCAGACCTTACTACAATCTCTTCAGCTAGATAACTGCACATTGCAGTGACTGAGAAGGCAGAGTAGACCCAGAGAGTATAGCAAACACTATCTGGTAAGATTTGCAAAGCTATGCTATGGTATGCTATGTTAAGCTATGCTACATGGCTACTGTGAGCCGTCCAGTCAACTGGAGCAGAGTTGTTCATTTACTTTCTAAAAGGCCACCATAAATTTATAACCAGAACAACTGCAAATATTTGGTAGATGTATTAAATGTCACCTTTGAAGCAAATATGGGGATCTGGAAACCTTAACCTGCTATACTAAGTCCCCAGTGTTTAGCCCATCCAGCTTAAGACTGAGACATTAACCTGTAAAGACGTATAATGAAGTCCGAAAAACCCTCATCAATTCTGACCTGACCACAGGCTTGACAGGGTATATCATAGCAGCCCATGGACACACTAGGCTAACATATTTGCTGCGCAACTAACTCAATAATGATCTTATTTCATTGTGCAGTTTGAAACACGAATAACCTAAAAGAGTTGAAGGGGTAAAGCATGGCGTGTTCAACAGGAATGTCCCCAAGCACAGCTCAAGGACTGCCAGCGTGGCTCACAGCTCTGAAAAGCCGCACTCTTGCAGCGCGGCCGCTGTACTGTAGGCGGCGGGCCGTTTGGCATGCGATGAAAAGTGGGTCTTGTTTGGCCTGCAGTGGGGAGTAATTAAAAAGCGCCCAAGCCGAGCAGGCTCCTCTTCATAATTTATCCATAACAGCAGATAGTAAATAATGATCCCGCTCTAAAGAGGCGGATGCGTGAAATATTCATGCCGGATTAATTAAATGCATGTTTGCGACTCATTGAGGAGGCTCTGTGGCACATCGCTAAACTTTGGCCGAACTCAATCCAATGCAAATTCAAAGCCTTTTTGGCTTTGGGCCGGAATTACCAGGCAGTCAATATCAGGGCTGTTGACATATTTATGTAAGTGTAAGTTTGTGTGTGTTGTTTTGACTGTTCAACAGCTTCTATCAAATAATTAGGCAGAGGCCTAGTTAAGAGCATCTTATGCTTTATCAGCATTGATACTCTAGAAGAAGTTTTGCTTTTGAGGTCCATAATTCAGTGCAAATCCATGTGTTATAAAGTTTTAAATGACAGAAATAAAAGATAGAGGAAGCATCAAACTCAAATTTGAGTAGGATTTCAGGAAATCCAACCCTGGTCTGCCACAGGAAGGCAATGCTGTTAACCACTAGGCTACGCCAGCCTTAACATTCTAAAAGATAAAGGTGCTTCAAAGGTTTGTTGAGCAATACCACAGAAGAACCACTTTCAGTGCTATAAAGAGCCATGTTTGTAATAGAGGTGCGTGTGTGTGTGAGAGAGAGAGTGTGAGGAACCTTTAAAGGTCTAGGGAATCTTCATTTGTTGTAAAGATGTTTTACCAATTTAAAGGTTCTTCAAACTTACATATGATTCTTCTATGGCATCAAAGAACCATTTGAAGCCTCTCTCTTTTTTAAATTTGAGTGAGGAGTGTAATAGTAGTGTGTGTTTGTGTGTGTGTGTGTGGTGCTGGTACGAGTATATCAGGCACTGTGGTGTTGCTGGGATTTTTACACACGTCAGCATTGCTGCTGGTTCGGGAGTGGGTCCACCAACCCCACAAATCACAAAAGGTGAAGCTCTGTGGTCAGGAACAGGCCACCAATTAAAGACTAGAGGATGGTTAGAATGGCTAGAATGGCCATCAGTAGATGGTCTACAGCCGCTTATCTGTGGCATGTGATTGAAAGCAAAGATAGAAAAGGTTACAGTCATGTACATATAATACAAATGTGCTAAGCAGCATGTTGGCAAACATGGAAAATCTGGTTTTGGCAGCACCTAATCTCTTTCCTCATGCCTTCATGACACACAGCAATGCATGTTACAGTAGGTTGCCTTCAAAAGGATGAGAGAAGCAGAAGGTGCCTTTGAGAAACCAACCATCACATTTTTGCATGTTCTTTGTGTACACTCGGTCAGTTCTTCGCACGCCTTTCAAACAGGTTCTCTTAAAGTGACAGCACAGTGAAAAATCAGCCTTATATTGTTTCCCCACCTTTAAGCCTTTGCTCATCAAGTGCGATTTATTCTGACATCAGTTTTTCCATTTGAATGTGTGTAAAACTGCTGAGATCTTGCACAGTAAACAGGACTTTTTTGATGGGGAAAATGCAGCATTACTTTATTCGACCTCCGTTTGATCTGGGTGATCTTTTGCCGGTAAAAATAACTTATTCATGACGACAACCAAGCTGAAGGACTGGTTGTATACCAGCCACTGGAACAAGCAGAACTGCCAACAGCCGAGTGTCCTGAGACCACATTTAGTAAACTTGTTCATCATTCCAAACACTTTCAACAATGTTGAGGTCTGGACTCTGTTTATTGGAATATCTGTCTATTGTTCTGAGAAGACCATCAGCATATTTTTTCACTTATTTTTCTTTTGTTTGTCCCTTCTTTCCTTATACAAGTGGATAATCTGATCAGATTAAATCTCTGACGTTTTGCACAGTATATGCCAAAGTGTGTCACATTTGATGTGTATCAGCCTTCACCTCATGTGCTGGAACAGTGATGCTAATGTAACTGAGTAATGGAAGCTTATAGTACACACACACACACACACATATATATATATATATATATATATATATATATATATATATATATATATATATATATACTATTTTTAAACAATTTTATTTATTAATTATGTTCATTATTTATTACACATATCATTTTTTATTTATACATTTATGAATAATAATTAATAATAATAACATTATTATTTATTATTTGGATTTATTTATTTTATTATAACGTCTCTGTTAAAGTCCCACCTTCTCTCTGCTACTATTGGTCTACATGTACTTGCGTCTACATCAACCACTAGTCAACTGATTTTCCACCACAGCTGATTGACTACAGCCTATGTCTAAAGGCAGAAGTAATTAAGCACAAATCACTTCATCTGACTTTTTTATTTTATTAATGTTTTTAATAATTTATATATATATATATATATATATGTTTTTACATTGGCATAAAAAAACATGTAAAAGGCGGTACAACTAATTTTTCTTAAATTATCGAAATTAACTGGGCAGTGGTGGCTCAGTGGTTAGAGCGTCGGGCTATCAATAACAGGGTTGTGGGTTCGATTCCCGGCCTCGGCAACCTGCCACTGTTGGGCCCTTGAGCAAGGCCCTTTACCCTCTCTGCTCCCTGGGTGCTGGAGTTGGCTGCCCACCGCTCTGGGTGTGTGTGTACTCACTACCCCTAGTTCACTAGTGTGTGTGTATGTTTACTACCACAGACGGGTTAAATGCGGAGGACACATTTTGCTGTACAGTGACAAATACATGCACCTTTACTTTGGAGCTTACCCTTACAACTCAGGCCTACTTTAAGCCCCTTGGCCACAATGTATGCCCATGTGTCCTCCAGTGTCCTCTTTTTTGAAACCTAAAACATGGTCACCCTAGCGTTGTGTAGACTGCGTTCCTAAATCATCTAATGCTTGTTGAACTGTAATCTCAAACAGGCTTGTTTATTACACAGTTACCCGCAAATCTGCAGTATAACAACATGTCATACAGTGTCAGACACAGCGTAAGCGGGTCTTTTGAGTTTACTGAAGGACAACAGTGGTTTAACGCTCCAAAACTGTAGAAGCAAACTTCACACGCAAAACTGAGGCTTTAGGGATTAAAGAAAAGATAGCTTGCATGAGAAACGAGTGTGCTGAGAAGCCCTGGGTTGGGCTGCTTTGCATGTCACCTTTGGAGCTGAGCTGTTGGGGGCTGTCTTTACTGGCGTGTTTAGGTGTGTAGTTATTGTGAAGAACACATTAATA
Source organism: Salminus brasiliensis (assembly GCF_030463535.1). Classification (NCBI taxonomy): domain Eukaryota; kingdom Metazoa; phylum Chordata; class Actinopteri; order Characiformes; family Bryconidae; genus Salminus; species Salminus brasiliensis. Next base: position 35,201,337 of record NC_132878.1, read on the forward strand.
TTAAGAGGTATTGTATTGATAGAATAAGAGATGCATGTGTGAATGTAGGTATCTATGTGTAGCGTTGCATGTGCAGCACAAAGCATATTGTGCGTATGTATGTGTGTGTGTGTGCTCTCTGAGGGAGGCTAAAGCTCTGGGTGCTTGTTTGTTAGTGTAAGGCATCTGTTCTGGGTGTCAGGAAAAGAAGCCCCTGGCACAGTGCACTACCACACACACACACACACACACACACACACACAGCAGCAGCAGCAACTACCATACTGCAGATGGTCAAGAAAGAGAGAGAGGTAGAATGTTAGAGAGAGAGGGGGGGAGGGGGAGGTAGTGAGAGAAATAGAAAGGAATTAAAACAAAATTGTGAGAGAGAGATAATGAGAATTAATGAGAAAGAAAGAGAGAGAGAGAGAGAGAGAGAGAGAGAGAGAGAGAGAGAGAGGGTGAAAGAGAGAGGGGGTAGTGAGAAATAAAAAAAAGAATGAGAGAAGAAAATTTGAAAGAGAGAAAGAGAGAGAGAGAGAAATGGGGGGGTAGTGAGAGAGAGAAAAGAATGAGAACAGAATAGTGAGAGAGAGATAACAAAAATGAGTAAGAAAGAAGGAAGGAGAGGGAAAGAGAGAGGGTGTGGTGGGGGAGAGGGGGTAGTGAGAAATAAAAAAAGAGAGAACAAAATCTTATAAGAGAGAACAATAATAAGAGAGAAAGAGAGAGAGATATATGGGCAGGGAAGGGTTTTAATGAGAGAAAGAGAAAAGAATAAGAAAAGAGAGAGAGAGAACGAGAAGAGCAGAAGGGTAGTAACAGAAAGAATGAACAGAGAAGAGGGAGAGAGCAAATGAAAGAAGGAGAGGAGTGAGAGAGAAACAGTGAAAAGAGAGAGAGTGTGTGTGTGTGGGTGTGTGAGAGAGAGAGAGTTAGTAGGAGAGTGAGAGAAAATATGTATTTTGTGAGAAAACCAGAGCGAGGGGGAGACAGAGGGTGTGTGTATGTGGAGATCAAGAGCGTGTGTGTGTGTTTTAGGTTGGGGTGGGGGTGGGGGGGTAGAATATTGCATTGATTAGCTGAGTGATTAGTGTGTGTGTTGATTTGTCCTGCTCATTGATTTTACACGCCCACCTCCAAAGCAATTTATCCAGCCAGTCTTTTCTCTAAATACAAACTGGTGTTCATATCTGTGCCCAGGGCGTGAAGCACATCGCACACATTATACACATTACACATTACACGCCTGCAGTGATCTGTTGCACTTCCAGTCCAGAAGAATTGGTCAGTAGGTATTTGGACATGAGCACTTCATCTCTGCTTGTCCTGCATTCCCTCATTCTGCTGCAGACTTAGGCCACCGCTCTGGGTTTCCCCTCAGAACACACAAGGCCTACTGCTTTTTCTTTACTGGCTTTCACCAGGATTTAGGGTAGGTGAAGCAAGGAAAGAATGCATGCATGTGTGTATTCGTGTGCTTGCACATGTGTTTCTAAGTGGACTTGCCCTGGAAACTGATATTACCTACAGTATTAGAACCAAGGAAATGGTATTGAATGTTTGATATTAGGTTGAGGTTTAGGGAAAAATACATAGGTACTTTCCTACCTGATACATATTGGACAGCTTGTGCACCACATTTATGTTTTTTATTTTATAAAGACGAATCAGCAGAACTCCAATTACTGCCTGAGTCATGTAGACGCAGATTTTTCCAAATATCTGATTACTCAAGTGCATGTAAAATCTGATTTTCTGCAGTTACTGCACTCACTGACAGTATGTCTCTGCATTTAAATGGTTTAAAACCAAAATATACTGAAAATGCTGATATGATAAGAATGGCAACTGAACTACACCACTGACTGAATGAATGTAAACTTGCAAAGATCAGATTCATCCGATCCGTTAGAAGGCTGCACCACAACGCGCCTTTTAAAAGTACTCTTCAGCATGCTTGCTCTCTACATCCCCAGAATCCCCTAAATTTAAATGTTTTTAAATGTGGCCTGTGCACAAGTTAGGACTTCCTATGCATTGCAAATATAAATCTTTTTATAAAACTTTATACAATTTCAGACTCTTCACACCTCGCGCTAACACTCAACAACCGCAGACTCCTCTAAGCAACTGTCTAAAGTTCTGACAATGAAAGTAATTGATGGCCCTGGGGCAGGCGAAGAAGCTCAGAAGAAAACCAAGGCTGAAGCTGAAAAGGCTGAAAAGAGAATGGCTTCTACAGCAGAATGATGATCCAAAATATGAACCCATGAACTGACAAGACACAAGACAGACTGAGCACAAACTGAAGCCTTTAGAATGGCCCTCATAGTCCCCCCAAACTACACAAGCTGTAAATGCAAGATGTCCAAAAGAATATCTCAAAACTAGAGGCCTTCTATAAAGAAAAGTGGTGTGTGTGTGTTAAGCCAGGGTCACAGCAAAAATGAAAATGTCAGTTTGCCCTGGAAGACACATTCGTGTTTCATACCAGATACTGTTGATCTGCTGTGAAGTGGTTTCACTGCTCCATGGTGTTCCACTGTGAGTGAGCCCCTGCAGGTCCTGAGTGTGAGATTAGGCCTCAGCCTCGGCCACATGGTCCGGCACAGGACAGCTCAACTCAGTCTCAAATCTATTCCACACATGTCTGCACGCAGCAGCCTAAAGCTGGAGGAGAGCTGAGGTCAGGTTTTCCAAAGCTCCAAATCTCCTGCTCCGATAGAGAGGGGGGGAAAAAAAAGAAAAACGGTCAAGTCGTAGAGTGGCTTGGACATCCTGAAGCCAAAAGGCAGGCACCTTTCAAAGACACAGATCTTAAAAAGTTTTAACCTATACTATGAAGTCAAGCTTCCAAAACATGTATGGTGTTGGAAATGTGCTTCTTTAGATTTGAGCTGGAGCTAAAAGGCTAATGTTGCTTATATGCTAAGACAGCTAATAGCGCATCGTTAGCAATTGTGTGTAGACTGCATGTCTTAAGTCATTCAAATCATGTTTAGTTGTTAATTAATACTAGTTACACTCGCAAATATGATTTGTGACATTGTAGGACATCCTGTGTGTAATACCGACACTCAAAAAAAAACAGTAGCAGTGGTCTCAAAGCCTGAACTTCGGCTCTCTTTGTTTGGAGTCTCTTCTATGTAAAAGAGAGAGTGTTAAGACAGGTGCCATTGTGTTAACTCTCAGAGGACGACAAAAAAGGTCACAGCTAATTTCACTTGCGATTTACACAAGTTCTTCAATTAGCGGTGTAGCGTGTTCGGGACTCGGCTGGTAGGGAGGCGTCATGAGCGAAATTGAAGCTGACTGCTCTGCGGTGCCTCACAGTGTGAACGCGATGGATTCAGTCAGGAGGAAGCCTCCCTGCTCTGTCCTATAAGTGCCCTCCATGTTTCTTTACAGAAACCGATAGGTGACGTGGCGTGTCACATTATTCGGGATGCTACGATAAATGTGAACCCCTCACGTACATGCTTGCTTCCTCTGTACCATAATACGGGATGCTGTGGAAAGAAGGCAGACTGCTGCATTTCCATTCTACTTATGAGGAATGACCAAAACTGACAGAAGGACAGTCAGGAGGCCTGTTAGCATTAAGCGAAAGAGTTAGCATCATGCTTTCATTCACCTTTAATCATTTTAGATTCCTCAGGTAGAGATTTCTTTAAAAAGATGCCGTGCTTTGGAAAACTGAATAATGAGAACTGACATACCATTAAACCTTAAACACTTGTCTCCTCATTCATATGCAAATACGAACTTTCCAAAACCCCAAGACTGTTACACCCCTAAATTTACATACACAACGACCACTTTGTGAGAATATGCTGTTTTTGATATTTTTCTGAGATAAGCAGAACACTGTGTCAGTATCAGTGGAGGGGTCATTCACTTGATCTGTACCAGTATTCATGGAGGGGTAACTCGAAAAGCAAGGAAGCTAAAGTCAGGTAGAGTTCTCCATATCCAAGCTAGGCAAAATTCTGAACCTCAGTGGTTAGAGCACAGGGTTTTTGATGACAGGGTTGACAGGGTTCAACACCCAGGTTGGCCAAGGTTTTGGGCCCGTAATCCTTTCTGCTTTCCAGGCACAACAGTGAAGGATGGCCACCCCTCCAGGCACATGTGTTCATTGTCTCACTGTGTCCTAAAAGCTAACGCTAACCAACTGGCTACAATCTATTCAGCTAGATAGCCATGCCAAGAGGACATGGATAGGACACACAACATGACTTTATGTCAAGTTAGGTCATGTTGTGTGTCCTATCCATGTCCTCTTGGCATGGCTATCTAGCTGAAGAGATTGTAGCCAGTTGATTAACCATGTTTCTCTACAGAAACCGATAGGTGACATGGCGTGTCACATTTTTCGGGATGCTACGATAAATGTGAACCCACCTCTCTCACTTACATGCTTGCTTCCTCTGTACCATAATATGGGATGCCGTGGAAAGAAGGCAGACTGCTGCACTTCCATTCTACTTGTGAGGAATGAGGTCAGTCCACACCAAAACTGACAGAAGGACAGTCAGGAGGCCTGTTAGCATTAAGCGAAAGAGTTAGCATCATGCTTTCATTCAGCTAGATAGCCATGCCAAGAGAACATGGATAGGACACACAACATGACTTTACCTAACTACTCTAGTTAAAGTTAGGGTAAAGTAAAGTAAAGTTAGGTAAAACAGCCAATGAAACAGACCTCATACTTCCATTCAATTTTATTTGTATCTATAGGTAAAACCGGTGAAATTACAAAAAGGAAAACTGTAAAAGTAAGACCTGTTTATTTCAGCCAAAATGGTTCAGAGTAGAGTCTAGAGTAGTTATGTAAAGTCATGTTGTGTGTTGTGTGATAAACTACAAACAGATACTACAAAGAATCTTTCCATGGGCTTAGCATATTTTCCAAAATCACAAATGTACCCTTTATATGATGTTAGAATTACAAGACAAACAATTAATTGTGAAGACACACTCCAGAGAAACAATGTAGTAACAGTAAGGGCCCCATCTTACACCCCACTAACAGTCTATTTTGACACCTTCCACCTGCACAATGCTGCTTGCGAATATATGTACGCCGATGGGCACGGGGGTCTCAAAATGAGGTGTGTTTAGGTCAATTTCTGCAGCATTGCTATCTTGGCAATGGAAAACACAGGTGCACTACTGGCAGAAAACAACATAGGCAGACGTTAACAGTCAGACTTTCATTGCTGTCATAGCAAAGACACACTGACACGCCCTAAATTAATATGCATGGTGTGCGGTTGACGGCTCGCCAAAAGACCACTAAAATTGGGCCCTAGTTCTCATGTAATGCCTTGGGTCATTTGTGTAGTATATATATAACTCCAGTCATTAGCAAAACATTAGTACATCTTCCTGTAATATCCTTCAGAATAAAATTTGTAGAATCCAAGTATTCTAGAAGCATTAGAGATTTTTAGTTCTAGACGTAGAGAAAAGCTGAACAGGCCAACAAACATTCTCCACTGGTTAGTCTCACCAAAGTACTTGCAAGGAGATGCTGGCAGTGTGGAGCTTAAGACACTGTGCACCCAGCCCTACTTGGTAGTGTCTTCTTCTGTAATGTTGAGGGCAAGAAGAGGGTGTGTGGGAGCTTTATTAGAGGAAACCTAAGCGCCATAGTCATTCTGATGTTGTGACAACAATGGCATGTCTAATGCCTAGCGGTTCTAAATGTTCCCACGGTTTTGGTATGGTATATGTATAACTTATAGCTTATATAAAAGCAATGCAATGAATGTTATTATTTTCTAACCAGTAAAGCAAAGCACTGTGTTGGGACTGGATCACAGGGACAGAAAAGAATGGAGCTGTATTGGTTCTGCTCCGATGTGAACCAAGTTATTTTGGATTCTGTTTCTGAGCTCTGATTGTTTGCACAGTGTATGCTTTGCTATGGTATTCCTGTGTGGCGTGACTGAATGCCGGCCACTGCATCACTCGTCTTCAGATTCTTCCCCACAGGGAAGAGATGAAATCTTGCTCTTGCATGGGGCTCACAGCAGGCGTACACACTCTGCGGCCTTCTTCAATCACTTGTTTGTTTTGACCCTTTTGGGTGTTGCTCTTTTTTTTTTACTATGAGAGTAGCCCTGCTCGCATGATCATACCTGTGTCCAATGTCCCTGGAGTGGAAATAGTCCAGAGCTTCCAGCGTTGTTCAGCAGAGTAGCAAAAGGCTTCAGCTGCAGAGTGAAATAAGCCCAATAGGGTAAACTAGTGTCCTGTGTGTCCTGGAAGTGTTATGTGCTCAATCCCCAGGAACTGAGGAATGAACAGAGAATCCGACAAGCTGGCTTCCCCCGTCCTGTGTCTTTGCCTCTCTATCTTAAAGCTGGAGCAATAATGATTCTCCAATTCTGTAGTAGTTTGGAGAACAAGTGCTGAGTTTGGGCTGTATAGAACTGAGTTCAAGCTGTAATTAAGACAAACGAAGGACAAACCCAGACCATTACATTCTGACTTTCAGCAAGGGTTTGTCATGCCATTTCATAGTTAGTATTAGAAATATGACTTGAAAGTGTATGGTGAACCTTGCTACATTACACTGACATAACCCTTCTATAAACATGCCATGGCCAATGTCATATGGTGCCGCAAGTCAACATTTCTGTCTGTTTTGTATATATGTTTTGTAAAAATTGACAGTATTAAAAAATATGTAAGAGGAAGTTACCATTACCGATAGAGCGTGACTCTATGCTGGGTGGCTATTGCAGTGGTCACCCTTGCATTATCACGGTATTACCGTAGACTTTCAGTCTTTCAGCAGATAGTTAATATTAGTCAATTAACCCCTTAACGCAGGAAGGCTTATTACACACTCTCATGACAAGTACTTTAAATTATCATGTGATATAAACTGTCATGACAACCTATGACAGCATATGACATCTGACATGACGTGTTTATGTTATTGGTATGGCAGTGTCTATTAGTGTATTGAAAGTGTTACCGCTATTTAAAAACTATTTACAGCTCTGGAAAAAAATAAGAGACCACTTAAATTTACAACTCACAATTACATCTTAATATTAACTATCTGCAGACATTTTATTCCAGGCATTTCATTAAACAAAGCTTACTTACCTGAATTTGCAAACTATGAATGGCATAAAGTCACCCAAAAGCAATGTGAAAGACTAGTGGAGAGCCTGCCAAGACATGAAAGCTGTGATTGGCAGTCAAGGTTATTTCACCATAGTGATTTCTGAACGCTGAAGTTAGTTATATTAGTACTGTGTTGTTTAAATTTGAATAAAACTTCTTTGCATTATAATTATTATAATAATTTATTTGCATTATTTGAGCAGTTGATTTTGAGCATATTGCTATTTAGAGCAATTTCTGTCTAAACTGAAATATCTTTATTAGAATTTTAGGGGAAATGTTGTCCATGGTTTATTAAATACAACACAAATGTTAATTTCCCTAAACACATTACCTATAAATAGTAAAACCAGAAAAACTGAAACTGATTTATAGAGATATTTGTATTTGAAATAAAATCATCTACAGCCACCTATAATACAGTTATTTTTGCAAGCTGGATGTTGTTGCTTTGAGGCCTCACTGAGTGAGCAAGCAAACTCCAACTGAATTGAGCTAAACTCTAACTGAGCCCAGGTAGCTGATTGTAACTGCGCGGGCCCAATCTTAGAAACGTGAGTCGTCTATAACTAAGCTAATGTCTGACTTGTCAAACGAGCCAATCTGCTCCTCCAGCCAACCTGTCTCGGAATGAAAACCCTCACTGAAATAGAGGCGCATTGATTTGCTGTCAGGTCATTTAGCAAAGAGATGCTATTCATTCTCATCCAACAAAATAATGAGCTTGTGTTTAGCAGACACAATGCATGCAGAATTCACTTAAGGAAAAGCAGCCAAAGAAAAAAAAAAAGCCATGCTGAAATTCAGGATAAAATTTGGATGAAAAATGGAGGACGTCTGAAGTGTAGCTTCTAACACTGTGGGAAAGTGGAGATTACAAGATCATAAGATCATTTTTAATCACCTTCGCCCAGTAAAAATGAATCCCAGGCTCCTTCCACTCCGTTTCTCATCAGTGGCCTCGATGAAGGCGGACAAAACCAAGCCATTAGGCAGCAAAGGTCCCTTCAGCTACCTCGATCTTTTGCACAGCGGCTATGCGGCTCAAACAAAGGAAATGGGGTTGCCCCCGCGGTGACCCGTCTTTTTTGTCTGATATGCAGCATTTTGCCTCTCAAATCTTCTTAAGCAACATGAATGGACATTAATTTTCTGTTATGATTCCAAAACATTCCGTCCGGCCTTTGAAGCACTCGACCTTTCGCCTCTTATTAATCGCTGCTCGTGTTAATTACAGCGTTCATACCCGATCTCCCTGAATTAAAGCTTGCTGTAGTGGCATTTCCATTCTAATCATTAAGGAATGAATCTAATCAGTTCTAAAAATGAAGGAAAGTCAGAGGGCCAGTTGGCATTATGCAAAGGAGATCACATTCATTTCCCAGAGTTTGCATTCACTGTTAGCATTTTGCATTAGCATTTTGATATTATAGGTGGGATTTCACTGATTGAAATTAAAGCCAGAGGGGCAAAATTGCTTGTTTCTAAATGACACCAAGCAGAATTGATCTGTGGTCAGACTTTTAGAGATCCACGATTAAGATATTTAGAAAGTCTTCAGTGGTATTTGCACAAAAGACACTGGGCCACTAAGCCAGATTGCATAAAATATGTAGTTATTATTAAAGAATGCATTTTTCTAAATGAGAATACGGCACTTCTTTTATCATTCTCTTTTTGAAAACTAATTTTTATGCCTCAACCTCATTGAACATTCAAGACATTTTAAAATGAAGCGTTAAAGCTCTCTGGGCCTCTGAAATAAAGCTGGAGCAAGGATGATTCTCCAGTTCTGCAGTAATTTGGAAAATGAGTGCAGAGTTTAGGCTGTAATTCAAGCTGTAATTAAGACAAATGGTGGACAAACCAAGTTCATCACATTCTTTCAGCAATGGTTAGAGAGTTAGGAATAGTAGGGCAAATGTCTTTATTATGCTGGCCTCCAAAAAACTGCTTGCCCTGACTTTTTAGAGTAACAATATATATAAAAATGATGATATGGTAAAAATGTCTGGTTTATCACAGTGACCATTTTTGGTATTGAGAAGTATTGGTTTGTGATCAGTCTTTTGAAAGTTCAACATATACATATAGATGCTCTTCAAGAGACACTGTCTCAGACATTACACTGCCGTTTATAGCAAATAATGTCACAGTAACACATTTGCTCATGTTTAAAAGATGATTACAGGTTTCCTAGACATGTAATACTGCTGTGCTTCTCTCTCATTTACCTTTCTTACCTCTCTTCACTTTTAGGAATTCATTAAAGAACCTGAACCAGTTTGGCTGTTAGTGCCCTGGTTAAAAGCTAAAGTGGATTTAATGGTCTTTTCCATGTTTTCTAACATGTTTGGTCTTGCAGGAAAATCGTCAACAAAACATGTACATACATTGGTCAGCTGATTAACCAATTCATTTAAAAGGCTAGTTCTGGTCTGGTATGATTGAGCCCCATGGCAAACTCCAACTGCTCCTCCAGAGTTAGATTCTAGTTTGGACTTCCCCAACACATGTTGCTACCAGAATTTAAAAGAGTGAAGGCCAGCATACACTTCCTCAAATGTAGCCAGCCTTTGCATAATTTCAGACTGCTGTTGAACGTCACTGGAACGTCACTGGACAGCTCGACATCCTTGGAATACCACACTACCTGTTCTGTTATGTCAGCTAACAGACACCCTATCTGGCTAGCAGCATACTGATAAGGAGTGATGGAGGAAAGATGCAGTTTGTGTCAAGTGCTTGATATATAATAATGTAATATTGACTATCATAACTTGATTTAAGTAAACAAATCCAAAAGCAGAAATTAGGCATTTTAAAAATTCTGCATGGCATGTGTTGTTGAACTTCCGCAGGCTGTGTGTGCAGGCCATGAAGCTACCTTTAGTGTGACCTGAGGTTTTCCTCTTTCACACACACCTCGACTGACACATCACAGTCATGCCGCAGTGACAATGGCGCCCGGACAAAGGCAACCTGTCTGTTGTTGTGGAGGGAGTCACCCGCCAGTCTTTATTTCAGCCCGCTAGGCAATCCTTTCTGCACAGACAATTAATATTCAACCTGATAGGATAAAGGGTGCGAAGGGGGAAAGCACATCACAATGGAGGCAATTTAACGTGCCAAGCGAAACCGCTCTGCCGCTGTGGAAGCATTACTCATCTCAGGCCTTGCGAAAAAGGCCAGGCAGGTCACTTCCTCTTCCAATTGCAGTAAAAGCGGCGCCTGAAGCACTCCGCTGTTTATGTTCTTTCAGACACAGCCCCAGACATACCTACACTCTTCTGGAGAACAGCAGTTATGGCGCGATATTTTACCTCACTCTGGTATGTTCACGGTTGCCACGGCCACTTAAACCACTCCCCCACCCGCTGCGTGCAAACATGTAAAATAGGGCCGATGCCACTTCTAACCAATTGCTGGCCCTCACACGGCTGTTGACCTCAGAGCTCTCCTCTAAATTTCACCGGAGTGAAACTGGACCTTCACCCTAAATTATTCTTACAGGGACCCCTGGAGAGCCTGACTTTCTGCCCTTTCTGCACCCAGAGCAATCTGGACGCCAGCCGGGCTGTGCGAATGAATGTTACAAAACAAGAATTACACGCTGCAAATGTGATATCTTGGCAACTGAAAATCTACTAAATCGACATTGATAGTCATATCAAGTACAACATGTGATTGTTGTAAGAAACTGTCATGTTCTATATGCAGGTCATTTTGCTTGTTTCAATAAAATAAAAAATCAAGCAAAATGATCTACCAATAGAATTAGACTTCTGGAGATAAAATTTTACCTACTTAAAATAGGTAAAAACATCAATAAATAAAAGAAAAAATCTTGTAATATTCTTAAATTTCGATTCATTTCGAAATAAGAAATTAGATTACTAAATTATATTAAATGTATTTACTAGATCTTACAAAATATCATTCTTTCAATGTAACAAAGACATTTTAAATTTCAAAAAGTTAAACTTTTTATGTGCAATGTTTTAATTATGTGTAATTTTGCTTGTTTTGGCCAGGAAATGTTTTTTAAACAGACCTGTAATCTCAGTAAGATTGACCTGATAAAATAAAAGATAATAAAATGTTAAGATAATAAAAATGTTTCAAATTAAAAATAACAATCTGATGCAGTTAACTGAATATCTCTTCTTACTTTGATTCATTATATTTATTTCTTATATTTATTTATTTATTTTTATTCTTATAAGTTCTGATTAGTTCTTCTTTTCAGTCACATATTCTTGCCAATTACACTCCAAAACAATGAATGAACCTCATGCTGGACTTCCAGCATCTCTAAGTTTAGAAATGCTCTTTAAAGCAGCATTTTGTGCCGATTAGTATTATTGCTCGTGGGCTCCCTCTACAGTTGAGGAGTGTAGTTGACTTTTACACCACTGCTGTGGATACAAATCACACTTAAAGTTACACAGTGAAGAGTGACAATAATACTTTTTAATACTATCATTATCCCCATTGCAAGTTGGTGGAACATCAACATGGTAAATTTGCTACAGATATGGTTAAAGACATTGACAACATTCAAGCCCGATCCAGGTCCTTTAAGTACCTTTTATAACTGTGCCACATTGCATCCGTTTGTACAAATGACAGTCTGAAAATCCCCACAACCCTTAAAATTGTGTGCAAATTTAATAATTAACAGACCAGACCAGACCAGAAATATAGTCTAAAATTACTAAAATTATATTTTGTTTATATTAACTTCAATTAAGAATGAAAAAGTATTTTTACCTTTAATGTAAATTTACCATTTTGGGCATTTACACAGGTTTCTTAGGGCAGCAGTAGTAAGCAGGTGTTTGTTGTTACTTAACAGTGTGAAATGGTTTGAGGAAAGGGTGTTATGATTTATGTATGTAGTTATGAATGCAGTGCTTCTCAAACTGGTCCTCGGCGATATGCTGGGTCGGGTGAAAAATCTGGCCCAGGGAGGGAACAGCTAGAGACTGCACTGCATTTAAGAACGATTTTTGTAAATGGGGTGTGTGAGCTCTCACATGGTGTAAAGGTTCTAGGAGGAGCACTTAAATTGATAAAGATCCTGTAGAATTAAGGTAAGGTTGGCTTTTCCCATTCTCAAATCTCTTTCAGACATGGTTTCTTAGAGAAAAGTAATTCTTCTGTTCCACATCTGACAGAACCCCCTATTTTAAGAGGGCAGTACAAACCTACTTTGGGAACACATTTCTGTGAAAATGGTGGGAATGAAGTTTCAGCTTTCTCTGTGCCGACCACCCTCAGAAATCTACCCCCTGCCTGGTCTAAACTAGAACTTAACAAACTAATCCTCACTCTGACATGGTGTGTGGCGCAAGGTTAAAGACTTTGGATATTGTAATAAGGGGATTTCCATACTAATGGGGAGGGGGTCACCCAAACAGCTAGGCCCCAATGGGAGGTTTTTTAGAATTTGCCTGGATGGTTTTGCTAGTGTGTCGCAGTGTCAATATTTGAGTCTGCTGACAACCCTGACGTCTTTATGCGCCTGTCAGGCCTTGCCACTTTATTTGTGACGTCTCAATCGAGGCCCGTCTGGAGTTCCCTTTCTTTGGGATTTTTTTTTCACACAGGGCCTTTTTCTTTTGCTCTGAAAAGGAGACTTTTCTGACATTACTTCAGGGCCGCTCCGTTTCCCGAAGTTTATCGACAGAAAATTAATCAGCTGCAGCTGTCTCTTCAGATAAGTATTACCTTGACTGCTTTTGCTTACTAATGCAGTTCTCAGCCAAGCGCTTCCTGGCCGAAGGATATCGTATAGATTTACACAGAAAGTCCATTTTGCCTCATTGAATCTGAATTATTAATATTATCCATCCTAAGAGAGTTATATATACACACCAAGTGTAAAAATGCGTGCACTTTTTATGCTTGTGGACGGGAGGGGAGTGGGGGAGTTATGGCTTTGTGAAGGATTCTACCTTTATTCCTTTTGACTCGATACACGCCAGCCCGCGTCTGTCCTCCTCTCTGGACTGCTCAGGGAGGCCGTGAACGTTCTCAGGGCTGGAAAAAGAGACAAAAGCTAAGCGCGTTCAGAAAGAGTGCTGCCTGTATTTGTGTTTAACAGCTGAATTTTTTGTTTTCAGGCACAATTAGAACCTTAGTCCATTTTCCACTTTTTCAAACATTTACTAAACCTTGAATTTGCTCTATTTAAATCTGGCAAATGGTTGGAAATTGATATAAGGTGTCACAGTACCACAATGCTTACTTTGTTCACTTTTTTTTAGCAAGAATTGTGTCAGCGTAGATTGTAGGTGAACCGCAGATTCAGTGCCAAAGTTTAACCATGCCTTCTGCTTATGATTATGTGGGAGAAAGCTGTAAGAGGGGTGGGGGGGGGGGGTCTGAGGAGGTATGGGCTGGCTTCTGCTTTGTGGTGGGAGCCAGTTCCCCCTCTGATAAGTGGAGCCAGGAATGAGAGATATGACAGAGTTAAAAGGAAGGTGACTGGGTGGTGGAGGGTTGCGAAGACACGTGAACAAGGTAAAGCTGATGTTTATGGGTTGTTGGATTAGCAATAACATTTAGTTATTTCATAACTCTACAATGTGGAATGCAGTTTTACTGTACAGCTGCTACTTTTTAAAGTAATAATCCCCTACATTTTGATGTGTAGCTTTAGTGAAAATATACAGACATACTGGTTGTGTGTCACGTGAATGGAGCATGTGGACCGACTCGTGTGTGTTTCAAAACGCTGCACCACAACAAAGCCATATGACAAGAGATGAAAGCATTGATAGGATAAGCAAAATGCTAACATGGTCCTTAAACAACTGTGTAGTTACACATTACAAACATATGCAGCAGCAATGTATCTCCTGCACTGTATCTCCTGCATTTACCAGCACTCTTGGAGTAACTGTAAGTTGCCATGTTACAAGGACAAGATACAGTAAAGACATTACCACTGTTTCACTGCAATACTTACTGATGGAGTAAGGACAAGTTGCAGGAAGGACAAGATGTAGCAAAGACATTACCACTGTTGGAATAAGGACAAGTTGCAGGAAGGACAAGATACAGTAAAGACATTACCACTGTTTCACTGAAACACTTACTGACGGAGTAAGGACAAGTCACAGGAGGGACAATATACAGCAATATATATTACCACTGTTGGAATAAGGACAAGTTTCAGGAAGGACAAGTTGCAGGAAGGCACTTACTGACGGAGTAAAGACAGGTTGCAGGAGGGACAAGATGCATCAACAATATTACTGCTGTTTCACTGCAATCCATGTCACAGTAAGGACATGCTGCATTTAAGGCATTAAAGACAGAGGCACAACACTTACTATCCAATAATGTAAGATCATGTCTTACTGTTGCAGTAAAGACATGTTGCATCATAGACATTTTTTTACTGTTTCACCACAACATTTATCACCACAGCAAAGACATCGCCACTCTTTAACGTTACACCTGTGTTTGTAGTTATGCTGAAATGAGGCACATTCTTTATAAGGGTATTTCTGCAGCTACAGGTACTCAGGCTGTACTTAAGGACATGTCAGGGTAACATTTTAGACAGCTGAAAGTACCTGTAGCTGCAGACATACCTTACTAATGAATGTGTCACTTTTCAGAAGAAAACTAGAAATGTAGGTTTGAAGTTCACAGATCTTATCATCTGGGCTGGAGAGCTGCAATTGCACAGGCCAAAGAGTGTGGTGGTCCTGCAGTGGGTGTGAAAGCTGATGAGTGTACAGTGGTTAGTATAGTGTAGCGAATGGCACTGCTGTCCTCTACATGGTAGTATGAGGGTTGATTCCCCACCACGTCAAGAACACTATATTATACTATCAGTAATAGCCCTTGGGCAAGACCCCTAACACTACACTCGCCAGCCTCTTTAACACGATTAGACTGCTCTGGATAAGAGCGTCTGCTAAACGCCATAAATGTAAGTGTGTGTGATAGAGGGTTACTTAAGCAGGCATGTCCAGCTATCAGGACCAGGCTGTCAGGAAGAACATGCGCAATCCCCTGACAGATTAGTTGGTGGGGGCAAGCATTCTGGTGAGAGTGAGATTACAGCTAGCGAAGTGTGTTTGTGTGTGTTAATGTGTGCATGTAGGAGGTGGGCGTACTTTGCTGGTGTTAAGAGAGAAGTAGGGTGATAAAATGGAATGCAATGATGAGTGCTGTTTAGAGCCCTACATATAGGAGAGCTCCATGTGTGTGTATGTGTGTGACCTGTTCCTAAAATTTCATTTTTAAATGGCCCAGGAGGACAGGAACGTGTGTGTCAGGGTCAGTGTGTGGGCTGATCACCCTGTGTTAATACTTTAGATAGCAAGACAGGGTCTGGGAGGGTACAGTAAGTACACATGCACACACACACATACACACACACACACACACACACACTGCTACAGATATCATCAATGAGAGATTAGTCTGTTTGCTTGCTCCATTCTCGAGACCTGCTTGTGTGTGTATGTGTATATGTGTGTTTGTGAGGGAGAGAGAAGAGGTGAATCAGTAGAGAGAGAGAGAGAGACAGAGAGAGAGACAGAGAGAGACAGAGAGAGAGAGAGAGAGCTCAGACAGTGTGCCTCTGATCTGATCTCATCTGATCTGTAACTCAGACGTCCAGTTACTGCAGAACAGCACACCCATTGTAATATATGGCAGTGAGCTACAGCACAATTAGAGTGGACAGCCAAAGTGTCCAGTTGAGTTGGAGTTATGACCCTGCTCAGAATTACACACTTTGCCTTACTGCACAATTCTGAAGCTTTAATGTCCAATCAGCTCCTAACTGACAGTGAAATCCTGTTTATTGTCCAGATACAACATTAAACAGTCAGTGGTGATGTCTGTCTTTCTCGTCCTATTTTTCTCTTTCTGTATTGCTCTCTCTCTCTCTCTCTCTCTCTCTCTCTCTCTCTCTCTCTCACTTTATTCCTGACTCTCTCCTTTAGCTCTTTCTTTTTATTTCTCTATCTTTCTCTCTCACTTCTTGCCCCCTCTCTCTTATCCATCTCTTCTTTGTTTCCCCATCCTTTTCTCTTTCTCTTTCTCTTTCTCTTTCTCTCTCACTTTTTACTTTCTCTTTTGTTCTCTCAACGTCCCTCTCTCACTCTTTCGCTCTCACGTCATCTTCTTTCTCCCAACCTCTCTCTCACTCTTTCTCTTGCTGTCTCTCTCATTCTTTCAACATTTTGCTCATTCTTTCTCTTCTTTCTTTCTTTTTCTCTCACATTTCCTCTCTCTCTTTTTCCTGACCTCTCTCCCTTACTCTTTCTCTCACTCTTTTGTGCTTTCTTTCTCTTTCTCTCACATTGTCGCTCTTTCTTTCAGCCTCTCTTAATCTTTCTCTCTCTTTCTCTCTTATTTTCTCCCAATCTCTCTCCCTCTTTCTCTCACTTCTTCCTTAAGCTCTGTCTTGCTCTCTCTCTCTCTCTCTCTCTCTCTCTCTCTCTATTTTTTATACCTCTCCTCTTTCTGTTTTCCCTTCCATGTCTATATCTGTCTCTTGCTTTTCTATCTTTTTCGTTCATTTCCTATTCCTCTCCGCCCACCATCTCTCTCTCTCTCACACACACCCTGAGGTCTATTCAGATCGCAGTCCTGTAGTGCTGGCCTTTTTCCTCAGACTCTGCTCCATTGTTTTCTGTGTTATTGATTCTAACCAGGCTGCTCCGTGTCACCGCTACAAGCTCCCATTTGTCCGGATTTGCGCTCCCTCTCTTTCCTCTCTCTCCTTCTGCACCCTTTTTCTCCTCCACCCGTTTCCTCTGCCGTCTGAATAATCTCTTTTCACTAAAGTCTTTAAAAGCCTCACCCGTCCTCTTATTGAATTACTGTCAGCTGCCTGTCTCCCATGCAGTTTGGGTTTGCATTTCGGGTTGATGTCCATTCAAAAATTTACTGCTGACCATTTGCCAAGTCTGAATATCAGCATTGGCCAGCTGAATCGCTCCCAGGCCGGAACAGAATAACAGCACCCTCTAGGTAACTTTATGCCACTTGTTTTTTTTTTTTTACTGAGGTGAACTATACTCACTCAGGACCCATTGCAGCCCCCTCCCACACATACACACTTCCCAAGACCTTATAATTTATATAGCACCTTTCTTAAATGCAACAGACTTTCCAATAAGTAAAAAAAAAAAAAACACACACATGCACACACAGAGTTTTCAACTGGCTGGAAGAAAACCTCTTAATAGCAATGTAAAACATAATAGCATACTCATAGCTCATAGTCCAATCATAAACCTAGCTCACAGTCACAATCAAACACCTGCCTCACTGTCCAGCAAACACCTAGCTCACAGTCACAATCAAACACCTGCCTCACTGTCCAGCAAACACCTAGCTCACAGTCCAATCAAACACCCACCTCACTGCCCAGCAAACACCTAGCTCACAGTCCAATCAAACACCCACCTCACTGTCCAGCAAACACCTAGCTCACAGTCCAATCAAACACCCACCTCACTGTCCAGCAAACACCTAGCTCACAGTCTAATCAAACACATACCTCACTGTCCAGCAAACACCTAGCTCACAGTCTAATCAAACACCTACCTCACTGTCCAGCAAACACCTAGCTCACAGTCCAATCAAACACCTACCTCACTGTCCAGCAAACACCTAGCTCACAGTCTAATCAAACACCTACCTCTCTGTCCAGCAAACACCTTGCTCACAGTCCAATCAAACACCTACCTCACTGTCCAGCAAACACCTAGCTCACAGTCCAATCAAACACCTACCTCACTGTCTAATTAAACTCCTAGCTCCCAGTCCAATCAAACTCTTAGCTCACAGTCCAATCAAACTCCTAGCTCACAGTCTAATCAAACTCCTAGCTCACAGTCCAATCAAACTCCTAGCTCCCAGTCCAATCAAACTCCTAGCTCCCAGTCCAATTAAACTCCTAGCTCACAGTCTAATCAAACTTCTAGCTCACTGTCCAATTAAACTCCCAGCTCACAGTCCAATCAAACTCCTAGCTCCCAGTCCAATTAAACTCCTAGCTCCCAGTCCAATCAAAGTCCTAGCTCCCAGTCCAATCAAACTCCTAGCTCACAGTCCAATCAAACTCCCAAGTTGCGACCTAATTAAACTCCCAGTTACTGATCCAAACAAACTGCAAACTGCATCAAACCCTTGGTTGAAGATCCAGTCAAACTGTTTGCAGTCCAAACATACTTCCGTAAGTTAATAAATAAGGAGATCGGCCACTGGTTGAAACATGAATGGGAGTTCTTGTAATGCTCAACATGGTGCCTTTCAAAAAATGACCCAGTAGGCTTGTTGGTTATGCCGCGAGCAGAAGAACCCCCCTGGATTTAATGATCTGCGCAAATGCAGTAGCCGAACATTACAAACTATTTATGAGGTTTTATCCAATTTTATCAGTGACTTCTATGTTTTTGAAACAGTAATCTGACTTTCGGTTTTCAGTATTTAGAAGTCTGGTATGATCAAAAACAAATCAAATCAAAATAATTATATGTATAGCGCAATGTTCATATCTGTTCCCTACCTAACTACAGTATCTACATTAGCTAACTTCAAAAAAAGAGTTCCACTACTTTCCAAGTTTCAGTTTAATTTTCCACTTTAACTTGTAAGAACATTGGAACTGGTTTGATACTATATGGAACTAGAGGTTCTCTATCATAGAGGGAAAAAAACATTCAGAGGGTTATTTGAGTTGCCATGATATATTATAGAACCACTGCTTTTACTAAAGCTTTTCTGAAGCTAAAAGGTAATGGTTCCATAAAAGATTATAACATATGAAAAACTAGCATTTAAATGGGTGTTTCCCATAAATGGAAATTTATTGCGTAAGATTCTTTCATGAACTATGTTAAAATGGTTCCACTGTTTGAAGAACTCTTTTTCAGTAGTAGGTTGAAACCTTTTTTTTCTTTGAGTGTATCAGCAGCAGTGATGTACTGCATCCATACACCTAGAACTGTATAGCCCTTTGTCTGAGGCTCATGTCTCTGGATAATGCCACTTTACCCTTGAACATTCCCAGCACCTCCTCTTGGGGAGGTATTCTTATGCAGTCTGCCTGCCTCTGTGTGAAAACTGGGTCTTTACTTACTGAGATGAGGAAAGTATTTTTTTCTCTTCTCTGCATTCTCATGGTGCTTTCACACCCAATTTCCTTGGTCTGAACCTGAATCAAATTTAGTTGGGTATATTTTGACAAGTGTGCGCAGTCTACCTATCTGTTTCCAAGTGAATGCTGCTTCCATCTGCTACAAGTAGGAATGCATTTTTATGATGATCCACACCAATTATGGGGCCAGTAACCAGATAAAAGTTAAATTGAGCTAGTTCATGGTCATGTGAGTTTTTGTTGTTATGATCATGTTTACTGTTTCTAGTTTCATTAATTCATGTAATATGATTAAGCAGGCTTCAATGTTAAAAAGATGAAGAAGAAAAAGAAAAGAATTAATTCAAACAAAAAGTAGCTAGAAATAAATTTTAAATAAAAAGCAGTACTTGAAAATGACAGTACTTCAAATAAAAAGTAGCAGTAGAAACACATTTTAAAATAGTGCTTCACATAAAACATAGTACTAGAAAAACATTAAAAAAAGATAGTACTTCAAAAAATATTACTAGAAACACATTACAAATATAGTACCTAAAATGTAGTACTACAAACCAATTTAAAAAAGGTAGTATATCAAAAAAGTAGCACTAGACACAATTGTATTTCTAATAAAAAGTTGCACGTAAAAACATTAAAAAAGATAGTATTTCAAATAATAAGGAGCACTGACAACATATTTAAAAAAAGATAGTACTTTACAATTTGATTTACAAGATTTTAATTTATATATCATTATATATCATTCATTTATTATTTATAATTTATTTATGTATTCATTTTATTTGTGGTTTACCAACATTTTGAATTTAATTGGTAAAATCAATAAAAAACTAACTTTCTGCTCCTATTTACTTCAATTTGAACAGTTAGAACCGTTTGTTGCTGTAAAAAGTTTCCTATGCAACAAACTTGACTCATTAAATTTACATCCTCAAAGTTTAGATAAACCCAGCCCACTAGCTAAATCTCTTATAGCCCTAGACCTATCTAGCAACACAGTAAAATTTATCCACACATTAGAATCAAGGAAGCCAAACCTAGGAAAAGCAAACACTACACAGGCTAACCTGCTAACACTATCTAGTGAATATCCAGTGAAGATTCATTTTTGAATACAATTATCAAACATTACAGTGCTAAAACAAAGCTATACTTTAGTATGCTGTGTTACTGCAGTTCGTGTTAATCTGAACACTGGATAACCTGGGGTAATTCAACAAAATTCCACTGGTATTTTATCCCATGTGGATTGTTATGGCCAGTTAAACCCTTGTTCCACATTGGATCTCACTCTTTAAACAGATTTGGAAACACATTGAAAAAGATAGTACTTTAAATAAAAAGTATTTTTAAACTGCTTTTAATTTAAATGAATTTCAGGTTCACTGAACTCTAATAAACTAATAAAAAGGAAGTTCTTTTTTTATGTGCAGAAAAAGGGTACGACCATTTCAGCAATCATATCATTAAAAGTTGCCTAATAATCAAGAGGTTGAGTTGACAGTATATCTGTATGTTTTAGCCAGAATATAGAGAATGTATAGGATATGAGAAGCTATATGACTGAAATACCATATATATACATCAGGAATGGCAATTACAGAAATGCACAAATCTGAAGTATAACTTGCTGTAGAAACCAAACCAAAAAAAACAAAAACAAAAAACAACAACATTTAAATCAGGAACTGCTTTTACATGCACAAAACATTCCTTTGCACAAAGCTGGTCTCCATAAGGCTGCACCCGAGTTTTGATGAACTGGCCTATGGAGTCTGCAGCATGTGGAATATATAGGAGCATCAAGACAATATATCAGCAGAAGGCTACCTTGAGCATGTATACAATAACAAGATCTTTAGCTGTTTCAGTGGCTGAATATGAATGAGAATACGCTGCCAATGAGGCTGAGGATGCGGAATTTGAATAGGCTCAAAGCTAAACCCACGCCTTCGTTCTGTAAGAGCCACACAAAGTGCACAGCAAAAAAACGAACCTTTCAAGGACTTTGCTGAATGATACTTTTGAATCCATCAGAGCTGCCACAGCATCTACATGCATACAGCTCATCCAGTTTAATCATTTCCAATTACTACCCCCTTCCTAGTATCTAATCTAATAATAACTTAATAATAATAATAAAAAAATAATTATAATAACTATAATATTTAAAAATCTAATAATAGTACCTAGTATCCCCTATTATCCCCGATACCCCCTATTGCACAATGGCAAGCTCTGGGAGGGTGACTCCTGGCATGTGCTCGCTGTTGTAGTGTAAAGTCATATGAAGCACTAGCTTATCTTTTTTGATCTGCCGCTATCATAACCTCGCTGGACAACTGAACAGTCTTGGAAGGGTCATCCTGCAACTGCAATTTTTTAAGGCTGTCTGTCAGAAGAAGTTTGGTGTAAAATCTTTCATTATGGAGAAACTTTTACCTCAAAACTATCAAACTGTCAAAACTAACAAGGTCTAAGGTGTCCGGCAGCATTTTATATGTGCTATGGACTTCTACCATTGTGTCTCTGGGGAAGCTTAGTAGTAACACTGTCTTAAAACTAACCCCACTGTGTGGAGGCTGCACTTTAGCCTCACTGTGTCACTGTGAGCTTTTTACATGTTTTAAAATGATGCTCTATTACAGCCACTTAAGCTCTATTTAAAAGTTGTACATGGGGAGGTGGAGTAATGCAATTATTACCTCTGTGAATTAAGTCCTGAATGCGTCATGTCAGTCATTTGTACGCACTTTTGTAAAACAAGCCATAAAAATAACCTCGGGTTATATTAATCCTGTGTGAATCCATATGTGGGTAAATATTCCATCATATCCATCATATAAAGTATGGAGGCGCTCAAGGAGGTGTTTAGCACAGATACTTTAGGGTGTTCAAGACTCTGTTAAACTTCAGTCAAATCCTGAAGACCAACCAAAGGGCTCCTCATAGGTGAGAGGCTGCTTGCAGCTTAAGGCAAGTCATTACTAGCATGGCCTATAGCCTGCATACATGTTATGAACATGTAGCTGCAAAATATCTAACTAGAATTTCTACTATATTACTATAGTTATTATTACTATAATTATTAAGATTATTACGATTCTTTTGAAAGTGACAGCATTGTGTCTGTCAGGTGACCACTCCCATCTCAGTCATTTACGCTTCTTATCCTGTGCAAATCGGGATAATATACAGTTGACCTGTAGTAAAATTACATTACTCTACCTCCCCATGCAGAACTAATCCCCTCTGAATAGAGCTTAAAAGTGAGATTTTAATACTATTAAATGTTATTTATGTAATATGTATTAAAGAAAGACTGAATTCTGACACACAATGTGAAGTTATGTTATTACTTGGTCTTGGGAGAAGGACCATGCCCTGAACTCATCCTCATTTCCAAATCTCTATACGTATATCCTCCACACTTCACCGCCGAGACGAATATCTTCACCACCCACCACCGCCCAGTCTCCTCCCTTTTAAGCCTTTTTCCAAGCTATGGGGTATGGTATGGTATGACCAAAAAGCCGCCCCGAACTCCAGCCCAAAAGTTCTCTGAGTTACGTCCCTGTCTCAACCCTTAGATATAAGACATATAATAAGGGTAAGGGTATATTCTGAAATAAGGGTAATAGGTATACACAGTAATGTGGCTTTTTACTATTGCACTATGTTGAAGAGAGAGAGAGAGAGAGAGAGAGAGAGGACTTAACTTAGCCTCATCTCGTAATCTCTGTGCTATGACACTCGTCCTGACCTCGCTCTCTCTTCCACTCTCCGTGGTTACACCCACAGCGCTAATCTGACCCTGACCTCTACACTGAGGCGCTCTCCAGCTCAGGTGTGCTGGGTTGCACTGCTGGGCTATCAAATGAGCACACACCACATACAGATGTTAAAGCATCTGCTCAGTCCATTTCACCTTTCCACTTCAAGAAGTATGCTCCAGGCACTGTTTGTCTCTGTACACACATTGGCCACTTTATTGGAAATATGTAGTTTAAAGCTCTGTCCTGGTGTTGTTTATTGCACAGTTTGAAGGCATTTGATGAAGAAGGTAGGAGTTTCTAATAAAGTGACCAGTAAGTGGAAGAACAAGGTAGGTGTTTCTAAGAGTCATAGCACAGGGTTAGCTGAAGACAGACAACTGAGGGTCAAATGAAGGGTGATGGTCTGTAGATGTTAACCTTACCTCCCATTAAGCAGAGCTGGAACTTTTTCAGGGGTTTCCCCCAAAGGAAGAGTAAAGAGTTGACAAAGGAACGAAGGAAAACACTTCGCCCTGAGATTCACTCTTTTCCAAAAGGGTGAATGGTCAAAGGTCTCCCCCCCCACTCCTCCTTAAGGCGCATTACATCACTCTGGCCATGCTGTCCCCTCTCCTCTCTCTCTGACTGTCTCTGGCTTTTTTTTATGTCTATGTAAACACAGCTGGCGTGTTGACATTAAAGGCTTGTGCTCTTTTGAACCTCCTTAAAAAATGGTGGACCTATTTTTTTCCCTGCCACCAGAGCATGCAAACACACACACACACAAAAGCAACCCCCGCCACGCATCCATCGCCTAACAACAATCAACAAGCATGCGATGGGGTACGTAGCGGAGCGTGCCGGTAAACAGTGATTCAGCCTTAATGAGGGTGCTGTCCAAGCACTCAGCAAAGGCAAGAGCAGCCTGTTCACAGCGCTTCACTTTAGACGAGTGACTCCAGAGAGCAAAATGGGAAAGAAGAAGCACAGATTTAGCTAATTTTCCTGATTAACATAATGAGAGGAAAATCTCATCTTGTTGTATAGGGGCCTACATGCATGATAAACTGGGAAAGAAAAAAATCATGTAAACAATCTGTAAGAGGTACAGAGTACAAGTTCTTTTCGAAGCATTTCCGCTGGTTGCTTTAGCACAATTTTCAAGTTATGCAAAAAGGCACAAGAAAGACAAAAATGAAGATACAAAGTTTTGCCTGGCAGCAAATATATATGTAGACATGTTCAAGGATGATGACAAAAAAGTACTTTGTTGAAAAAATATTATTATTAGAAAATGAAGGTGATTGTGCTGTAAAAATGTGCATAACATTTTAATAGAAACCAGATTTGTTTTCATGTTATTTATGTAAAATGTTAACTTTAATCGTGCTAAAATGGTTTCTAGCCTGGTTAAAGGGTTCTCCATATTGGTGAAAAACCTTTTGTAGATGCTGTTGTTAGGCAGTAAAAAACATTATAGGTACAATAGGTACAAGTTAAAGTTTATATGGTATAAAGTTAAAAAAATAAATAAAAAAAATAATATATATATGCGTATGTATATAATGCAATTTGTTAAACTAATAAACGATGACATGAGTTCCAAAAGTCAAAGGTAAAGATGAAAAAAAAATTTAATATCTTATTTACTGTATTACTTTATTTCCATTTTTTACAGTTTCAGAATAATAATACATAATACAATGGTCTAGACGCAAAGGTTTAGCCACTCTGTATGGTATGTATTTAGTAAATTTTTGCTTTTTGCTGCCAGCCAAAGAATCTTAAATGAGGGTTTTATAAAACCCCCCCCCCCAAAATAACCCCCCCAAAAAACAAACACATACATTTAGTTTAATTGGCATAAGTATAATGTCTTTCTGTGACATTTTCAATGTATGGTTAAGCCTTAAAAGTATTGTGACATTTTTATTATAAGGCTATTCATATGACACAATTATTACAAAAATTAATTGTCATTCATTGTGTGGTTAGTGAGGAATTAAATTAACATTCCTACTGGATTCTGTAGTGACAGTTCTGACAGAGTCTGCACTTCTGACTTTTTTCTGTCTGTTTCTCATTCAAGAAAATGACAAGAACGTAGAAAAACCATAAAGGATGTGTTTTTGTCATCTCTGCAAAACAAGACTGTAAACACAGCAATAACTTCTCATCATTCAATTCAGATCATAACAAAGTGTCTCCTCTTCTACTTGCGGGCACAAACGTGGATCTTATTGAAAACTTGCACTAATCTGCACTTTCTACAGAGTCAACTTGTTTCCATGAGCTACGAAGGAGAAATAATGCAAGCAAAGGTGTTTTAAAGTGTACGCACGAAGGAAGATCTATAGTAGGGTTAATCATCAGGAAATAATCAGGATTAGTGTCTCTGAGAGCAAGGATGGTGACGGTGGACAGGAGAGCCTTCCTCAGGCCACTGGTTGTGGGTAACTCTAATGCCCCAGCATTAGCGGCCTCATGCCTGTGATTAATGTGGTTGTACAGGGTACAGAGAGAGAGACACGCAGCTCTCGCGTTGATGGTCTGCTTCACGTAATCAGATGGAGGCTTGTGATTGATTCCTCCATTCATAGACATTCCATCCGTCTCTGTTCTCCTGTCGTGCTTTTCTTTTTTGCTGTTGTTGTCTTTTTTGTCTTGCTGGAGTTCACTCCTCATCATTCATTCTCTGCACATGTACTGTTATCCATCCTGCTTTTCATTGGGGTGAAAAACGAGGACTGATCTGAATCGCAGTGTACTTCACATTGAGCTTTGCACAAATGATGGAACCGGTATTTTTAATGATATCCCTGATTTCAGAATAAACAATGAATGAGCAGGTGTCCCGATACTTACTACTTCCCCCTCTGCTACATGAACTATTTGCTATTTAGTGAAAACATCTTTTTTTGGAAATAGGGGGTAAATATAACCATAAGATGTATCCCAGCTATCCCAGCTTATCCCAGTTGTATTAGATGGAGGTGTCCACAAACCTTTGCACATATAGTGTATCATGGTTTCTGTATTATATGTTTATCGTATGATTTTAGCAGTGAGAGTGGACAGTGTGCTTTAATACCTTTTCAGTATCTGTCTGCACACTATAACTACACAAATCAGCAGACTTGTTCAACAAGTTCAAAACAATAAGTGGTTTTCTGGAGTCTGATGACTATCATCTGAGAGTGTGTTAAACACAATCTTTAGGTGGCTGTAATAACAAAGTCTTCAGGAGCTGACTAAAGGGGCCCAGTATTATCAGTGTATAATGATAACATTACATAACGATTTGCATTTCCATTTAGATCACTTTCTACATTGGCTGCTTTAGGTCTGACAAATAAACAAATGTATTTTTACTCTATTTATAAATAAGAATACTATACTGTAACCCTAGAAAACTCTACTATAAATACAAAAGCTGTACTATAAACACTGAAAGCCCTACTATGAATAAGATTACTGTACTATAACCACTGAAAACTGTACTATAAATACAAAAACTGTAGTATAACCACTGAAAGCCCTACTATGAATACAAAACTGTACTATAACCACTGAAAACCCTACTATGAATAAGAATGCTGTACTATAACCACTGAAAACTCTACTATGAATAAGAATGCTGTACTATAACCACTGAAAACTCTACTATAAATACAAAAACTGTACTATGACCACAGAAAACCCTACTATAAATAAGAATACTGTACTATAGATATATATACTTATGGACTACATAGACACACATTTTTATGTAAATAAAGGGGGCATCCATAGGGAGCATCGCTGGTGGCCTGTGGACACAAGAACATGGGTGGTTGTGGCGGGGCACTCTCAATTGGGCATCCTGTGTGAATGTGAGTGGGTTAGATGGAGCTCTGTTTCCCGCATGGAGCAGATCAGATAACAGAGCGGGAACAGAGAGAGTAAACTGATCCTATCAGCGCACTACACTATAATGCACAGTGCTGCAACACACACTCTACTATAACACACCCCACAATACTATTCACTGCTGCCTCCATGCCGAGCTCTTTTCTACAGTGCTGAACATAGGAACTTATGTGACTTACCTGCATGGTGCTGCGGAACAGCTGAATGGGCGTCTGTATGAAAGAAAAACAGGCTTTGTAAGTAAGCGTCATTTTCACAGAGCAAAACCCCCATTTAGAATGAGCTCTCAGACTGTTGCACTTACACCTACACAGTTGAATTAACACCTACTGGATTGAGTCACCTACATTTCATCTTTTAAGCAAACGCCGTCAGTGTTCAATCAATCCCAGACAACCCTGCAGCGCGTCACCATAGACATATCACCGCATTCCCTACAGGACTAACAGCTGGCTGGGCCTGACTAACACATAACAATCCTCTATTCTCCTCTGCTTGCCACTCTCACTGTGCCTATTCATGTCCCTGATAGCTGCTCTGATTGATGAACTGGATTAATGGAAGGAGGACAAAAGCCAGTGCAGGACATGGGAAATGGAGCTGGATTCACATGTTAATCCGGACCTGTAGACCAGAGCTGTTCAGAACATTCAGTACCCTGAGAAACCCAACACACTATAGCCCAACACATCTAGCTAATCATGGCCTTCATGAACATCTGAACATCTTATAATCAGACAGTTAGACCATGATCGGAATGCATGTATTTGTATTTGTAGCTGTTTAGCAGACACAGTTATGTGTATGTGTATCTGTGTTTGGCTATCTATTTGTCTGTCTGTCTGTCTGTCTGCCTGTCTATCTATCTATCTATCTATCTATCTATCTATCGTTCAATTGTTCTGTCAGTCTATCAATCTACAAATACGACATAGAAATGCATAGAAATACGACTTTTATTTACTACATGTTTTATCTACTTTAATCTGATTGAAAAACATTGATGCTAAACTTTTTAACATTGATTTCAAACATTGCAAATGATAATAGTACACATTTTTTGCAGGTTTAGCAAGAACATTAGTAAAACAGGACTAAAAGTTAAAACCATCAATGTTTAATCCTGATTTTTAATATATATGTACTTCAGGAAAAAATTAACATTTGACTTAAGTTAAGGTAGTTTAAAGCAACAGGGAAAATGTTTCTCACTAAAATGTTTTTTTTTTTCAAAGGTTTTAAGTTTACAGTGAACATTTTACATTTAACAGTGTAAATTATAGCATCATCTACTACAACATTTAACCATATAAACCATATTTAAACAACAGAGAAGAAAGGTGATCTTTTTTTTAGCTTGAAGTCTTAATAGAACCAAACATGAAAGCCGTACACTACACATAAATTGGCTTTGGGTCATTTCTTACAAGGGGGATACAGAATATTAGGACTACCCAAGAGTTAAATACAGTATACGTTTATTTAGGTTTGATCATGATAAAATATTACTTTTTAGTAATGTTACATTTGATCATGAACTAGAAATGATGTGCTAATCTACTTGTGCTATCTAGAATGACCAGTTTACCAATATGGAATAAAATATATAAATATTTGAAATACATTTTCACACACTAAAATGTATTTTGGAATATATTGCTGATATACCAGATAAATATGTAATACATTAAAATACATTTATACATAAATACATAAAACACACATATGTAGCATATCTTGAATGTGATGTATTGACAATTGTACATTTAACATGGCAAAGTGTCTTACAATAAAGATGTATTTGGATAATTTTATTTAAATTGGGTTTTTAAAACTGAGAACTAAAACAAAATGTATTAATAATTTAAAATATATTTAATAAAAAATAAAATAGTATTTATATATATATAATTTATAATATATATATATATATATATATATATATATATATATATATATTATAAATTATATTTGTTATTATTATTATTATTATTATATATATATCTTAGAAAAATATATTTCATTGGCCATGCTCATGCTTGAAACATATTTGATGTCTTTTGAATTTTATTTTTTTTTCTTTTAATCAATCTATAACTTACCTGAAAAACAATTTTGAGGCAATTAACTTTATAGGTTGCAGTTACTCTGTGTAAAATTCAGCCCTATTTTAGCTCAGATTCTCAGTCTGGACAAGTCTGTCCAGGTCAGCTCTAGTCTGCAGACTTTAAGACTTTAAGAGTCTACAATTGGGCGAGAAAATCTAATAGACTCAATTGTAGACTCACAATTGCATTTCAGACCACATCAGACGACATCTAACATCGTTTGAATTGATTTTTGCGACCAGACTCTGGACATCATCTTGGAGTGCTCACTGGTCAGCAACTCAGTCTGAACAGAATCTACCAATAGGCAATGAAATTGCCAGAGAGCAAAAAGGAGAAATGGCGATTCTGTACAACATAGACTGTAAAAGAGCCATACGCTGATCACGCCTCACACTGACAGCTAAAACATGTAGTGTTACAGAGTGTGACCCCCACATTTCCTTTGCCAAACAAATCTATGCGAACTAGGGAAAGTGTAAGATCAATTAACGCACCATAAGTCACCAGCCATAAGTCATAAGTCAACCCTCACCCTCCTGCTGTAGCACTTCAGGGCTAGAGCTGTCTGTGTGGGAGTTCTACAGCCAAGCTTACAGGGGCCTTTTCAAGGCGCCTGATGTTTGTGAAAAGGCCTCCAAGTCGGTGGAATCGTCCAAACTGTTGCGCCCCATGTGATCCGACTCCACGGGTCAAGTGCGATCCAGCATCGTGCCTCTGCCATCTCTTCCATATTCATCTCTCCGTTTGAAAGCACGTGAGTGGGCGTGTGAGGGGGAGAGGCAGTTGAGAAAGTCAAGACTACTGAAGAAATCCATGCGGCGGTTTGCATCTTGCAGATAAGCCTGACATTAAATGCAGTGCTCCTTATTTTCGCAATGCAGGTTTGGAAGAGGGTGAGTAATAGCATGATCTAATTCTCTGTAACCCTTCTCCTACTTCGATGTTGCGTTCAGCAGCACGCTGCAATTTCATATTCGTTGTTTCGCACTTGGAGCTCATCTAAACAAGCAGAGGAATTCTGTCGAAACTATGCAAGCCAATTATGCCATTACATGTAAAGGATACATATCCTATAAGTTTTCCTATATTTCATTGATTGAGGTGCACTTATGATTTTTTTATCTATTGAAACAGTTCAGAATTCATTGCTACCTAAATATTATTTTCCAACCTTTCTTTATGCCTTAAAATAAAGCTGTTTTTACTGCAAGGCTTTTAGCCCCTTAACACTGCAAGGCCTTTTACACACTAAGCAGTATTAGTCAGTAACTACAGGGACTTCTGTACAAACTGGTGGGGCTATTCTTGGGTAATAGAAGTGTGTAATAACACCTTCGGCCCACAAGTGCTCCATAGGCTTTTTTTCAGTCTCATAGGGCTAAGACTGATTGTATCTCCCTAATGGTAACTTTACAGGAAAAATCTCTTCTAGACTTTAAATGTAAATGAGGTTTCACTTGACAACATAAAAAGCCAGGAGTCACTCACACTTAACCGCACTCAGAGGTGGTCAAAGACGGATTTTGTCCACATTTAATACCAGTGTAAGCTCGGATTGGATTCCATCAAGCAAGCGGAAATATGTTAATACGAGTAACCAGTAATAATCACCTTCTTGCTCTATTTCCCTATTTTTTTCTATGTGTTTGTGTGCATGCTCGTGCTCATGCTTATTTAGCGTAGATGACAGCAGTATTAGAGTGTGTGCTCCCTTATTGTGCAACTAGTCCTCCATGGGTTAACTGCTTCTGGACATTTTAACAGGTAACCTTTGTTTAAAGGAAGTAAATGGAAATGCTGCTAATGTTGGTGTATGTAATGTGGAATAGGGATGTCATCTGGTCACACTGGGGATGCATTTTAATAACAAATGTAAACAGAATCCGGTCAAATTAGATCCAGATACTGTCCGATTTAAAAAACACTAGTTAATGCAAGGTCTATTGATCCATTTGTCTTGAAATTAACATTTTATCTCAAAAAGTAAAAAAAAGGCTTACAAGGTTTTTGCATGGCAGCGATACATTTTTGTTTTAATTGGTTGCTCAATAACTCCATATATTTGCATAAGTGGGTTGGGCTAAAGTGTTGTAGGCTGAATACGTCAATATTCCTAACTTATGTTATATATGTTTTATATGTTATATATATATGTTAGTAAATGGACTAAATTGAATTTGAAGACAAATTTGTATCATTTTAGGCCATGTGTGGGTTGAGATTCCAACAACACTCAGACTGCAGCCCTGCCTATTCATGCCGTTTGAGCTCACATGACACACCTGGTAGCACATCTTAACACTGGACCAGGTCTCAGTTTCAGCTGTAAAGAGAAGACTTGAAGCTACAGGTGTGACAGATGGAGTGGCAGTAAGAAAGTCAAAGCTACTGAAAAAAATGGAGGGTGTAAAACTTTTGACCGGTAGTGTATGTGTATATATATATATAGTATGTACAGTGGGGAAAAAAAGTATTTAGTCAGTAAGTTCTCCCACTTAAAAAGATGAGATAGGCCTGTAATTGACATCATAGGTAGACCTCAACTATGAGAGACAAAATGAGAAAAAACAATTCAGTAAATCACATTGTCTGATTTTTAAAGAATTTATTAGCAAATAATGGTGGAAAATAAGTATTTGGTCACCTAAAAACAAGCAAGATTTCTGGCTGTCACAGCCCTGTAACTTCTTCTTTAAGAGGCTTCTCTGTCCTCCACTCATTACCTGTATTAATGGCACCTGTTTGAACTAGTTAACAGTATAAAAGACACCTGCCCACAACCTCAAACAATCACACTCCAAACTCCACTATGGTGAAGACCAAAGAGCTGTCGAAGGACACCAGAAACAAAATTGTAGACCTGCACCAGGCTGGGAAGACTGAATCTGCAATAGCCAAGCAGCTTGGTGTGAAGAAATCTACTGTGGGAGCAATAACCAGAAAATGGGAGACCTACAAGACCACTGCTAATCTCCCTCGATCTGGGGCTCCACGCAAGATCTCAGCCCGTGGAGTCAAAATTATCCCAAGAACAGTGAGCAAAAATCTCAGAACCACACTGGGGACCTAGTGAATGACCTGCAGAAAGCTGGGACCAACGTTACAAAGGCTACCGTCAGTAACACACTGCGCCGCCAGGGACTCAGATCTTGCAGTGCCAAATGTGTTCCCCTGCTTAAGCCAGTACATATCTGGGCACGTCTGAAGTTTGCTAGAGAGCATTTGGATGTTCCGGAAGAGTATTGGGAGAATGTCTTATGGTCAGATTAAACCAAAGTAGAACTCGTTGTGTTTGGAGAAGAGTGAATGCTGAGGTGCATCCAAAGAACACCATACCAACTGTGAAGCATGGGGGTGGCAACATCATGCTTTGGAGCTGTTTCTCTGCAAAGGGACTAGGACAACTGGTCCATGTACACAAGAATGAATGGGGCCATGTATTGTGAGATTTTGAGTGCAAACCTCCTTCCATCAGCAAGGGCATTGAAGATGAAACTTGGCTGGGTCTTTCAGCATGACAGTGATCCCAAGCACACTGCCAGGGCAACAAAGGAGTGGCTTCGTAAGAAGCATTTCAAGTTCCTGGAGTGGCCTAGCCAGTCTCCAGAGCTCAACCCCATAGAATACCTTTGAAGGGAGTTGAAAGTCTGTGTTGCCCGCCGACAGCCCCAAAACATCACTGCTCTAGAGGAGATCTGCATGGAGGAATGGGTCAACATACCAGCAACGGTGTGTGCCAACCTTGTGAAGACTTACAGAAAACGTTTGACCTCTGTCATTGCCAACAAAGGATATATAACTAAGTATTGAGATGAACTTTTGTTATTGACCAAATACTTATTTTCCACCATTATTTGCAAATAAATTATTTAAAAATCAGACAATGTGATTTTCAGATTTTTTTTCTCATTTTGTCTCTCATAGTTGAGGTCTACCTATGATGTCAATTACAGGCCTCTCTCATCTTTTTAAGTGGAAGAATTTGCACAATTGGTGACTGACTAAATACCCTTTTCCCCACTGTAAATATGCTGGTTTTCATGACAGTACAAAAACAGTGAATTATAAACAGGCTGTTTGAGAGCTTATTGTTCGAATATGGATTGTGTGGACTAGGAAAATTAGGCATAAACCTCACTTAAGTATACAGGACAATGTTTTATTGATATTCCAGTTTGCATGTGTGTGTGTGTGTGTGTGTGTGTGTGTGTGTGTATTCGTACACATTCATGTGCTTAAGGCAGATCAGGAATGTAATATGTTAATCGTGAGAGCAAGACAGATCATCGTTGTCTTTTTTCCACTTATTGGTTGGGCGGGACATACATCTGGTTATTAATGACACAGACTAACTCAATCACACAGACACAAAGGGGCTCTTTCAGTGTGGGCTGTGTGTGTGTTGGCGCCGAGCTTGTGTCTTTGTTTTCGAGGCAGAGTTAAGTTTAGGAGTCTCATTAGGATAAAACCTCATCTTCCATCATGCCTGACGAGCGTGTCTTTAGTTAATAAGGCTGAAAACGCTCTCATTACTCCTCCTGTACCTCTACGCCTCAACACGGACACATTCTAATGAGCACGTCTAATGGGACACATATAATCCACCTACAACATGAAGCAGCAACCAGTGGGTAGAAATAACATCTCCAGTAGTTACTGCTGTTTTTATCTGATTATAGATAAATAATGCTTTTGTAATAACTGACCAACAAGGACTGCAATGACTAGTAGGCATACTGATTCTGCAACCATTTAATATGCTCACTACCCACTTCTTTACAAACATCTACCCTCTAATTCTACTCTGGCCACTTTATTAGAAACTAATACCTTGTACTTCCTCTCACTGGCCACTATGTTAGAAACGCCTATCTTGTACTTCCAGCCGCTGGCCACTTTATTAGAAACCCCTGCATTATACTTCCACTCACCGGCCACTTTATTAGAAACACCTACTGTGAGCTTCCTCTCACTAGCCACTTTATTAGAAACACTTACCTTGTACTTCCACTCACTGGCCTCTTTAATAGAAACCCCTACATTATGCTTCCACTCACTGGCCACTTTAATAGAAACCCCTACATTATACTTCCACTCACCAGCCACTTTATTAGACACCCCTACATTCTACTTACACTCACCAGCCACTTTATTAGACACCCCTACATTCTACTTACACTCACCAGCCACTTTATTAGACACCCCTACATTCTACTTACACTCACTGGCCACTTTATTTGAAACACCTGCCTTGTGCTTCCACTCACTGGCCACTTTATTAGAAACACCTACCTTGTATGTCCTCTCCCTGGCCACTTTATTAGAAACACCTACCTTTTGCTTACACTCACTGGACACTTTATTAGAAACACTGATCTTGTGCTTCCACTCACCGACCACTTTATTAGAAACACTTTCCTTGTGCTTCCACTCACTGGCCACTTTATTAGAAACACAGTTCTTGTTGTTTATTAGAAACACTACTTCTACTCACTGGCCACTTTCAGTGCTACCTACCTTGTATTTGCACCAGATGTACCATGACCTCTGTCTTTCAAAGGGTTCCACTCATTAGTCCACAGAACATTATTCCACCATCAAGGTGTTTTTGTCAAATACGAGATGAATCTTCAGGTTCTTCTTGATTAGCAGCAGTGCCATCCTGCAGCTCTCCCTCGAATGCTATTTTGTGTCCTCTTTTACTAATGATAGAATCATGAATGGTGACCGGATCACTTGTTGACTTGGTGACCTTGAGTCATCACTGCACTCTTAGGGGAATTTTGGTAGAGAAGATTCACTGCCCAGTTCCCAGTTTTCTTCATTTAGAGATAATGGCTTCCACCGTAGTCCCAGACACATAGAAATGGCTTTGAAACCCAGACTGATGTATGTCAATAATACTTTCCCATCTCTCCTGTAATTACATTTGATTGCTGCGTGGTGAGCTGCTTGTTGAGACCTTTTAGCCTACTTCACACTGCTGGAAAGGTTCTATTTAATCAACTGGTTGACTGAGTGTCTATGTTTTTACACAGGGCTGAGACGATGTCGCATAACTTCTTTTTGAAATGCTATATTTTGTGTTTACTCAGGTACTGAGGTGTTTCTGGTTGGTCTCCCTCTGCGCACCATCAGGCCCCTGCAACTTATCCAGAATGCAGCGGCACGGGTCGTCTTCAACATTCCTAAATTCAGCCATGTCACTCCTCTGCTGCATTCTCTTGACTGGCTTCCTGTAGCTGTCCGCATCAGATTCAAAACCCTGACGCTGACCTACAAAGCCAAGAACGGACCAGCCCCTACGTATTACGTACAGCCCCTATGGCAATGGTCAAAAGCTGATCTATACCAAGAGCCCTTTGAGCTTCAAGTACGGCTCGGCTCGACCCGCCATCCCTCAAAATCCGCGGAAGACAAGCGTCCAGGCTTTTTTCTGTCCTGGCACCAAAGTGGTGGAACGAGCTTCCCCTGGGTGTCCGAACGGCTGAGTCGCTCGCAAATAGCAGAGTGGTCTCCTTACTGACTTGTTTAGTAGTGTCTAAACTTAGAGGTATCTTTACATTTTTTGTCTATTCAAACTAGCTGAGGGTTTTCTTGAGTAAATAGCAAAGCACTTTTGTAAGAACTTCTTTTAGCCTTAAATGTAAATGTAACAGTTTTTGCTTTTGTGTTTCATTTTATTTGAAAAACTGAAACAATAAAGTTTGACAAATATGTAAGGAATCAGGGGAGGGGCGATTTATGTCACACTACGTGTACACTCCACACTCTACACTCTACACAGTTTAGGAATACCAGCAATTTTTCCCATGTGGAAAAACCTAGACCTAGACCTCCTAATCCAGACAAGACATCAACCACCAAATGACTTTAGGGGTCTGTTTAGGTGTACAATTACAGACTGTAGACCATCTGTTGTCATGGATAATTGATAAGCCCTCCCTCATTGTCATCATTGGTCAGTATCTCACCACAGGATTGATATTACTTGGATATTACTTGAGGGTGGACCATTCTCAGCAGAAAAATGATGGTATTTCCCTATGTTCTTTCATAAAGTCAATGGTTCTATATAAACAATCACAACTCAAAGGGACCATTTGGATTTTTAAATGGTTCCTCGCCTGGTTAAAGAGTTCCTTCCAGTGGAGGGAAAGATTTTGTGGATGGTTCTATATACAATAGAGCCAAAAAGGTGGTCCACCATCCACAAATGTTCAGTTAAATATGTCTCTGTGGTTAGAAACTGACTACTAAAGAAGGGCAAGAGGAGGACCAACACAAACTATAAATCAACAGATAGGCTACAATGTGTTGGTGTTAATCAGTTGTAGTTGTTTCTAATAAAGTGGCCGGTGAGTGTAGTATGTGGCAAGCAGAGGATAATTTACAGGCAATGATGGTTTTCAGATGTATGACAATGTTCTAAACACTCCGGTCTGAGAGCGCATGTGGTTTTCACTTCTGACCGCCGCTGGGCCGTAACGTGTCCTACGATCCGGCCTATCCTGTTCTCATTCGCACAGCTGCGAATGGTACGAGCTCCGTTATTTACAGTTCAGGATTTGTGCGGCTGGGGCAATAAAAGGCAATAAATCTCCCGGCATGCCGTCTCTCCATGAAGCCATGGAACAACAGCTCAGCGGCTCAAAACTTTGCAGAGACCACGCTCTCGTCCCGCACAGAAAATATTTTCATTCCTAACAGGAGAGAGGGATGCTGCGTCCGGCCCGAGGATCATTTGCCCCATGCTGCTAGGACACGGTACACACACACACACACACACACACACACACACACACTAACAGTCCCTCTACTGTTTCTGAACCGGAGTCTCGGCTGACCGGACATGAGGGGCTTGTGCTCTATCCTCTTTTCTGCTCCCTAGAAGAAAACAATCCCAACTCATACAGACATGCAATCCCACTCAAACTATTGATGTAAACCAGTGTTCAAAGCTGCATTTTTTATATTTGACATACAGTAATAATAACTAATAAAATAAGAAGAATTCGAGTTTAACTTAACTTCCACCATTAGTGTGTTATGTTTTTTACTAATATTCTATACCTGTAAAGGAAAAGATATCATTAATGTGCAAATCTGATTTTAATTTAGGGGGTTAGAGAGGGAAACACCACTGTAGCATTAGTATACCATCTATACTAGCAATCTAGTGTTGATAAATCACTAGGTGGGAATTACCACTGTAGCACTATCAATATACTAGCAATACTATTCATACAGTATTGAATTAGTATACATTATCAATAGTATACATTACCAATATACCAAGTGGGAATTACCACTGTAGCACCATCAGTAATATTATAAATGTAGCACTGCATTGATGCCATCCTGAATCACTAGGTGGGAATTAGCACTGTAGCACTATCAATATACTCTTAATACTATCAATGTAGCACTGGATCGATGCCACCCTAAATCACTAGGTGGGAATTACCACTGTAGCACCATCAATATACCACCAATACTATCAATATAGCACTGGACTGATGCCATCCTGAATCACTAGGTGGGAAGCAGCTTTTCTGAAAAGCACTTCACTGGGCAGGTTAGTCCTGCTAGTCAGGAACATTGTGTCCTGAAAATATACAAAACCAAACACAGGCTCTGTGGCATTTTCCACCTTTGTCCATCCAAAAGTTGCAAGCTGACCAAAAAGCTGAGGGAACATAAAGAGATCTAAATGTCAGCAGGGAGCAGGGGCAAATTCCCCGCCCCACGTCCCCTGACCGCTCACCCAGAACAAGGAGCACTCGCTGGACAATGCTGAGCGCTGCAGGGGGGCCTTATGAAGAAATCTCCATCCATTTCAGAGTGCCTCGCCTGCGAGTTGGAAGCAGTGTTGCCAGGAATAATCTACAGGGTCATAGATCAGCTGTTTAAAGAATAAGATTAATGTGTTTTTTATATGTCTTTTCATAACTCAGGGCAAAACATATACATAGAGGTAAACAAATAATAGACGATGAAAAGTTTTTAAGTAAAGATTAAAAGAATGAAGTGCTATCAAGGTAAGTGTGAGCATTGCAGATGCCACTCTGCAAATGGCATCTGCAAATGGTCATGTAGAGTAACAAATATAATATGCAGGTCACATTCATGTGGATCAGATTTAGAAAATTAATTAAAAAAGTAAAATAATAAGAAGAAAATCATGATTCGAATAATAGTCATAAATATGGCAACCAGAATCCAGACCAGTGTACAAGTCAAACTAAGAAGGCATGAAACTGGTGTGTTGCCATGTTTGGGGTATACAACTGCAACCAAACGAGCTCATCTTTATTGTGTATACAGTAATCAATTAGTTAGACTCATTTTAGCCACTTAAAACCTTGCCAAAAAACCTTGTTACTACAAAAATGAGACATTAGATTTAATGCTGACTGATATTGACTGATAAGTCACCCATCTAGCAGAGAACACTATAAAAAATATTCAGCAATGTTTTTAAATGGTATTTAGAAAGCTTATCCTGTAATGTTACAGAAATTGTGTTCCAGGAACATTCTGAAAACATGTGATGTCATAATGGTTTTCATCACAATGTTATTAAAACCATTCTTACGCAACATTCGCAGTAAAATGTAAACATTAAAAATAATAAAATAAATAAATAAAATACAATGAAAAACATTAACACCTGTCACAGAACACAGTGATATATAATATAATTAATACTTCCTGAATTTACACTGATATAAGATATAAGTTCCATTCATTTTTGTAAGTATTTCTACCAAATATTAAACAAAAAACATTTGAGGAACATCTGGAAGACTAGACAGATTGAACATTCACCATAAGTTACCATAATAATTATATTACCAACCAAACATTTATAGCTGTTATCCACATTATAGATTAAAAAGTAATTTTTTAATTGAAAACTGAAATTGAAAAATCCATTTTAAGTAACTCATCAGAATGCCCTTAATGTCTACTTTCCATTAGCATGTTTTCTGGGTAACCCCATTTCATGTATTGGCACTGTCAATATACCATCAATACTATCAATATGTCATTGAATCGATGCCACCCTGAATTACTAGGTGGGAATTACCATGGTAGCACTATCAATATACTCTCATAATGTTGTTAGTTTTAACCCTGTTACTCGTTAAAGCCATTGTCAGCAAAGAAACACTAAACATGACCTGAAAGCCTGATTTTGAGAGTTGCAAGAGCTCTGCTGAATCTACGACCAGTCCTAAGCTTGGTGGCCAGCAGCAACTCCAGAAACTCAGCATACAGTACTTGCTACTGTAATGCAAATGCCAGCTATGGATTATGCAAATAATAGCATAATATTACTGTAGTCAAACAATACCTTTAAATGGTTTACAGTATTGAATATCCCTGGCTAATAATAATATATCTTTTTTTTGCTATGAATGCTAAGCATGTTCCGTGTAACTGCAGCTTGCACTCCTGAAGGTACTCTTGGTGCTGCCAGTGGAGTCCAGCCTAATCCTGCTCCCCACTGCTTCTACCTGCTGTGGGCAGCCACGCTCTGTTTTGTGTTCTTTTACAGGACCGTGCGTTTCATCCAGGCCGCGGCTGCCGTCGGAGAGCGGCCGGGGAGCGCTTGAAAGCAAGAGTTAGTCTTTCAAGGCTAACTCACCACAGCTCCCGTAACCTTACACTCCACATTCCTACACACACACACAGAGGCTGTCTCTCTCTTTCTGCCCTACTGCTATATATCTTTCATTCCTTCTCTCCGTTAAACATACACACACGGACACACACAAGCACACACACACACAAAGATCCATGGGGAGGTACCTGGAGATTTAAAGGCGCACACTGTACGATGTGGGCTATTTTCTTCCCCACCTCCCTCCCCACCTCTCTTTTTTTTTTTTTTTCCTTGAAGGTGATTTCAGGGGGAACATGAAAGATGCATGAGGCAAAGAAAGGTCACCATCAAAAAATACAAAAAAATAAAAGCCTTTTTTTGTCACAGAAGGAAAGAGAATGGCTATTTTATTTTCGGCTTTATTTATTTATATTTATTTATTTATGTATTTGTCTAGTGGTTCATGGTGAAAGATGCAAAGTTGCCTCCCCCTACCTCCCTGTAGTTCACCACACCGCCGCTGCCTCTCTTTTACCTCTCTTTTCCTCTCAACATTCTGCAGTCCTCGACCTTTCTCGTAAGCAAGCTATGCACCTTTATGCAAATGATGCCATGGCTTTTATTGTTCATTGTTGTTTAGCTAAGCTCGTTATAGTGTAGAACATGAGACTGTTAAAAGTAGAAGTTCCTTAAGGAACCTTTGGCGGTTCTTCAATTTAAAACTGTGGAGGGGCCTCTTAAAGTGCTTTGAGGAGACTTCAAGAATAGATAGAATAGAAACTTAGAAGAAAAAAGGTTCCTCAAAGCACCTTAAGAGGCTCCAAACTGAAAGACCCCTAAAAGTTCCTCAAGGAACGTATGACTTTAACAGTATAGGTACATGCTGTTATTCACTGTATACGGTAAGTCTTAATATCTTGTGGGGTTTCTTTCCAAAACAGAAGGAGCATATTGGTAATCTCCTGATGATGTTTTCTAAAGACTAAAACCATCTGCCAGTTTCTGCTGTAACCCAATATGAACATTGGTATGGTGAGCTGAAGCTACAGTAGAGTTACAAGTGTTAGTCAGCTAAATTAGCTATATCAGCTAGGTAGATTTTTTATTGTTAAAATCTCACTTGCTAATCACTGCTAGCTGCTGTGTTTGGGATTTGTAGAGTAGTGTAGTGTGAAAGCTAACAGGAAAGCTAACATTGTTAGTCAACATTGTTAGCAGTATAGCTACCTAGCTAAAAAAAGCTCTGGGCTATTGATGACAGGGGTTGTGGGTTCGATACTTGGGCCCTTGAACAAGACCCTGCACCCTCTCCGCTCCCAGGACGCTGGAGTTGGTTGGCCACCGCTCCGTGTATGTGTGTGTTCACCGCCATGAATGGGTCAAAGCGGAGGCCACAAGAGCTTTGCTAGCTAAATAGCTAAGCACACTACACATGCAGGGACATGGCAGGAACATCTGCTGCAGTTTTTAAAAGTTTTACGAGAGTCCAAGAATATCTGAAAGCACCCGATCTCACTTGCTAGCTTTAACCAGCACTGAAATGCCACCAGGAAATGACTAAACAGCCTAATCTCATAAGTTGATCTAAAGAAAGCAGCACGCTCTCTGGATCCTCAAAATCTCTGTTTATGGGAAGTTGAAAAGACTGTGGCGTATTCCGTGTGAAGCCACTGTTTACATACGGGAAGGGCTTTCGATTTAGCCTAACAGCGGCCGGGACTGATCGGCATCCAAGAACCCGCACTCAGCCTCCACGGAAGGCCTCATGGAATACATTATCCTATTTTACTCTATATTAGTTTTACCTCAAATGCAACACCAGTACGCCAGTTTCTGCATACCCGAGCATGTGTGCGACATTACGCAGGCTCGTTCCGGGTTAAAACATGGCCCACCGCAAAATTTGAGAAAGCCCTTACTGCCGCTGTATATGTTTCGGGTTATGGGTCCCTCTGACGAAGCTCGGTGGAACTAAAAGGGCCGCGAATGTCTGCAGAAACCAATGGAATAAATTAAAGGCTCAGAGATAAACACGCATTCATGTGAACCTCCGAACAGTAGGCTGGTAGCATCAGGGAGAAATCCCAAAACGAATTTGACAGAAGACACGGTGTGGATTGTGTGGGAGCGGCTGGAAGGAAAACACACATGCACTTTATCCATTACATTATGTTATGGAAATCTGTACGTCAGCTCATATTGAATTTTTGTGAGTTTTGTGAATGTGTGTGTTTGTGAATCTTTGTGAATGCATATATATATATATATATATATATATATATATATATATATATATATATATATATATATCACTCACTTCTTCCCTCTTTCTCTCTGTCCTCCACATTGTCCATCTGTAGGTTGTGGTGGTAACTCTAAGCCTGTCCATCCAATCTGCTCCATTCTTGTGTAGATCATTTGCTGGCTAACACCTGATACTTTCATGTTGAATCGCCCTGGCCTGGCTGAGGCGTGCCAGGCCAAATGGCCTTAGACCACCTATCCTGCAGGTCTCCATAGCTGCCGCCCAACTGAAACCAGTCCAGGATCACACTCCCTGCTAATTCAGCCCATATGTTTCCACTAGGTTAAGATTCTACCCGCTGGCAGCACCCATGAGCCAGGTTGAAAATCAGTTTCTGCCCAAACATCAAGAGCCCTTTATCCTGACACCAGGCACAGTCAGAGGAATAATAAGAGGCCATAATTGGAATCAAATAGACCTTAACAGTGGGCTTTGCCATTACACAAAGTGCAAATGGCCTTTATAATCACTTACGCTATGGTTCAAAAGTTTGGAATCGGCCTTTTCAATGATGTAAAACCAGGTTGAAGGTAAGTGTATTAAATGTCCTGTGCATTTTCACCAAATTGAAAAAAAATAATCTGCAGGTGGTTTTAAAATGACTGAGAAAGCTGTTTAATTCCTTGTATCTTAAAACTGGAGATGACATTCATTTACATAAATTCATAAATTCATGATATAAATCATTATGCAAAATAGACAAGTCACCATAAACTGTCAAATATATACACTATATGGGAAAAGTATTCCTTATTCATTGTTCCTTCCAAAATCAAGACTATTAAAAATTACTACTACTGGATGTTGGAGCATTGCTGGGATGATTTGATTGCATTCAGCGACAAGAGCATTAGTGAGATCAGGATGTTGGATGATCACCAACCCACCTCATCCCTAACTCATCCCAGAAGTATTGGATGGAGCACCATTATTCCAGAAAATACAGCTTTATCCCCCTCCAGCCCATGCCTGGCATGGTGCATTAGGCATGGTGCCAATACCACGTTTTGATCTGCTCCAGAGACTTCTATTCTATTGGCAGTATCTCTCTACAGGGACTAGACTAGCAGTGTGTATGTGTGCATTTGCACATCTGTGTCAGGAATGGGCGCAACTTAAAGTGGCTGAACTGCACATTTGGAGTGAGCTATGGGAATGATCTATGGCTGTTGGAATCTTCAGTTTTGCTGAACAGAATAACTTCTGTGGTGACTGTACTTAAATATTTGATCAAAGTTTCAGAACATGTGAGATAAACTGTTTAATATTTACATTGGTATAAACAGAGGCCATCCAAATTGTAGTAAGCTACATTCTCACTGAAGTCCTCGTTGTTTGTCTCTTCTGCTAAATCATGGTCTGGCCAATCGAGGGCTTGTTTAAAAAAAAGAGACAAGTGAAGCTTTTTTCTCCCAGATTATTGTTGTGTGACAGAAATAAGCTGGGTAGCACTACAACTACATTTTTAGAATCGGCAAAAGAAGAAGGCGGAACTGGTAGTATTAGGTAATAGTAGGCTAGTACAACATGTGTTGGGGCAAAATGATTGGGTTTTTTGGAACGGATGTGTGTGTGTGTGTGCTGCTATTCACTGAAAGGTCTGTCCAGCAAACACAAACAGTTTGGCCTTGTTGTCCGTTCACTCATTGTGTTGGAAATGCAGCACTGTGGTAACAACATAGAGAGAGAGAGAGAGAGAGAGAGAGAGAGAGAGAGAGAGAGAGAGAGTGTGTATGTCTTTTTCACATAGATAGATAGACAGACAGGCAGATAGACAGATAGATAGATAGATAGATAGACAGACAGACAGATAGATAGATAGATAGATAGATTGATATATATATATATATATATATATATATAGATAGATAGATAGATAGACAGACAGACAGACAGACATATAGATAGATAGATAGATAGATAGACAGACAGACAGACAGACAG
This sequence comes from Salminus brasiliensis, assembly GCF_030463535.1. NCBI lineage: Eukaryota > Metazoa > Chordata > Actinopteri > Characiformes > Bryconidae > Salminus > Salminus brasiliensis. Next base: position 35,245,246 of record NC_132878.1, read on the forward strand.
ACAGATAGATAGACAGACAGACTGATAGATATATTGCTTGATCAATCAGTGGAAAGACAGAGAACAGTTACAGAAATAATAGATTGATAGGCAGACAGAAATACAGACAGATAGGTTGACAGATAGATGAAGAGAAGAGAGAGAGAGAGGGGGGGGGGGCGAGAGACAGGGAGAGAAAATATGGAACATATTTAAAAGTTGGATGAAATGTAAATGAAAATCAGGAAATGCAGCTGTATTCCAGTCAAAACCAGAGAAGATTAGAGACTCAGCGCAGGACATCCAGACTGAATTAAGGCACAGGCTCTGGCAGTGGAGCTCCAGGCACTTTTATGAACACGCAGGCTGCCAAGAGTGTATGAATACATCTCCAAATCAACCTGATACATGGCAGGCAGATAGATAACAAACAAATCAATCAACCAACTGAATAACTGACCGAGAGAAGAGTTGCTGACTTTTACAATGACATGATAGAGGTGAAAGAAGCAGAACGTATCCAGCCGTCTTCACCATCACTAAAGAAACTCAGCAGATACATACTCCAGCATGTTTCTCAGGGGTTGTAGATTCATTTTGATAGATTGTCCTTCAGGGGCTCCCAGTTGTAGTCCTTTGTTGTGGTGTCGGCACCCATCACGACTCAATAGCCAGATTAGGATGGGATTTAAAAAAAATAGAAGGTTCTGGGCTAATCTCCACTTTTACAGACATGTTTTTGTAGTGTACTAAAATTATAGACCTGAATTAAACTAATTAAATCCCAATAAGTATAGTGTGTGCTTTTAATGGAAGTTTAGAAAATAATACTGTCTGCAGGGAATCCAAATTTCTATTTCGCACAGATTAAACTAAACAGACAGCAATAAATAAATAATAAAATTAATAAATAAAAAATGCAGGACCAGCAGTTTTCGATTTAGTTCTATACATTGCAAAAACTAGAAGCTGATGGCACTATTTTAGATTTAAAGGAATATAAAAAAATTACTTTATACCTGTAGCTTCCATTATATGCACTGCCTTAATTCAACCTGTGGGTATTGTGTTTCCATCTGACTGCAGATACAATGTGGATGGAGATGAAGCTCTACAATAAATGAGACTCCTCTAGACTCTTCGATAATGATGTTCCAATCATCTGCAACTAACGTGGAGCACCTGATTCTAATTTTAGTCTAGTTGTAACAAATGTAATAAGGGTCAGTGTCCTTTTTCATTTTACACAATTCTGAGGCACTTTCTTCAGTTTAATGTGTTTAGTTGTATCATCCTTATCTCTCAGTGTTGCTAATAAGTTATTTCTATGAATAATCTTCTTCATGTTGGTGAAAAAGATGTTTTTTCATAGAACCTATATTGATATTATAGTGACCGTACCTCCTCTTTTCCTGGACATATCCTCTTTTTGGGATGTGAAAAATGCGTCCGGCTGAGATTTCTAAATTGTGTGAGATGTCTGGGATTTCACATTTATTTCCCATCAGCGTTTGCTTCTACAGTCAGCATGCATTGTGTGTGCAGATTTTTACAGCTTTAAACACTGCTTTAAACTTCTCATCATTACTATTAGTCTACATGTACCTGCATCTACATGCAACCACTGGTCAAACTGTTTCCCATCACAGTCGACTGACTACAGCCTAAAGACGCCTAAACGCCTAAAATCAGTTTGACTCAATCTGACTTTTTGTTTTATTTATTACATTTTTTTACATTGTCATGACAATAATAAAATGTCTTTATTTTATTTTATGAAACAAGTTAAAATGATCATTTTGCCAATATCAGCTATTAGGGCTATTTATTAGTCTTGATAAATGAGTAAATGTGTATGTCTTAATGTTTATGAATGAATTTGAGTTACTACTTGAAGCCCCTCAACATTCAAACTACAACAGATGCCCATGTGTGCCCATGTGTTTTGTTTTTGTTTTTAAACCAAAATATGGTCATCCTAAATATATAGAACCTTTGTTTAAAAAGTGTACTCTTGGTACCAAGATAAAAATGAACCTGAGAGTGTTTATGCCAAATATGCCAAAAAATGATTAAGTATTTAATTATAAAATATTGTAAAGTCATCCATTCTTTAGACTGTGTGAGACCCTTCCCATAACCCACTCTAGCATTTAAAGTAACCAAATACCTACAGAATTGCTTCTTTTAAGTACCTGTGACCCTTAAAACAATGCTGAGCCATTCGGCAGCTGTTTTACAGGAAGACTTAAACTGGCGGACTCTGTAATTAAAAGAAATGACCAGTCTTTTCTTTCCTTGGGGAAACTCAAGGACCACAGCACTTCTGAATCCCACTTCCCCGAGGCTGCACTGCAGTGAGGGGGGCCTCATGCTTCAGGAGGTGCAGGTGCATCCAAGGGAGCCCAGTTTATCCACAGCTCATCCATCCTGAAACCTTGTGAACAGATATGTATGCTGCTTTTTCAGTGCCTGTCAGAGAATGCCTGGGATCAGTGAATGTTACAGAGCAGTGGGCTGGTTGTGGAGGAGTGGAGTAGTGGTTTAAAGCCAGTCTACAGCGGTATGGTGTAGAGTAGTCAAACTAAACTCACACACTTAAAAGAAAGACATTTAAAAGTAAAAGTGTTCTTGGTGCTATGTAGAACCATCTACAATAGGTTCAATATAATAGAAAATATTATTTATAATCTTTTTTTAGTATTAAATGGGTTCTTTAAGTTGTCATAGTCTTAGCTGTAAATGGTCATATCTCTAAAAAAACATCAAGCATAAAATAGGAACTCCCACCCATTAGCTGGTTTTATCCTCATCACATGTTACTGGGAGGATGAAGACTAGCATACCGCAATCTGTCAATCAGTCAATCTGTCACCTGCATTTGTCATTACATGCTTGGAGGATGGCACTAAAGCACATTCTGCTAACAGATGTCTGTATTGCCTAACATCATATTAACCTATATGCAAGGTAGGACCATTCTGCAGCAACCTCCCATCCCCCACCTCCCAGGTAAGCAAGTCCAATTATGTTTTCCTGGACATTTGGCCACAAATGATTGTGGCATAGCTAGAGAATAACACAATTTTCCACAGTAATGAGGACTGTCTAAATGCATCATTAACTCTGAACCACTCTGAATCTTAGAAAGCTATTGGTAACCAGAGGTGGCTGTGTGAGTAGAGTTTCCCTGTCAGTTTGGTTCATCACATCAAATATTGAAATGATTTTCAGTTTTTTTTTTTTTTTTTTTTTTTTTTCCAGAAACAAGTTATTTAAGAAACTTCAGGCTACAGAACTGAAGCTTACATTGAAAAATAACTACAGAAAAAAACAACAACATTTAGGATCAGTTTCCTGAACAGGGATTAAGCCTAGTCCAGGACTATATGTTCCTTTCAATGGAGAATCTCCTTTCAGATGTTTTTGGAGTCCAGGACTAGGCTTAATCTCTGCTTGGAGAAATGATGCTTATAGTAACTAGCATGTCTTTTAATTTAAATGTAGTGAGTGGAAGTAAAAAGTTTTTAAAGTGGCAGAAATACTTAAGGAAAGTACCTGCTTATAGTGCCTCATTAAGGTCTCATCTCAATTTGTGAAACAGCCTGCTGAAGAATGACAGAGACGCAGTGTTTCAGTTGTTTTTTGCAATGGTATGTAATGGTATGTGGATCCATAATCTAATTTGTGCAATACGTGTATCTTAAAGTAGATGTTGATTTCTTAGTGAGCTTGATCTGAAGAGTCTAAAAAAGCAGTTAAATTAGATTATGCAAATGAACAATGATGGGAACGTCACCCATGCTTGCACTCTTTAACACACGGTCATGCTCATGTGCGAAATCCCGAACAGACATGTTGTTGTTGCTTTTAACAGCCTGCTATTCAAACCACCTCCTCTGGTTTGTGTAGCTGATAATTGAGAGTAAGCCTGAGACTACCAACTTCCTTTTTTGCAGACAAAGGCACAGTTGTCTCTTAATTGTGGGAAGATTCACTTAGACAATTCAACTGTTGTATGTTGTGAACATGCACTTACTGAGAAACTGCCACTTTGTACTTCGGCTCACTGACCACTACCTTATAGGCTGACAAATTAAGCATGACAACAGATGGACTGCAGTCTCTAACTGTACACAATTACAGACTGTAGCCCATCTGTTGTCATGCACAATTTGTCAGCCACCCTCTACCCCATTCATCATTGGTCAGTTTCTGACCACAGGGCTGCTGTTGAAAAGATATTTTTGAGTAGGGAACTTTTCTGAGCACAGCTGTGACACTGG